>NC_089850.1:21399893-21716553 GCF_036373705.1 Amia ocellicauda
CAAGGCAACAAAGGAGTGGCTCAAGAAGAAGCACATTAAGGTCCTGGAGTGGCCTAGCCAGTCTCCAGGCCTTAATCCCATAGAAAATCTGTGGAGGGAGCTGAAGGTTCGAGTTGCCAAACGTCAGCCTCGAAACCTTAATGACTTGGAGAGGATCTGCAAAGAGGAATGGGACAAAATCCCTCCTGAGATGTGTGCAAACCTGGTAGCCAACTACAAGAAACGTCTGACCTCTGTGATTGCCAACAAGGGTTTTGCCACCAAGTACTAAGTCGAAGGGGTCAAATACTTATTTCCCTCATTAACATGCAAATCAATTCATAACTTTTTTGAAATGCGTTTTTCTGGATTTTTTTGTTGTTATTCTTTGCTGTGTTCTCTTCCCTTCTATCCCAGCCTAACAAAATGTGAATGTTATAACATTAATAATACACACTGATGTCCTGGTTTATTGAAAATACATAATCTGCATATTGAAATGGGTCACTAACTTCCATTTAAGCAGCACAAACAAGGAGCAGCAAGTAAAAGATTGAGAAGGTGCTTATTTTGAGCTAAAAGGTATACAGTTATTAAAAATAGGAAAAAGTAACACATTCCAACAGGAAGATATAAATGTACATCCATTTAGGTCCACAATAATAATAATATGTACAGGTGTGCATACATTTTCTTACATTGAAATCCACATTTTGTTGGTATCCTATGACAGAGGTTCTCAAACTGGGGTCTGTGAGTTGGTGCTAGGGGGTCCACGTTTTTTTTATTCTGTCACTCTGTCATGGTTTTGCGCTTCCTGTCAAGACATCGGCCAATTTCCACCTTCCTCTGTGACAAATTGAGATCTTGGACACTAAAAACAGGTAAATAGACATTTAATATTATGTTTTATCTAAATACTGACAAAGTTTTGATATCATTAAATTATTCGACAGTATTATATAACGCCTAGAATCTCCCATGGTCAATCCCATGATGAAAGTGTCAGTCTTGTCATTTATAGATGGGATGTACACGGCTCTGTTTTAATACAGTAAGTCACGTTGAGCGTCTTCTACATTAAGTGATATTCACCTTAAGTGAATTAATATACGCAGAGCCTAAGGTCATAATCATATTGTTTATGTTAGTAAAAACATATCCATTCTTTATTCATAGTAGGACGTGCCTAAGTAATGGTTATGCTTAAAGCACATTAAACCACGTCAAGCTTTTTTAGACTCTGCCTCTGCTGCTGTGTGGTCCGCCATGTGTGATGAGAATGGAGATCGACAGTGCGATGATCATCTAGGATGCCTGATCTCCAAGCTGTGTTTGAGTCCGTGTGAAAACAGTCAAAAAGAACTACGAGCGTGTAGAGAGAACTGCGCATGTGTAAACGAGATTGAACGAGTGCAGAATTGAATTGTAAGCGTAAAATAAAAACCATAAGTATAGTTTTGCACGTACAATTTGTATTTCTGTGCTCGCTAATTTTAACCGTCCACGCTGACCGTGACCTGAACATGACCCAGTACAAGCTTCTCAGCCAATCACAGCACGATAAATAACCTGCCTTCCGTTTCCACTATATTCTCTTACACATGCATACATTCTTCTCTTACATACATATATTCTCTTCTTACATCCATATATTATATATAATATTACATGTATACATTGACTGCATGTGCATGGGAGCAAAAGTATGAATGTGTGAGTGAAAATATATGTATGTGAAAGGAGAATGTATGTATGTGAGAGGAGAATGTATGTATGTGAGAGTGAAAATATATGTATGTGAAAGGAGTATGTATGTATGTGAGAGGAGAATGTATGTATGTGAGTGTGAAAATGTATGTATGTGAGAAGCCCAGAATTAATAATGGCTTGTACGGCCCCTCATACTATTCAGTTGCTGAGGTTACTGCAGAAATTAGAGTTTATAGTGGGAGAGTGTAATGGGGCTCATAGTGTATGAGCTTGTCACAGTGAAATTATCCCTCCCTAAATATGGGCGCCTCAGAAGGCAGTTTGAATTCAAGTTTGAACTCTGATAGTATACACTACATAGACTTTCGTAGCTCTATCAAAAGTGGTCCAAGGAAGGAAAAACGGTGAACCGGCGACAGGGTCATGGGCAGCCAAGGCTCATTAATGCACGTGGGGAGTGAAGGCTGGGATGTGCTGGCCAAACAAGTCCGATCCATGGAGGCCCCACCTCGCAATTTACAGGACTTAAAGGATCTGCTGCTAACGTCTTGGTGCCAGATACCACAGCACACCTTCAGAGGTCTAGTGGAGTCCATGCCTTGACGGGTCAGGGCTGTTTTGGCGGCAAAAGGGGGGCCGACACAATATTAGGCAGGTGGTCATAATGTTATGGCTGATCAGTGTATTTATTTAGTTAATTAGTAATATAAAAGTAATCTCATTAATTTAATGATTTATAGTATTGTATCAGATTGTTACAGATTATTTCCATAAAAATGAAAATTCTGTAATGGAATAACATACCAACACATATTGTGGATGATCTCTATCTAGAAAGTAAGCACTTTTTTGTAAGAAGATCATCTCTCTTGAAACAAAATAAACAACTTGCATGGAATTGAGCCAGTATTCAGTTTAAGATACTGAGGCCTCAAGCTGCTTCATTGCATGGCAGCTGTGTTTTCAGTATTATTTTCTCTCATTTGTGGTGACAGCAGTTATGTGATTAGCAGACCTCCACAGAAAGCACTCTCTTGAAGTAATAAATCAAGATCCCAGCTGTACCCATGTATCAAACAGAAGACAAGTAAGCTTTTGTAATGCTTAACCAATTTTCCAGGGGGTGCACCCGACTCAAATCAGATCCACTGTCTTTTGTTAAAAGAGGGCAGAGCATCTCTAGTACAATGCTCTGTCTGCACCAGATGTCTACTGGATGTAGAACTGCCACACTATTTCTCAAGTAGGGTATGTGAAATACTTAACTTATACTTAAATGACAGTTCAAGTACTGAAAAAATAAGCAAACTTTAAGCCACCTGAGTATCTCCTAAAGTATATTAAATTACAGCTGAATACTGCAAGACAGTTTTAAAATCTGAATTTGTTGACCACTTCTCCATGTTATTTATCACTTTCCAAAGTTGTGTTTGGTTTGTAACTTTTTACATTTGAATGTGAATTTATAACATCAGCATTCTGTGTGCTTAAGAGTAAGGACGTGCCATTCACAAACTAATGGATTCCTTATCCTTGTTTTGATAAGACTGATAAAAACAACCTAGAAACATAATGTTTTTTTTTACATAATCAGCTGCCCCTAGCACTTCTTCATTAGAGAAACCACTTTAAATTTAGCACTGCATGCTAAGCCAATACAGTTATAAATTAAGCAGTCTGATGCATTAATAAACCTGGTAAACATTTGGATATGCTGTATTAAACCAGTCTTCCTGAAAATGAACAACTTTCCTTAATGTTCAAGGTTAAGGTTAAGGTGTGTCTTAAAAAAATATTTTTACTAGATAAAATCAAGAGGTTGTATATGCATATGGTTTAAAGTGAAATGTGTATTTAAATTTACATGGAATGATGATCAGGTAAGACACAATGCTTCATTGCAATTTAAATAATTACATTTTAATTGTGTGATTGAATTTTTCTCAGATACTACCTGATGAATGAATAAATGTGATATCACAATAAATAAACTTCAGTGAAGTTACAAAAAAACTGATGAGTACAACCTGGATAAATGCAAAATAATAATAATAATCACATGTATAAAACAATTAGCTGGACAACTTAAAACACAGTTCTAAAATATTAGCAAAAACAAAAGATAGTGAAAAAACAATCCCTAAAAGTACATTAAAACTACCTAAAACTTGCAAAAACAAATTCTAACTCCAAAGTTGGATTCTAACTCCAAATTCTAACTCCAAGTTTTATCATGATAATTCACTAATAAAAAGTTAGAATGAGAAAGTCTTTGCTTATCGCAGGGGTGACACTTTAGGTTTCCATAAGCAACTATAAACAGTCTATTAACATGTTATTAATGGTTATCTGACCTGAAATTATAATTATTTTATTTTTACTTGTTTGCTATAACACAATATAATATATTCATTTGCATACTTTATAACAGGTATTATTAACAAAATTGACATGCAAAAATCTATGAAAATGCAAAAGCAGTTTATAGTGTTTTAATTATCAATATTCATTCAACAACATGAAGTCACTGCACAACAATAATCTGCAACTTCGCATGCATGCTAATCTGTACATATACCCAGCAACATCACTTAAATGTGTTTCCTAAATAAGGAATATTTTGCAGACGTCTCTTAAAAGACTGCCTAATGTGCCTGTTTTGTATACAAGCCAATATGTCTACTCTATAACCCTCAGATGTTCCTCGAAGACGCTATATTTGTTTTTTGTAAACAGCCAATGCATTGAATTTGTGTAATCAAGGCACATCAGTGTCATTTGAATCATCTATGTGGTCCCCCACAAATCACACATGGTTTCCGTTTCCATCATCAACACATTCCATGGTGTTCAATGATAATTATAATAATAACTTTATTAATCACTTTTCTTGTTGGTGCGCAAAGCTCTTTACAGACATTTGAAATAAAAAAAAAACACAATCACAGAAGAAAACACTGAAAATAAAATCACAAAATATAGAGCGCAACAATATATAGTATTATTATATAATATACATATATATACACTGAAACATGAAATACTTTTTCTGTCTACCTGATCATATTTTATGTAATACATGTGTGAACACTTGGTAATGCACTGCGCGGCACAGAGGAAGTGGACTCAAGTGCGGTAGTGTAGAGAATGGTCAGACAGGCGAGGTGTCAAGGGCCAGTGGCAGGAAGAGTGGTCAGAGAGACATGCAAAGGGTCAGGCAATCAAGCAAACAGTCCAGTGAGCACAATCCAGGAAAGAAAAGTCAAAACCAGCAGGCAAAGGTCAAAGGGTATAAGTAAATGCAAGGCAACTAAAAATAGTCTCAAAGATGCTACAAATTGTAAACAAAACTTCATAAAGGGCAAGTGAATACAAGGGGTATATATGTACTGGGCAGGGGGAAGCTGGAAGCAATGGATGGGAGTGGAGAGCGAATGAGAGATGATGGTGTTAAACTATGGCACTAGGTGAAGAGGAATGTTAATTGAATCATTGGCACATGGTGCTCAGGAATGCTGGAGAAGTGGTTAGTATTCTGGAGACGCCGACCTCTGGAGGTGAGCAGGGGAAGTGTGCATAGCAGATCTCACAAATGTTCACTATTCAACATTAATGTTGAAAAATATATATTGGAAAAATGAAAACATGCAAATATATAAAATGTTCCTGGAGCAGTTCTATCCTATGAGAAGAGTTTCCAAATTGTTTTTGGTTTTTTTTGCTTGTAAATTGTGGAAATAAACAATGGAATATTCCAGGGGGAGGGATTTATGACTGAAAAGAGGAGTGTGAAAGCCACGAAGTAGTGATGTCAGAGAGCAGTGCTCACAGTTAGTATTTGTCAAGGACTCGGGTAACAGGAACAGCCGGGGAATGGAGGACTCTGGTGCGGGCAAAAGGCAGGTCATAACAAGGTGGGTTGAGTACTGGTGAACAGGACAATGCAGGCAAAACAAGAAAGCGTGGTCAAGATAACAGGCATAGGGTCAGTCAATTGGGCAAAAAGAACATCAATGGGAATCTGGAAAATGTGAAAATGGAAAACAGGCAAGGGGAAGGAAACACTCCCATATGGAAAGGAAATATATTGCAATATATTATAAAAATACACTCACCTTAAGGATTATTAGGAACACCATACTAATATTGTGTTTGACCCCCTTTCGCCTTCAGAACTGCCTTAATTCTACGTGGCATTGATTCAACAAGGTGCTGAAAGCATTCTTTAGAAATGTTGGCCCATATTGATAGGATAGCATCTTGCAGTTGATGGAGATTTGTGGGATGCACATCCAGGGCACGAAGCTCCCGTTCCACCACATCCCAAAGATGCTCTATTGGGTTGAGATCTGGTGACTGTGGGGGCCAGTTTAGTACAGTGAACTCATTGTCATGTTCAAGAAACCAATTTGAAATTATTCGACCTTTGTGACATGGTGCATTATCCTGCTGGAAGTAGCCATCAGAGGATGGGTACATGGTGGTCATAAAGGGATGGACATGGTCAGAAACAATGCTCAGGTAGGCCGTGGCATTTAAACGATGCCCAATTGGCACTAAGGGGCCTAAAGTGTGCCAAGAAAACACCCCCCACACCATTACACCACCACCACCAGCCTGCACAGTGGTAACAAGGCATGATGGATCCATGTTCTCATTCTGTTTACGCCAAATTCTGACTCTACCATCTGAATGTCTCAGCAGAAATCGAGACTCATCAGACCAGGCATCATTTTTCCAGTCTTCAACTGTCCAATTTTGGTGAGCTTGTGCAAATTGTAGCCTCTTTTTCCTATTTGTAGTGGAGATGAGTGGTACCCGGTGGGGTCTTCTGCTGTTGTAGCCCATCCGCCTCAAGGTTGTACGTGTTGTGGCTTCACAAATGCTTTGCTGCATACCTCGGTTGTAACGAGTGGTTATTTCAGTCAAAGTTGCTCTTCTATCAGCTTGAATCAGTCGGACCATTCTCCTCTGACCTCTAGCATCAACAAGGCATTTTCGCCCACAGGACTGCCACATACTGGATGTTTTTCCCTTTTCACACCATTCTTTGTAAACCCTAGAAATGGTTGTGCGTGAAAATCCCAGTAACTGAGCAGATTGTGAAATACTCAGACCGGCCCGTCTGGCACCAACAACCATGCCACGCTCAAAATGGCTTAAATCACCTTTCTTTCCCATTCAGACATTCAGTTTGGAGTTCAGGAGATTGTCTTGACCAGGACCACACCCCTAAATGCATTGAATCAACTGCCATGTGATTGGTTGGTTAGATAATTGCATTAATGAGAAATTGAACAGGTGTTCCTAATAATCCTTTAGGTGAGTGTATGTGGACATATCATGCAATATAATGTAAAATATATCTAGTTCAAAATACATTTTCCTAAATTATATCTAAAATGCATTTAAGAATGTATTTATATTCATATATTTCACCAAATGTTTTGTAATTTTTACAAAATATATTATTTCCAATTTCAATAAAACATATTTAACATTGTTTTGTAGTGAAATGCCTGAGTCTCAAACTCAGTTATTGGAGATATGTATTGTCTACTAGCCATTGTCTAATTTGACTGGACAAAGTTGGGTCCTAAGTGGGTAGTAGCTTGTTAGGCTGGACTCAGCTGGGCTTTAGGTGGGCTCAGCTGGACTTGGGCTTTAGATGGGGTTGCCAATATCTGCAACTCTGTATCTGTCTTAACTCAGTTCAGTCAACTGGAATCTTCACTGCAGCTCAATTAAAAAAATGAAATACATATTAAACTAAATTAGTGAATAATGCTTTTAAAAATTAGGGGTGCCAAAACTTCAGTCTCAACTGTATATATACCATTATATATTAAAAATATGTATTCCTAATATATGACCTCTAGTGATCTATCTATTTATCCATCTATTAATCTATAATGAGCTTGAGCCATATAGACTCCCAGCTGACGTGATATGCTCTGTTCTCAATCAAGTTTGAAACCCTTGATACTCTGAGCTGATTGGAGGAGAGAGAGAGACACGACTGAGGGAGGCGGGGAGAAGGTTTGAATGAGTCGAGCATGGAAGATGCAGATTTGGATAAATGTTGCAAACAACGGACTGTTTCCCTTTTTGCTTTATGTTAGTTATGCTAAGAATTAAATTAAGAGATTTCAGACAGACAAGGATTAAAGACTTGTTGCTGACATGTGTTATTTGGGATTGAGTCACTGGCACCAGTGTTTGTTTTGTTGAGTTTAAACCAGTGGCGATCAGGACCAGAGTTTCCACTGAAACCAGAGCAAGAGCCGATGGAGACTTCTCTGTGTGTGTAACTCTGGACGCTTACAGTTATTCTAATGATATGGAAGTTGTACAGATGATCAATCGTTTAAAAATTGATATATTCTGATGAAAATGGCATGTCTATCTATTATTATTATTATCTCTTTTTCATCCCTAGTGATTTTTCTGTGAACCAAATCCAGGTAAAATGCATAGTTTTGACTTGTCTAGTGTCAATACATCACAAACATACTTTGTATTCACCCCGAGAATCCTTAATCTGGACACTGTGTGATTTCATTGTTTATTGCCCGGGGCGAAGACGTTTGTAGCGTAAGGTACACTTATAAATTTCAATTTAAGAAGTGAATTTATAGTATCACCTTATCATGAATCCTGGAATCTTGTAGAACTCAATTTCTGTAATAATTGGACACAGACACCAATTCCAAAGATATAAATTGTCAAATTTATTCAAAAACAAAGACTAAATGTAGCCCTACACTAATTATACAAAAGGGAAAAACTAATTAAAATTCAACTCTAGATCAACAAATCAAAGACAAATCACGTCCGTGACCAAATCAAAGACCATGGGATCGCATATGATAACACAAATCGTTAAACAAAAAAGGTTATAAACACATTGACTACAATACCGGTTAGTAAGACGAAGGTGAGTCTCTCATTAGTATTGTTAGTCAGACATTAAATAACTACGCAGGTTAGTATTTAATGTCAGGTAACTTCTCTTATATATATATCAGTCTCATTTACGTTTAGTTGCCGAGAAATATCCTATCATTACTTGATACCACAATTTCCCTTAACTGATTATTATTCAATGATTAAGGATAGGCAGGGCCACCAATAATCTAATGTCTATTAACTTGTGTCAATTTCAGACTAAACAGTTAAACAGGAATGAGAAGATATTTCTCGGAGTTGACAGATTTTATTTCTAAAATTATCAACAAAACAGTTTAATGCAACACACATTTATATTTAAGAAAACTAAATGATTAACACATTCTAGAGTTATGAATCACACACACATTTCTAATTGATTTCTCAAATGTCATGAATCATGAACTCCAAACTGTTAAACTTATCTGAACTTCGTCGCAGAGAGGCCTCTCTGGCTTCGGGCTCAGATAACAACACACGGCACGAGGTCCGTGTGGTTTGGAACAAAGGCAGTCCGGTTCGGCTTTGTCCAAGAACTTCCACTCAGTCGATGCACCTGGAAGTTGGGGTTTCGCGAAAGTAGAGTCTTTTCCAAACAGATTTTCCACTGGTTTGAAGGCTCCAAGGTTGTGCACAAAATCTTCTTGGCAAGCAGGGTTCCACCATAGTTACTTGAAGATGAAGTCTTTGAGGAAAGCAGGGCCCTGTTTGTTCCAAGGGTTAAGTTTCTTAAGACTCAAATAGCTATTTAATTGACTGACACTTTCGTTTTCAGTCGACTTAGTCAATTGTCCAGCTGTAAAACTCCACTGATCAGGTGGGCACAGGCGGGCAGGCGCAGTCTTTAAAGTTCTTTATTTAATAAAGTCCTTTAAAAGAATTCTTCGTACGGCTCAATCTCCTTCTCCCAGTTTAACTCTTCTGTTGCCGGCAAAGACTTGGTTGGTTTCTGATTCCGGTTCTGGCAACAGAGCTACAGGTTGAGCTGTGGCAGCGAGTTTCTGGTTCAGGTGAGAGAGAGAGAGACCGTGCGCTGTTCTTTATACGCCTGTCAGATCAATAGGTGATTGGTTCCTGAGTTCTTGAGATTGGATTTCAGTTTCAGCCCCCAGTGTCCTATTGGAGGGGCGCTTGATTTATGACTGATGTCAATCCATGCCATCTTTTGAAAATGCCGGTTGGCCCGGGTTCGTAGCTCTATGTCGGGATTTCGGCTCTCGTCCACTTCAAAGAGTTTTTATCACCTACAGGCCCCTTTCTCCAGACATCTCATAGCAGAATTCCAAACTATTTGGCCTCTTCTCGGTGCCATCCTCCCCAAAACTGTCACTTTGATGTAAACCAGTTCCAAGCTGATGAGCTAAGGAAATCTGATAACTTTGGGGGGGGAGAGGTCTTCTTTAGATCAGTGCTTCAGCTCAGAGCCCAAATGCTCTTATCAAAATACACCCAACATAACGCTACACGTTCATGTGCCGTTTTTATACAATCACACGTCATTTACAGTTTCCACTACACCTGTGCGCGTCTAGAAGTCCTCTGTCTATTGTGACAATCCATTCACCTTCTACAAGTATACGCCGATCAGCCATAACATTATGACCACCTGCCCCCTTTTGCCGCCAAAACAGCCCTGACCCGTTGAGGCATGGACTCCACTAGACCTCTGAAGGTGTGTTGTGGTATCTGGCACCAAGACATTAGCAGCAGATCCTTTAAGTCCTGTAAGTTGCTGAGGTGGGGCCTCCATGGATCGGACTTGTTTGTCCAGCACATCCCACAGATGCTTGATTGGAAGTCAACACCTTGAACTCGTGATTCATCAAACCAGGCCACCTTCTTACATTGCTCCGTGGTCCAGTTCTGATGCTCACGTGCCCATTGTAGGTGCTTTCGGCAGTGGACAGGGGTCAGCATGGGCACCCTGACTGGTCTGCGGCTACGCAGCCCCATACGCAACAAACTGCGATGCACTGTGTGTTCTGACACCTTTCTATCAGAACCAGCATTCACTTTTTCAGCAATTTGAGCTACAGTAGCTCGTCTGTTGGATCGGACCACACAGGCCAACCTTCGCTCCCCACGTGCATCAAGCCTTGGCCACCCATGACCCTGTCGCCGGTTCACTGCTTTTCCTTCCTTGGACCACTTTTGATAGGTACTGACCACTGTGCTGCAGTTTTTGAGATGCTCTGACCCAGTCATCTAGCCATCTCAATCTGGCCCTTGTCAAAGTCGCTTAGATCCTTACGCTTGCCCATTTTTCCTGCTTCTAACACATCAACTTTGAGGACAAAATGTTCACTTGCTGCCTAATATATCCCACCCACTGACAGGTGCCATGATAACGAGATTATCAGTGTTATTCACTTCACCTGTCAACGGTCATAATGTTATGGCTGATCGGTGAATCAGCCTTTGCGGCAACCAGATCCATCACAGTGCTGCGCCCTGTAGCACAGTCTTCTAAGTGTATTGTATTGAACATTTCAATAAATGGCACAGAGCAAGCCGGTGAATGCACAGGTTTTGATTGTGACTGAGTTTTAGTTGATAATACTGTTCATTGTTTATTTTTTTGATAGCATTTCAGTTTATTTTCATTGTGTTAATTTCGTGTTATTTGTATTTGTGTTTTGTTTAATTACATTTTAGTGTATTGTTTTTATTATTACAAAAAATCGTTATTAGAAAGTATACTATTATAAACTAAAAAGTTTTGTATATCACATTTGCATTGTTTTATTGGTTTCGCTCTTGAACATGGACATGTACACGGGAGCATAAAGGGTTAATGAAAAACACTTTTTTTTTTTTTTTTCATCCATCATATATTTACATTTTTAAAGCAATGTCAGATGTTAAAACATTATCATTATTTTCAAAACCTGGTACCTGGAAAGGATTTTCATTTTTTAATCTGGAGTTGAAGTGGTTAAGAGGACAAACAAGGTGTATGTTATATATTTAAAAGTATGATAACAATATATTTAGAAGTTTTCAAAAATTATAAAAAGTATTAGAACATAAGAACATAAGAAAGTTTACAAAGAAGAGGAGGCCATTCGACCCATCATGCTCGTTTGGTGTCCATTAATATCTAAGTGATCCAAGGATCCTATCCAGTCTATTTTTAAATGTTCCCAAACTTTCAGCATCTACCACATCACTGGGGAGTTTATTCCAGATTGTGACGCCTCTCTGTGTGAAGAAGTGTCTCCTGTTTTCCGTTTTCCGTTTTGAATGCCTTGAAGCCCAATTTCCATTAGTGTCCCCGGGTGCGTGTGTCCCTGCTGATCTGGAAAAGCTCCTCTGGATTGATGTGGTCGATGCCTTTCATGATTTTGAAGACTTGGATCAAGTCCCCACTTCTCTGTTCCAGGGTAAAAAGGTTCAGGTCCCTCAGTCTCTCAGTAGGACATTCCCTTCAGACCTGGAATAAGTCTGGTTGCTCTCCTCTGAACTGCCTCTAGAGCAGCGATATCTTTCTTGAAGTGTGGAGCCCAGAACTGTACACAGTATCCAGATGAGCTCTAACTAGTGCATTGTACAGTCTGAACATTACTGCCCTTGTTCTCAATTCTACACTTTTGACAATATACCCTAATATTCTGTTTGCCTTTTTTATTGCTTCCCCATTGTTTGGATGGAGAAAGTGAGTCCACATAGACTCCTAGGTCTTTCTCATGCGATACTTAATCTAGCTCTATTCCTCCCATTATGTATTTCAATATATAAAAGTGGCCATAATTCACATTTTTATGTTTTAAAAATATCGTAATGTATTTCACAATATACAAAAACTGCAATTTACATATTTTAAAGTATATTATAAGATACTGTAATATATTTTCCAGGAATATATGGCAGTGTATTGAAACACATATTTAAATATATAGTTTTTTCCAATAACATTTTGAAAAATATATTCTGTATACATTACATTTTCATAAGGGCTAGTAGTCAAAATACTCAGTGGAAAGCAGGCTCAGAAATGTTGCTAAATGCAGACAAGACTTTGCAATAAAGGTATGGCTGGATGGGGTTTAAATACATGGAGATGATGGGCAGAGAAACAGGACATGGGTGAAGGTAATTATATCAATAATGAGGAAAAGACAAGGCGAACAGAAATGAAAACTGGGACAGGTGCGGCATCTAGCGTTGGACTTGGGAATTCATCTGTGGGCATGACAGTATTATTGAAATATTCATAAAGAAATATAGGTTCTCAAGCTACAGCTTGGCCAAAAGGTCCAGAACCCCCTCAAAGCAGTGCATGTCACAACATTATTTCTAGTTACAGTCTAGTATCAATGGAAAGCACTTGAAAAATGCATTATATGTTTGGGAATAATATATAAACAAAAACAATATAAAAACAACTGAAATGTTGTTATCTGATTGGATGGTGTGATATTACTAGGTAATCACAGGAATCAGACATTATGTTGAACTAAATATGGATAAATTTAATTTAATTAGAAGTCATATTTATTTTGTATGGTTTGCAACTGTTTTTCTTCTTGTTATTGCTCTTTTACGTAAATCTGTTATGTATATATTTAATATTAGTAATTAAGCAGGAAGCTACACTTTGCTGTTGACAGCAAACTCACAATTGAAGCAATATGTGGAATTGAAAGCTTCTCTTCAAATATACATGGATTATATGATTATTATTATTTTATAATGACTTACTTGTTAGCTGATGCCCATACTCAGGGTGACTTACAGTCATAAAAAAGCAAAGAGTATGTATTGTTTGACATAATAATACATGAAATTACATTGTTACAATAGATTCATCATAGAAAACATAATAATTTCACTTGCACAATGGGAAAACCATTATAGTGTTTTATATTTAAAGATATTAGCCAAGAAACTAACATGACTTATCTATTGATCCCCAAGAGTTTTGTAGGCATACCAATGGCAATCAGAATTTGGATTATTTATCTGTATGTGTAGGAACATGCATCCTTGTACTTATCTTAAGGCTTCATAAAAGCTACTTAAAATCCACAGTACTGAAGATCAAATACCACATGATCTGTTTCATATACCAAGGCACAGCACTGGGAGATCTAGTTGCCATGACAACCAATTCCTCAGCTACCACCACAGCACAGAGATCCATTTATAATATGTCATTACTCTTCTTTCCCCATATTATATATATATATATATATATATATATATATATATATATATATATATATATATATATATGTATATTTGACCTCCATGTTAATTGATACCCTTTATAAACTGGATAAGGTTGTCCGCCAAATAAATAAATAAATAAATAAATAAATAAATAAATAAATAAATAAATAAATACATTGAATATTGCAAATAAATATTTTTCCACTTGAATATATTTTCTTTCTTCCCAATACAACAATGCACAGAGGAGCATCATGTTTTACAAATAATATAATTAAAAATAAAAACACTCCCACAATCATTTTCTTTCCTCCATTGAGGTGAATGACAGATTTTTGACTACTCCTCTGGCAGTATGTCTCCAGATCCATCAGATATCTTGGTTTTCGCTTGTGATTTTCTTTTTTAATTCAAACCAGAAATGTTCTATCGGATTTAGCTCTTAAGATTTTGATGGCAATTCTAATACTAAGATCTTGTGTTGACCATTTATTTGAAGACTATTTGGATAATTATGCCAGAATGTTAATTTTCAACTAAGCTTGAGTAACCAGTTTTTTACCTGGTACATGTGCTTGAATCCATCTTTCCCTCAGACCAGAAGATGTAAAACAACCCCAAAGCAAAACAGATCCACCTCCATATTTCACAGATGATGTTTCAGGAATGATCTTCTTCTCAACTTTATAAGCTTCATCTTTTCAACACCAAACATAACACTCATGAGCACATTTATGTTTCATTTGACCTTAAAAGTATCATTAAGTTTGGCAAATTCGTACCACTTCTGTTATGTCAGAAGAGGCTTCTTCCTTGCAAGTCTGCTTTTAATATCATTAATATTAATATAATGAACATGACAGACTCTTAGAAAATACTGTCCTCATGTTGTAGTGCAATTACATAATAAGAGTTGTTTTGTCTAGTTAAATTACTCTTGTAACATGATTAATTAAAATAGAGCTCTACTTCAAGTTCAAAAGATACAAACAACTCTTTATTATAAAACAAAGGAACACTGATGTGAAATTGTTTTTAATAATGTTAAAAGGGCCAGTTAGATATACTGTATAACATAAGGGATAACAGGTACTTTAGATAGTGATTATAACAGTGACCATATCCTATTTAAAGTGGAAGGTTACTCTTGATACCAGGCACATTGCACAGGAGGGGACGAAAGAAGATTCTCAGTATAGAAGAAAGGTCAGTATCCAATATCACTCATGGTTTACTCTTGTTCAATAGCATTTCCAATGCCCTCCTGCACTTCCCTTCAGGTACAATGCAATAGGTAGGTACTGAAGTAGTTTTCCTTTTTTATGACTTCATACATAAGTGATGACAGGCATTCTTAATCCTGATGAAGATTTGTTCTCCCAGATCAAGAACTCCCATATAGAATGACACCTTTCTTTTTTCTGGATAAGCACATTATTAAGAAATCACATCCCTTAACCCAGGCCAAATAGTTGGAGCACTGCTAACGGACACAAAAGTCTCCAGGGCAAACGATGCATTATATTTAAAGAAATGTAGAGGCAAGTGTTAACTGCCTAAAAGCAGTAACAGATATAGCAAAACTAGTATACATGATATAGGTAATATAGCAAAATAGCATCCATCATGCTTAGTAATATAAATTAATACAGTATTACAGTTGTTACATACCTCAAACAGTTTGTGTACTAACTACATTTTTAACCTTTTAACCTTCCCTTACAGATTCGTATTTGCTGAATGATTACATACTGTAAAAGAAAAGCAGATATGATATATATGATATAGAGCCCAGATATGTATTGAGGAAATGTAAGCCATGGAGAAAAAAAAAGGAAACAAAACTGTAGAACCCTTCAATCTTTATAGAATTTGATTCAAATAATTGCATTTGTATCATTCCCTATGTCACAGCAGTGCCACCTGCAAAACCACCCTCTTGCAAATACTAAAGTGCCTATGTCTCCATGACAACAGGATCAAAACTAAAATAAAGGAACTTGGTACAGCAGCTTCTCTGGGTGAGAGTTATATTCTTTATTAAGAAGAGGGACGTGAAAGGCTGCCTCATTTGCATTCTGGTACATATACCAACTGAAAGATGTTTTATGCATAATTGCTGCCTCCCAAGGCAATTTTGCAGATGGGGATTACTTTTTCTTAAATTTCATAACATGAGCACAAGCTGGATTGTTTTAAATGACATAGACGGTTAGGTAAAGCAACTGGATTAGTAATCAGTTATTTTATGATTAAAGGGCTAAGACATAACAAAATGATAAACTTGATCAAATGTTACAGATCTCATAGGGAATACGTGCTGCCACATTTTAAGAGCTTGTCTTTATGCTAATAGTTTGAAATGAATATTGTATCTAGGGTTGTACTGGTAAATGGTACACTACCTCACTGCCGTGTCATGCCCTCACCGCAGTGTAAAATAATTTACCATCAATCTCGGCGAATATAAAGCTGTGTATAATAACCAGCAGCTGCAGCAGAAACTGTGGACAGTTAAAAACCACGTGAGGCTATTGAAACACATAAAACGTATATGGGTCAAACTTTTTCTGTGAAATAAACTACTAGAGACTGTAATTACAGTTGTTCTATGAGCCTGTGTGTGAGAGAATAAAGTTTCATTCTAAAGAACGGTTTACACTCAAAAACGTAGCGACAGCAAGCTGTTCAGCGATTGTCACATGATGAGCTCACCAGCCTAGTCTGTCTGCAAACTATAAACGTGCAGTGATGCTCCAGGTACTCTAGACCCAAAACTGATTACAGCAGATGTCACAAGGGGTGACAGCCTCGTTTATCGATTTAATGTGTTTTTTATAGTGTATGATTACTTTTGATCTTTGTGCGTATTTTTGGGATTTAATTTCACGAGAGTGCCCTATTTTGTTTTATTGTCTTTTCAAATTTTTTCGTTTCTGGTTTGAACTTTGTTCTCTATTTTCAGGATCATGAAAATGATCATGTAGCAGCTGGGACCCTGTACATAACAAAGATAAAACACCAGTGCCACGTAATGCCAGGAAGTTAGATGTCTCTAGAATAGTTTGACATCCAATACATTCAATTTTTCCAATTTTTTCCAGCACCAACCTTTAATCAGGTCAGAGAGTTTCTAAAGCCTAAATAAGTAATTAATTGGTTTAATTGGTTACTGATTTCTGTTTTTCTTCTAAATAATATTGCAGATTCTGTTAGGAAGTTCTACATTGACAATTCATCCCGCAACAACTCGTCCATGACAATTCCCGGTGATAATTGGTCCAACTGATAATTGGTCCCCGCGACAATTCGCCCTTGTGACAATTCGTCCCCATCATGCGTTCTCCACATGAGCATTTGTAACCATGAGTGCATTCACTTACTGTAGAGCCATAGAACATACAAACATTACATTACATTTATATATATATATATATATATATATATATATATATACACATACATACACACAGTGAGGGGAAAAAAGTACTTGATCCCCTGCTGATTTTGTACGTTTGCCCACTGACAAAGAAATGATCAGTCTGTAATTTTAATGGTAGGTGTATTTTAACAGTGAGAGACAGAATAACAACAAAAAAATCCAGAAAAACGCATTTCAAAAAAGTTATAAATTGATTTGCATGTTAATGAGGGAAATAAGTATTTGATCCCCTATCAATCAGCAAGATTTCTGGCTCCCAGGTGTCTTTTATACAGGTAACGAGCTGAGATTAGGAGCACTCTCTTAAAGGGAGTGCTCCTAATCTCAGCTCGTTACCTGTATAAAAGACACCTGTCCACAGAAGCAATCAATCAATCAGATTCCAAACTCTCCACCATGGCCAAGACCAAAGAGCTGTCCAAGGATGTCAGGGACAAGATTGTAGACCTACACAAGGCTGGAATGGGCTACAAGACCATCACCAAGCAGCTTGGTGAGAAGGTGACAACAGTTGGTGCAATTATTCGGAAATGGAAGAAACACCAAATAACTGTCAGTCTCCCTCGGTCTGGGGCTCCATGCAAGATCTCACCTCGTGGAGTTTCAATGATCATGAGAACGGTGAGGAATCAGCCCCGAACTACACGGGAGGATCTTGTTAATGATCTCAAGGCAGCTGGGACCATAGTCACCAAGAAAACAATTGGTAACACACTACGCCGTGAAGGACTGAAATCCTGCAGCGCCCGCAAGGTCCCCCTGCTCAAGAAAGCACATGTACAGGCGTTTTTCTGGATTTTTTTGATGTTATTCTGTCTCTCACTGTTAAAATACACCTACCATTAAAATTATACACTGATCATTTCTTTGTCAGTGGGCAAACGTACAAAATCAGCAGGGGATCAAATACTTTTTTCCCCTCACTGTGTATATATATATATATATATACACACACATACATATATATATACACACTCACCTAAAGGATTATTAGGAACACCTGTTCAATTTCTCATTAATGCAATTATCTAACCAACCAATCACATGGCAGTTGCTTCAATGCATTTAGGGGTGTGGTCCTGGTCAAGACAATCTCCTGAACTCCAAACTGAATGTCTGAATGGGAAAGAAAGGTGATTTAAGCAATTTTGAGCGTGGCATGGTTGTTGGTGCCAGACGGGCCGGTCTGAGTATTTCACAATCTGCTCAGTTACTGGGATTTTCACGCACAACCATTTCTAGGGTTTACAAAGAATGGTGTGAAAAGGGAAAAACATCCAGTATGCGGCAGTCCTGTGGGCGAAAATGCCTTGTTGATGCTAGAGGTCAGAGGAGAATGGGCCGACTGATTCAAGCTGATAGAAGAGCAACTTTGACTGAAATAACCACTCGTTACAACCGAGGTATGCAGCAAAGCATTTGTGAAGCCACAACACGTACAACCTTGAGGCGGATGGGCTACAACAGCAGAAGACCCCACCGGGTACCACTCATCTCCACTACAAATAGGAAAAAGAGGCTACAATTTGCACAAGCTCACCAAAATTGGACAGTTGAAGACTGGAAAAATGTTGCCTGGTCTGATGAGTCTCGATTTCTGTTGAGACATTCAGATGGTAGAGTCAGAATTTGGCGTAAACAGAATGAGAACATGGATCCATCATGCCTTGTTACCACTGTGCAGGCTGGTGGTGGTGGTGTAATGGTGTGGGGGATGTTTTCTTGGCACACTTTAGGCCCCTTAGTGCCAATTGGGCATCGTTTAAATGCCACGGCCTACCTGAGCATTGTTTCTGACCATGTCCATCCCTTTATGACCACCATGTACCCATCCTCTGATGGCTACTTCCAGCAGGATAATGCACCATGTCACAAAGGTCGAATCATTTCAAATTGGTTTCTTGAACATGATAATGAGTTCACTGTACTAAACTGGCCCCCACAGTCACCAGATCTCAACCCAATAGAGCATCTTTGGGATGTGGTGGAATGGGAGCTTCATGCCCTGGATGTGCATCCCACAAATCTCTTGGTAAACCACATCACGACTTCTACGGCATTTGAAAAGCTGTCGGGGGTGAAGTGAATCCTACAAATCACAGAATGAACTGTTGATGCGAGAAAATCCTTTTTTATGTTTGCAAAAATGGTACCTTAATAAATTGCCTTATTAATTGAATTTGTTATGTTCCACTTGTGATGTCACTGCCAAAAACTTGCTGATTGCTGTTTCTTGGCAGTGCAGAAAAAAAAGGGAGTAACGGAATACAAGTAACACATTTTTATAATTGTATTTCGGTTACAGTTACTCCTGTTATCATTTTTAAAAGATAATGGAAGCTGCATCCCAGCTAACACTCAGTTCTACAACGTTGTGGCAACATTGTGTGTTAGCAGAGATTTAACTTGTGGAAGTACAGGCAACTGTTGAAAGAAAAAAAATAATGAAAATGGAAAAAATATTAAAGTGTAAAATGTACCTACCACGGGACAACATACTTTCTGCTTCCAAGGACTCAACTCAAATCTAAAAAAAACATCTGGTAAGATTTTATTTTTTAAACACATGCAGCCATAATACAATTATGCTTGACATGTGAGTAGAAAGTATGTATTATATATATATATATATATATATATATATATATAAAATACGATGTAATGACATTTTTATGAAAGCATAATAAGAAGCACGGGCATAGTATAACCAAAAATATTATCAATAGTTGGAATCTGCAGTCATAAGTTATCCCATATAAATTTAAGAGAAATCCATGTAAATTACAAATAGTTCCTGTGCATCCTAGCTGGTTCTGTGACCAATTAAATACTTTATATAATACCAAAATAACAACATAGCATGTTCATAGCTTAAAACAAAACAAATAGCACAAACCGAATAAACTAGTCCTAACCAGTGGCGTGCCGTGCTCTTTAACAGAGTATGTGTTAGGGGATTGTTACATGTCAAACCTTTAAACTTTCACAAACCGATCACTTAAAAGAAGGTAAGATGTCAATAATGTGTTAATTGCATAGACAGAGTTTGGCCTCTTTATTTGGGGGGGCTATGGTAGGGTTGGCAACACTGGGGGCTCTGGCGAATTGTCTAGGAAGGGGGGACTGATTGTAACACAATTTTAAGAACATATCAGATACATTACAATGCTTAGAATTGCCTAACATCTTAAAAAAAAAAAAAAAATTGTACTGCAGAGGGACTGCAGTAGGCTCGCATGCCACCTGGCAAGGAGAATGACAGGAGTCACACTGAATACTTGACATAGTTACAGTGTACAGTATTACAATGTACTTGAAATCACAAATATGGTACATGTTCATTATTTAATTACCCTTAATTCATGATTTTCTTACTTTATTTGATATATTTACCAGCTACCTTACCTATATTAGCATAACAACACATTTTTAAATAAACTAAAGCGAGCACTTTATGAATCATGTCTCCCCGGTGTTACACATGCATAAACACTGTCTTAATATATAAACACTGTTATTACCATAATCCAATGTAAATCCTGCATTAAATCATTCGCCAGCGTGAAGTAACTTAAATAAAATCTAAATAATTGCTTGTCTTTATATGTGTCCAGCAAATGTAAAACTTTAATAGCATAATAGTTAACTTTAATATCAGTGTTCACTCATGTATTATAATCGAAAATATAGACCCCAAACAGGAATGTCACGTTATGTTGTGTCACTCTATGAAAATACCATGAAACCTGTTGGAACTGAGGGGCGGAAGCTCAGTTGCATTTGCTTTGCCCCTCACATTAGGAATCTAGGGTGCACGAAATGTAATTTATATTTAATCTTAATTGTAAACTACTGAAAATAAATTAATGTTTTTAAAAATGTAAAGGGTATCAAAATGCAGTTTCAGATGTTTAAAAATGCATAACATACTATAAAATGCAAAGTATAAAAGTGCAAGAAAATTAAACTGATGCAAATCTTAATTACCATTTGAATTCTTTGTACTGTGGATAAGAATCAACAATTTCAATCTGTGATCCATATTAGAATGTGTAGTACATTTTGTTTCACTTCTTGAACTCAGCTGCTTTTGGTTTTTAATAACCACATGAATTCGACACTGATTCAACAGGACAATGATGGATTTTGCTCTTGTTTCCTAACCATGTCATGTTTTTCACCTTATGTAAATTATTTTAATATGGAAAGGATGAAATCCAAACTACCAAGAGTCTTTACATGATGTGCCAAATCAACTAATCCATGAACATTGTACACTAAAAGATCTTTCCCATAGATCTCATCATAGCGTTTAAGAAATGTTTCAAGTAATGTAATGGCATAGTCATAATAGAAAGTCTTGGACTAATCAAAATAGCAATTCCAGTAAAAAAGCAGCATCAAATTATTGTATATGGCAGTATACCATTTAATCATTAACTCCTTGAAAAGGGACAGGACTAACATGGTGTTCTTCATTAATCATTTGTGAAAATTATGCATCTGTCCTCAGCTGACTGTCAGTTAATGGGTAAGTCACTCGGTTAATCATGTACAGTCCTGGTTGACAACATTTGTCACATAGTATCCATTATGTGCTTTTGTGTTTTCACAAATGACCATGAAGGTCTATCACAGATGACTATGCTAAATGCAAAGATAGTATTTTTCCTTCAAATGTAAAGCCTTGCTCCAGTTCTTGTAATTCAGTATCAAAATCTTCCATGAATTAAACACATGAGCTGGGTTTCTTAGGTCAACAGAACAGGCCAATTACAACAGGTTCTTTTATTTTAAGACTTAACAACAACCTAAATATTTGCTATATCTGCATGTTAGAACTTTTAGTGACAATCCATCAATATTACTTTGTAACTTTAAACATAATCCATCAGCGACAGTATTTCAAGCCAACTAAGGTCTTTTGCAGTGATGTAAGGATTCCAAAATGATGGTATAGTCCTCCAACTTTTTCATGAACTATGTAATTGGTCTTGGTTTTCAGCAAAGTTGTAGCATCTTTAGGTAGTTCGGGGTGATGGACACTAAAGAGACTTAACAGTGATGTTAAAGCAACCAATGTAATACCATAATGCAAGGCCCAGTTTGTTAAGCCCTTAGCTAGCGTTTTATCTTTCTTTTCTGGGTCACCTTCACTATGAGAGTCATACACTGGAGCGTCATTCAGGTGTACTTCTTCCCCACTCCAAAGTCCCCCACAGTTTATCAAACCACAGGCAGCCAACTCCATCAGATTATGGCGTGGTCCTCCAGAGTCAAGTCCTTGTTCTCCAACAAAAGAAACATTACTAGAATTATTCCAACCAGTCGTCTCTGTTCATCCATCTCCTTAAATCTTGGAAAGCATGGGTCCTCCTGACTTTGCCAGTCCGAATTCCATCTACAAGTACTGAGGTGCACAGGTCTCTGAGTAAGCTTTCTGGGCTCCTGTAGAGAAGTAGACTACACATAATGCATGTATTTCTAATTTGAAGACAATTGTTTTATACTATACTTCCTTGATTAAGATTACTATTACTGCTGTTAAGACATTATTGAATAATTAGCACTGCTGTGAGAAGGTACTGATCAAACTGACCATTAAAATATATAATTCCATTATTGTACACCTGAACATAAAGGTAGAAAAGTTTTAGCATTGAAAACAAAAGCACTGTCTTAAAATTAGAGCTATTGGAATAAAGTTACAAGCATCATATTAGGGTCCCCATTACAGAAAAGCATGTACCACCTTAATCTAAAATGGATTAAAATAAATTATAAAAAGGTTCAGTTACAAGCCCAACACATAGTGCTCTTTATAATTCCTCAGCTAGATCTGGTGTTAAATTGAGGGTGCCACTGTAAAGGGGGTATACAGAATACACTGGGGGAGGGATTCTTGGAGCCTGTGTATATATTATGTATATCTTGTGTTTTTGTTGAAGGCTGTCTTTTTGGCATTTGTTTGTGCAGGACAGGTCCCCACTATAAATCAGCCAAAAGGCAGAGTCTTGGCCAGTGGTATATTGGTTGCATGTTTTTTTACATATGACTTTTAAACACAAACTACCCATATTAAAAAATAAAAATAAAAGTATATTGTATATATTTATTTTTAACTTTGGTATACATTAAATCCTTTATACTTGCCTGTCAACACTGTCAGGTACTGAAGTCACCACTGAGCTAGTTGCCACAGTGGGAGTAACCTCAAAAATGTCTACCTCGTCAAGCGAGAGTATGCTATTAAATAAACTGAGATTAAATAAACAGGTTTGATTATCAAATAAATACTTTGCTGCAGTAAATAATCCTTGAAGTGCAATCCATATTTGTTAATAATAATAATAATAATAATAATAATAATAATAATAATAATAATAATAATAATTTCTTAGCAGGAGCCCTTGTCCAAGGCAACTTACAAAATATAAGAGCAATACAAAGTGCAATATTGTAAATCATAAGTACCTATCAGATTTCAGCACTCTCAGTTTCTCTCATCCCATTAACTTCCCATAATGTTCTCATTGCTCTAATGACTAAAATAAATGCTTACAATCAACACAACAATTTCAAAACCAAGTCACTCAACCTTGCTTTTTGAAACAAAATAAATGTTCAGACAATACCTTTCTGCACTGACATCTCTTGGATGAAGTAAAGTCTGTAAGACCAAATGTAAAAAAATAAAATAAAAATTACAACATGACAACAAAAGTGAATCTGGCAATATTAGTGTGCAGACCTTCATATGACATGCTCCTTCACAAAACCTGCTGAACACAATTTACCAAATTTTCTGTCAAATTGTGATGACTGAGAATGTACAGAGCTCTAATAACTTCAGCTCCAGTCCAGGAAAAACTGGCAGAGATGTTGGGTTTAATTCGTTTCCTTGCCCCTAGCAAACACTAAAATGTAAAAATGTGAGAACCCCATTATTAACTTCAGCAGAAATACAATTTTAATATTAAGATAAAGATAGGGATGAATAAAAACGTACCTGTAAAAAAGAAAAAACAAACTGATCTCCATCTCTACTGAATTTGTTTTGTAATAATGATTGAATTTCTTCCTGCACTTCTTGAAAATTCCAGGTAGAATCCAGATTAATTTTGCCAGTCAGCCCCTCTGAAGCTAGTTTCTACTTTTCCTATCCCCTTGGTATTTTCCAAGTATTGTCATTTTCCTCATGTGTATTAAATGGAAGATATACGATGTCTTTAATTACCACTCAGGCCCTTCCAGCAACAGTTCTTCTAAGTTTCGTAGAAGGATTCTTGTTCTGCCACGGAATGCTGAAGGCAATGGCAGGATTCTCTAAAAAGAATATAAAGAAAAGGCATACTGTGGATGGAAATGCACAAGATTACAGATAAAACATAAATTACTATGTCTATATTAATTTTGACCGTAAATAAGAAGACAACAGAAAACTGGTTTAGGAGTGCAAAATTGTTCAGCAATGTAAAATACTTACATCAGGAGAGAAATCCTATTCGGGTGATAAGCCTGGATGAGCTCCTCTTCAAACCTGCAAATAAACATCTTAAAAAAGTTAAATCTCAGATGTTAAAATAATTATACACAAACACAGAATTATCCATATTGAGTGCACAAAATACAAAAATATCTAAAAATAAGTGGTCATTTCTAATTCCATTTGGGAATATACACCCTTTTCTATATCTGATAACAGAGCTGCAGGGCATCATTTTAAAAGACTAAAACAGTAGCTGCGATTTGCATATTTGTAAAATGCTGCTCATCAATACTGCATAAATTTCTTCAGTGGGACAGAGCCGGGTTGGAAATTAACTTTTTTGCCCACCAGCCACAGAAAACAAATCGGCTGATCGTGTTGTGCAGTGTTAAATAAATATAAAAGCATTTTCAAATGTACGTATTATTTTTGTTGTTGTTGTTGTTGTCGTTATTACTACCAGTAATATATAATCATAACAATAATAATAATAATAAATGTACATTGCATACTTTGCATTGATTGTACACACGTGTGTTTGACTCGGGCAGATGTTATCTTTCTCCTTTGCTGAGAAATAAGCCTATTACTTCTGTGTATTTCTTAATGTTAGCGGTTTTCTTTTGTGTTAATTCTGTAATTAGGTTTCAAAAGGGGATTCTGACATTTAGGTTGACCAGCTGAAATAAACTAGAAACATCGTAATCTATACCTTCAACCCCTCGTCATAAGCCTCTGACCCCCCCCTTCCCAAATCGCTGTCATAACTGTCTACAATAGTGATCAATGTGCCCAAATAAAAGTTTACAATACTGAAACATTAATTAAGTTTTATCAGTCTCAGGAGCAAGATGTTCAAAACATTCCTCATTTGACTCCCTTAAAAGTGCTCTAGATGCTAAGGAAAATATGTATAAGAGAAGTCTGCAAAATACGAAGTCGACTTGATCTAAACCTTGCGGAGGTGACGACGGCCTGACAGAGGTAGTAACATCAGGAGGTGTCTCCTGAATAAGACTGGGTTGAGGACATACCAAAGACTCCATGAGGTTGCTGACCCCTTCAAACAGTGACGAACCGACAGCAACGTTACGGCTAGCAGGACTCGCCATTACCAAATCACCAGTTTCCCCCAAAAAACTATATGTGCCCTCAGTCTCATCTGATTCGCCAGTACTTCTCACGTGTCACAATGATGTCACAAATCGGGTCATGTGATTCACAAAATGGCATTTTGTGCACATAATGCCCATTTCCTGAACATAATGTGTATTTTGTCCCTTGAAATGCCCATTTTGTTCACATAATGAATATTTTGTCCCACAAAATAATTATTTAGTGCTTAGAAATTTTGTGGACGAAATGTTAAATGTACTTTGCCTTCCATGGACAGAATGAACTACCAAGTATGCATTATATGCACACAATTTTAAAGTTGCATTTAATTTCTTGTATTCCATGCTGCTGCTGTGCACAAAGTAATGTATGACACAAACGGCGCCCCATAGAGAGAGGGCATTTTAGTTTTAATTTATTTTCATCATGAAGACAATGACACGGGTCAGATGGAGACTTTTGTTTGACTGGAGTTGAGTCACGTATTTTGTGCATTGACTCGCGTCGAGTCTTTTCAGGTACTTGAGTCAAGTCATCCAAAACTACAATTGGAGTCATTACAACTCTTGTGAATTAAAATTACAGCACCACATTATGTGATAGTAACCAGAGAAATCAATTAGAATATTAAGAAAACAAAAATCACAGTTATTCTCCACTTATATGTTCTGCTTTAGTTGGCCCCCCACAGAAAAGGAAAACAAAAAAGATTGATATAGTTCATGACAATATAATCTTGCTTGCCAATCAATACACCATGGCAACCTGAGACACGAAGTTAACAGCATTAAATCATGGACATCTATGTATGTAGAAACTGAGCAACTGGTTTCGAATTTAAAATGGGATCCACTAGCTTGGCGTCCATTGTTTTTGGCTGATCTTTTCCTGTGGTCACATTCAGTCTTATTTGATGTTATAGACGATGTAGGTGAGGTTGTCCTGATACTCAGTGCTGGCGGGACTGAAGGTCCAGGTTCCTCTTCTCCAAGATGGGGCTGATCAGCACTTCCATCCCGAGCCCCACAAGGCTGACAGCCACATTGGCCAGCATGCAGGTCCCTGTCTTGACCAGCACCTCCACCATGCGCATCAGGATTGGGACACCCATGATGAATGTGGTCAGCACAGGGTTCTAAGTTTAGGTTTTTAAGTACTGGCCCCTTGTGCCACTGAGCCAATGATTTTACTGGCCCGGACAAAATTGTATGTGGCCCATCCTTTATTCTCTCAAAATGATTGCAAAGGGCTGCAATCTCCTCTGTGCCAAAGACTGACAACTCCTGGTGATTTTGTGTCAAAGACCTGAGCATGCCCCAATAACATCTGTAAACTTCATGCTGTCAAAGTGTTTCTTTAGATGCTTTTGAATACTGTCTAGAACAGTATCTCTGGTATGCTTAATGCACTGCTGGTGTCTTGGTCATATTGTAGTTAACTGCACACCCTGGTATGATCCGCCACGAGACTTGTCAAGGAATTCCTGGAGATGTGGTCCAGGTTGCTGGTACATAGCTGTCAGAGAGAGGTATGATGTTTCCATTGCTTGAATGGCATCACTCAAAGTTGTGCTATCTTCCTGAAACTTTATGCTGAGACGTGACAGCTGATTCAATATGTCTAGCATGAGGAAGACAAACTGAAGTAATCCATAATTCTTCAGAAAACAACTGATTAACCGTGCCCTTCCATTAATTTCTGGACTGTTGGCTTTATCTTTAGCCATGTGCTCAAAATGAGCCAGGACCGGAGAGTAATTTATTGTGAGTGCTATAAGTGCACATTGAAGATAAGGCAGCCATCGTGTTCCCCCAAGATTTAACGGGGTTCTGTATTTTTTTCTCCATAGCTTCAGCGATAGCCTTAAGCTCTCCATGCCTTCCGTGAAAAGTGATACTGTTTGAATATGCCAGTTAAGACGTCTTCCATCTGATTAATTTGGGTATCGTCTTTGATGGTGTCCAAAGCTCCAAGTTCAAGTTTATGGACAAGGCATTGAATATCAACCAGATGGGGTACATCTAATTTTAAAAGAGCTGTAATACCATTTTCATCCCAATCATAACTGAAACCCCTTCAGATCCAAAACCAACCAGCTTTTCCTTCCATTGCATAGTCAGCTTTCACTAAACCTGGAAATAATAAGAAAAAATAATATTATGGTTGATACACCCATAATTTAGTAAGTTTACTAATCAGGACAACTTCATGAGATGCATAACAAATTCATTAAACAGACAACAGTGAAAATTAAAAAGTAAAATAGAACATAAAAAATACACACTATACATCAAAATGTACAGTGCCTATCCAGCTTTCTCCAATGTCCGCAACAGTATTATTGCTGATATTAAACCTCCTTTGAAATATTGCTTGTAGATGTATAAAAGGCTGTGTGAAACTTTCAATAAACTGAATATAAAAGAACAGACTTCAGTGTCTGTGAATTTACTTCACGGGCCTGTCTCCTGTTGAAAAGTCTCATCTGTTACTGGAACCACTCACTGGGGTGCCTGATTCATTGGGATCTGAAGGGTTGCTTCAACTGAAGCGTTGTACCTTAACAGTGTGCATCTTTCACATTTTGTTAAAGGTACACAAATAGAACAAATCGGATGCTTAGATAGACACAATAAAAGCCGCACCATCAGACAGAAATATCAGTCAGAAATATCGGCCATTTTAAAGCAATCAGCCGATAGCTGATATAGTAATTTTTTGCCACATCGGCCACAGCTCTCAAGCCAGACATCATTGGTGGCTTTGAGAGCAGTGGAATATTCCCTGTGAGCCAGAGCCGGGTGGACAGATAAGTGTCCACAAATCATGCTCCTTTTTCTGAAGCACCTGTGCAAACTTCCACAGCCCCAACAGCCCCGTCCCCAACCCCAACAACCAGCACCCAGCAGAGCAAACTGCCTCTACAAGTGCAACAATTCCATGTGATGGAAATTAGTCTCAGATAATATAAAAATACAATTTTAATTGGTTAGGTTGGTTATTTGAGGTCTGAATTCAATAATCTATAAAATATTAAGTGTTTAATCAATACAATTTTAAGTATTTATGGGGCTAATTTGGGACATGTGGGCTTAAAGGGTACATATGTGCCTTATAAGCCCACTCCAGACTTTTCACTTTTGCAATTAAATACGTTAATTTAATTTAATTTAATTTATGACAAAATCTACCACAAGTGTTTAGATTAGAGATTCATCTTTGATTTAATACCCACTTTAGGGCTGGGCGATATTACTTAAAAATGATATCTCGATATTCTTGGAAGTTTGGTCGATACACGATATATACCTCGATATGCCTTGTTTTTATCCAATCAAGCTACAAAATAAGACCAAATACATTTAAACAAGTCTTTATTTAATCATTAAATATGCAAAACTAAAAAATACTACATGCAGGCTGTCATGGTAAATATATGCAGAATGCAATATATAACAGTGCAAGTGGTGTGTGATTACTATTACGTGTGTTATGTTATGGGATATATATATATATACATACATACATACATACATACATGATTTACTGTCACATAACAATAACACAAGTAATAGTAATCACACAACACACGTGCTGTAAAATGGTATAGATTCAGTTATATTTAGCACAGCCGGGTTTACAGTGGTGCATTAACATCTGCTAGACAGGGACATTTCCTCTCTGACTGTCGCGTTTCGATTCTACTTACCGCTACAGCACGTGTTAATACTAAATAGTTATAATAATATTAATAATAAAAATAAATAAAATAATAATAAAATATTAATAATAAAATAAATAAAATATAATAATAATAAAAGCTGTTATACCACTTCACCATCTAATGAAACTTTCTGCATCTGTTTGCATTGCTTTCCAATTTATTAAAATGCAAACAAACTATTATTCTTTAATTATACAAATTATATCCGTCTAAATTAGCGGGGGTGGGGGTGCGATCGTGTATTGTCGGGGGTGCTGCTTGCAGATTGAGTTCAGCCCGGCGATGAGAGCGGGGCAGACCGTGTGCGCTTGTGCATTAAAGTATCTCTTGGTTATGTTGGTTATTGTGTGTCACTTCTCTCTCCTCATGTCTGTCTGTGTTTCTGATGCACATTTCTTGCCGCACCCGGCACGTGTGGAAGAACCGGGGAGAACGCAAAGAGTCCAAATGACGATTTGCGACACCACGATATAAACGATAGAGCATAATATGAAACGATGGACGTTTTTCTATTGTCATACGATATATATCGTCATATCGCACAGCCCTAACCCACTTTATTGTGAAGAAATTCACAGATTTATAAGAAAACATGTAAAACGGAGATTTTGGTGGGCTTAATTCGGTCTCTTCCCCTATATCAGACCTGGGCAAAATAAGGCCCCTGGGCCGGATCCGGCCCATTGAGTCATTCTATCTGGCCGGCGATACATCCAAAATTTAAAAAATAATAATACAAAATAAAAATACTTGACGAGCTCTGCAGATTGTTACTTTATTTACTGCTTCGTATTTATTTTATTTCAAATTAAAAGTCCCGTGGCACTCCCAGTAATAAGTACAGTAGTATCATACTGTCTGTTCAAAACTTTTAAGTTGAAACAAGCTTTCTGTGTTGCTATGGACCAGCACAACAATCCACACGCCTTAGCCATCATTCGTTCTTACAATACGCAATTGATGGCTAGTGATATCTGAAAATAAGCCTGTCTAAGATAAGAAAAGTTGATAATGAATGCAGATGTTCCAGGTAAAGCAACTTGCTTAATATGTAAAGCTAACGTCACAGTTTTTAAAGAGTACAATTTGCAGAGGCACTTCCAGAGCAAGCATGCGGCCAAATACGAAAAATTGTCACCCGATGCTAAAAGTAAGCACTCACAGGATCTGTTTGCAAGTCTGCAAAAATAACAGTTTTTTTTCACCAGACTGTATTCCACAAATGATGGAATTACAAGAACAAGTTATGTGCTTGCACACAAAATTGCCAAAAACAGCAAACCATTCAGTGAATTTATTAAAGAATGTTTAGTCGACCAAAATACTATGTCCAGAAAAAAGACACAGTTCGAAAAGGTGTCACTGTCACGAAGAACAGTTACACGACGTGTGGAAGAGGTAACTGACAACCTTGGCACCAGCTGACAGCCAAGGTAAATGACTTCTCTCTTTTTTCCCTGGCTCTGGATCAGAGCTGTGACGCATGAGACACAGTCCAGTTGTTGACACAGATTTTACTATCATTGAAGAACTGGCTTCAGTGCAATCAATGAAGAGCACAACAACAGGAAAGGATTTACTAGCAGAGGTGAATGAGTGCATCTAAATGGGAAAAGTTGGCGAGTGTGATGGATGGGTGCCCCAACTTGACAGTGGGGCTGCTAAAGCTCATGAAGGACCAAGTAAAAGCAGCAAACCCAGAGCAGGAATTTTTTTTTCTGCACTGCATTATTCACCAAGAGGTTCTCTCCAAAACTGTTTTGAAACTCACTCATGTTGTAGATACAGTTACAAAAGTGGTGAATTTTATCAGAGGAAAGGCACTAAACCACAGACAATTTGTTACACTGTTAGAAGAATCTGAGTCAGAATACACAGATCTCCCCTATCATTCAAACGTTAGGTGGATTAGTTTGGGTAAAGTGCTAAAAAGGGTGCGGGATCTAAAATCAGAGATTGATGCATTTCTGGAAACAAAAGTGAGAGATGGGGACTTTCCTCAACTGAAAGACGCAGACTGGCTGGCAGATTTTGCGTTTGCTGTTGATGTCATGGGTTTCATGAATGAGTTGAATTGCAAACTACAAGGGAAATGCCAGTTTGCCCATGAGATGTACTCCCTTGTCAAGGCCTTCATGACCAAGCTTCTGCTATTTTCCTATCAACTGGAAAGCGGGAACATTGCACATCTCCCCACCCTGCAACAACAGTCGCCCCCTGCTGACAAGCGGGAGAGATATGCGACCCTACTGCGCGCACTGCATGGGGAATTTTTGCACCGCTTTGAGGACTTTAGGAGGTTGGAAAATGAAATGGCTTTGGTTTCATCTCCATTCATATGCAGTGTGGACACCACTACCGATGACCTCCAACTTGAGTTGATTGACTTGCAGTCTGATGCATTGCTTGCAGAACAGTTCAAAACGGTGCCCCTCCCCCAGTTCTATGCCTTTTTGAATGCACAGACCTTCCCCAGGTTCAGAGCACATGCTCAGAAGATGCTTGTGCTCTTTGAAACAACCTATATACACTCACCTAAAGGATTATTAGGAACACCTGTTCAATTTCTCATTAATGCAATTATCTAACCAACCAATCACATGGCAGTTGCTTCAATGCATTTAGGGGTGTGGTCCTGGTCAAGACAATCTCCTGAACTCCAAACTGAATGTCTGAATGGGAAAGAAAGGTGATTTAAGCAATTTTGGGCGTGGCATGGTTGTTGGTGCCAGATGGGCCGGTCTGAGTATTTCACAATCTGCTCAGTTACTGGGATTTTCACGCACAACCATTTCTAGGGTTTACAAAGAATGGTGTGAAAAGGGAAAAACATCCAGTATGCGGCAGTCCTGTGGGCGAAAATGCCTTGTTGATGCTAGAGGTCAGAGGAGAATGGGCCGACTGATTCAAGCTGATAGAAGAGCAACTTTGACTGAAATAAGCACTCGTTACAACCGAGGTATGCAGCAAAGCATTTGTGAAGCCACAACACGTACAACCTTGAGGCGGATGGGCTACAACAGCAGAAGACCCCACCGGGTACCACTCATCTCCACTACAAATAGGAAAAAGAGGCTACAATTTGCACAAGCTCACCAAAATTGGACAGTTGAAGACTGGAAAAATGTTGCCTGGTCTGATGAGTCTCGATTTCTGTTGAGACATTCAGATGGTAGAGTCAGAATTTGGCGTAAACAGAATGAGAACATGGATCCATCATGCCTTGTTACCACTGTGCAGGCTGCTGGTGGTGGTGTAATGGTGTGGGGGATGTTTTCTTGGCACACTTTAGGCCCCTTAGTGCCAATTGGGCATCGTTTAAATGCCACGGCCTACCTGAGCATTGTTTCTGACCATGTCCATCCCTTTATGACCACCATGTACCCATCCTCTGATGGCTACTTCCAGCAGGATAATGCACCATGTCACAAAGGTTGAATCATTTCAAATTGGTTTCTTGAACATGACAATGAGTTCACTGTACTAAACTGGCCCCCACAGTCACCAGATCTCAACCCAATAGAGCATCTTTGGGATGTGGTGGAACGGGAGCTTCGTGCCCTGGATGTGCATCCCACAAATCTCCATCAACTGCAAGATGCTATCCTATCAATATGGGCCAACATTTCTAAAGAATGCTTTCAGCACCTTGTTGAATCAATGCCACGTAGAATTAAGGCAGTTCTGAAGGCGAAAGGGGGTCAAACACAGTATTAGTATGGTGTTCCTAATAATCCTTTAGGTGAGTGTATGTGAACAGACATTTTCATTGATTGAATTCAACAAGTCCAAGCACAGATCCAGCCTCACCGACGAACATCTTGCAGCAGTACTGCACACGGCTTCAACAGAAATGACTTCTGACTTCACCTCACTTGTCAATGCCCATACGAGGCTCTCCTGTTCACATTGAGTGAGTCGCCCTAAAAGTTGATTTCATGGGTCTGGGCTGCCCAAATAGCTGTTGTTAACAGCATATAGTACAAAAAATATGTTGTATAAAGTTAATTATAACAAAGGCAATTACACCAACATTTGCATTGAGTGAAAATCTTAAAAAGTGATTTCATAGACCTATGGCTGCCCTAATAACTGTTGTTAACAATATACCTTATGTAATATACTCTATTAAGTTAAAATGATAACTTAACAGAGTTAAGGCAAATATGTGTTGCAACATTTCCGTTGAGTAATAACCTTGAAAAGGGATTTCTTAGGCCTTCGCCTGCCGTAATAACAGTTGTTAACAGAGTATAAAACAAAAAAACATTGTTAAAGTAAATTGTTAAGTTAGATTATGAAAATGGTGTTGCATGGAAAATAAATATGCATAAATATAATATGCAAGTTAACAGAGTTAGCTATTTTGTGTGTTTTTAAAGCATGTTGGTTAAAAAAGTAATGTGGCCTGCAATGCTCTCTGACATTTTCAATATGTCCCCCCAGTGAAACATATTGCCCACCCCTGCCCTATATCATAAGACTGTCATGAAGACCATAAAATTCATTCACTAATGATTTCTGGAGCAAGGAAGAGGACAGTAGAATCCATCAATTTGCTTCATGCCATTTAGGTGAGAGATTGAAATCTGACTTTTCAAACGATGCTGTGACCGCCGTTTGTAACAGACACAACATAAACACAGAGAAACAAGTCAATCAGAAAACGTTAGGTTATTAGCATGACCGTGGTTCCCTGAAAAAGAAAGACAACCATTTCCGAACGGGAAGAGCCTTCTGAATTGCCAATCATGTGAAAACATGTACCAAAGCAGCCCAACAGGGGCCCTGTGAATTGTCTCCTCCTCACAGTAGCAACCTGGCATTTCTTCGTCATGAAGGTTGTCTGGCCGAGCAACCCCTGAAGGGTAATGGTTGTCTTTCTTTTTCAGGGAACCAGGGTTATGATAATAACCTAACGTTCCCTTTCAAGTCGAAAGACAACCATTACCGAATGTACAGACACCTGATTTAAGCCAATTCCCATTCATGGCAAGCGCACCAGAGCCTCACTATGCCTGAGGGCAAGCTGCCTGCAGTACCTGAGTGCCCAACATAGGGCGCACCTGGTCTGCAACATTCAGGCGGTAGAACCTTGTGAAAGTTTGACGACTGGAGCATATCGCAACGTTACACAGGTCCTCCAGTGAGGCACCAAGAAACAGAGCCCATGACATGGACATGAGTTTAATTATGTAAACTGTACATAATGAATAACAAAATTGTTTATTTTGTGTAAAAAGGAATGCAAAACAAGCAACTTCACATGTGATATGAAGTAGCAGTAACAAATAACTTACATTTCCAGAAACATATAGCCTGATGCAATGCAACAAGCAAGTTAGTTTCCCACCATATGTAGATGTGCATAGGATATAACAACTTCATTGACAACAGTAGAAATTGGCTCTTGAGCCCAGTGAGAAGCTGTAGCAGAGTGTTTATTCCTCATTTCTACAGTTAAACTGTTTCCCCAACATCACATAGAGGCGTATTACGTATACAGAGTATTACAGTTACATGTAACAAACCCGTAGTACTGATTTTTTTTAATTACAGAGACCATTAGCTTTACTAACATGCTGGTGTGCATGGTGTGTTCGTTCACCGTCGGTTCATTAAGGAAAACGTAACTCTTCCTATGGACCTGGCTTGCCACCTTTTAACTTAACGTTAACTGCTAGCGTTAGCCCCAGGACTGCCTCCTGAGCAATGTTAGACAGTCACAGGGGGGTACCTTTCTTTTAGTCTTAACTCAGCATCCCATAACTTCCCATATTAAATGCTACACATACCAAACTTCAGTATACTTACCTATGCCTTTGTTCTCCTTTCCTGCAACAGCAAAATCGTCTAAATAAAATTAGTTGAAGGTGTCTCCATCCACCGTCTGGCTAACTTTGGCTGCGCTCACTATTTACTCCGGTAACAACACGTCGCAGGAACAGTGGTTTCGCCCCGATGCGGACTATTCCACAACCACAGCGATCAGAGGGGTGAATGCAGCTGTCATGCCTTATGCATAAAATTAAATATAAATAATTTGGCCAACATCAAAGCAATGTAAAATTATAGTTATTGTTAAGAAAAATACTACTACTACTACTACTACTACTTGTAGACAATTAATAACAACAACTTATCACATTCCTACTCTGATTGTTAGAGTTAGAAGCACCTTGTGCGCTCCTACACCCAGCACATCACCACGCTGACAAGCACCGGCAGACTCTTCCTGAGCAACATACGCCGGATCCGTCCCTTCCTCCCCGGCTGCTCGACTCAGCTGCTCGTCCAGTCCCTGGTCCTCTCCCGCCTGGATACTGCGACTCCCTCCTGGCCGGCCTGCCTGCAACCACTACCCGCCGCTCCAGCTCATCCAGAGCTCTGCGGCTCGTCTGGTGTCTCTCTGCCCCGATTCACACGCTACTCCACTGCCTCCAATGGCTCCCGATACCGGCACGCATTCAGTTCAAGACTTTGACCCTCACCTACCGCTGTCTCACCACACTGCACCAAGATACCTTCAGACACTCGTCTCTCCATACATCCCCTCCAGACCACTGCGCTCCTCCAGTGCCAGAAGACTAACTCTGCCTCCTCTCCACTCTCCTTCCTCCAGAGCCGCTCCTTCTCATCCCTGAACCCTAAGTGGTGGAACGACCTGCCCACCAAAGTCAAACCAGCAGAGTCCTTGACCTCATTGCGGCGCTTACTCAAGACGCATCTCTTCCGACAGCACTTGTAATATTAGTCCTCTATCCCTGCTAGATAGCACTTCAGCTTATTATGCTCCTCGCGTTCTTGATTGATTTCCTCCTTGCTCCCTTTCCCATTTCCCATCTTGACAGCACTTAGCTTTCACCGTCCAGGATGTAGGAAGTCACTTACTGTACTTGTGTAAATTGTAAATTGGAATTTGTAAAATGTATTTTGAATTGCTGTTTTAGCCTAATTGAATTTGTAATGATTGATGCCTTGTTTTTCTCTGTATTTTTGCACTTTGTTTGCACTTATGTTGTAAGTCACCCTGGATAAGGGTGTCTGCCAAGAGATAATAATAATAATAATAATAATAATAATAATAATAATAATAATAATAATAATAATAATAAAAGATAACTAATAAACTTTCTATGGCCATGTGCTTTAGCATTACTGATACACTGATGGGAGAGCTTGTCCTAGTGTCCCAACCTATCTAAACAACTAGTAGTGGTAAGGGCTCTGGACTTTTGAGTTAAGGGGGGTGAGTTCAATCCCTGGTGGGGGACATTGCATTCATACCCTTGAGCAAGGTACTTCATTGGGTACCTAAGTCAACAGAAGCTTAATATTTCATATTTTATTAATATAATCAAATCATATTAGGTTTCACATTGAATCTGTCCAAACAAAGTATCATTGCACCTGTTACTTGCTATGTTTTCAAACAGAAGAATTCGCTGAAATTCACAGTGCTACAAAGCCCTGTGAAAACAAAGTCACTGATTATTTACTAGCAGCAGGCCCACTGGAAACCTTGTCTGGTGCGTCTATGTAGAAATGCAACCCTAGATTTCTTGCTGTTACCAGCATCTTAAGATGTGGAATATTTATAAGTAAAGGGGAAAAAAAATGCTTTTCAAACATGCTTTACAAAACCTGTCACCTGGGTTTCCTTTTCTGAGTCGGGGCATGTCATCTGGGTTTCCTTCTCTTGTGCAGGGAGCATCAGAGGGGCAGAGTTGGAGGCTGCAGTGGATGCCCTCAGCGCAGCCAGAGACTCCTGCTGTGCAGCCAGGTTGGCCTGTGTCACGGCCTTAAAGCTCCGCAGCAGTTCTCCAAGCCACTCCATTTTCGTGTGTTCTTGCTCTTCTGGTGTCCTTAAACAACAACGCCTGCAGCATTCTCCACCATATGTGACAGTGTGGGGGGTGTCCACAACGTCGGGGCTCTAAGGCATGATTTAAGTGACACAAATACTGGGATGTGGGGAAATAAGTGTGTTAAATTATAGTGCTAAATGCACAAATAAAACAAAACCTAATTCCTTAACTAAACACTTAAACAGGTTCCTCTCTATCTCTAAACATAAACACAATGCACACACAGTAAACAAGGCAAGTATGTAATCCGTAATCGTGGTCCATTAGCAAAGTTTGATATCCAGAAATTCGTCTTCTCATTCTCTCTTACACATTGCTGCTCTCTCTCCCACACACCCACCTCAAGGCTCGCCTCCTGCTTTCCGGAGCTGCTGTATCTGCTTTATTATAATTTTTTATAAATTGTTTATTTATCTTGCTGCTTTTGTCAAAATAATAATACAAGTAAATCAAGAGATCTTCCACTGATAGTGGTAGTTTTGGAGCTGCATACTGAGCTGTTGGGTGTACCAAGTGGCAAGGACATCCCTGTACATATATGTTTTCATTTTCCTTGTGCACAAACACTGCAACTTCAACTATAACTGAGGCATTATCACAACAGAAGCTCTCTCCAGTACTCAAAACTTCTGCAGGTAGCGATTGTAATTGCATGATGATTTTCCCAAGAGACCCACCATATCTCTAGCTGGGTACAGTTAACTGGTTTTAGTGTCACTGCTGACATCTGTGCTCAATGAAAAATAACCCAGGGATAATTATTAAAATTATGGCAGTGGTTTTTGTGCGGCCTGAAACATACTTGGTGGCGATGTTTGAGTCTGGAAATGCAGCTTTGCAAAGTGGACCAATATGATCCGATCAGAAGATTGTGCTCTACAAACAAAGTTTGCAAAAAGTATCTGTGCTCTAATCACTGCATTATCTTTGCCTATATTCACCACAGATTCATGCATAGATTTATGATTTCCAATAGATTTAGCAACACGAACGATGCAGTTGTGACGTCCACAATGTTTCCCCAAGAAGTCAGTCCGACAATATTCACAGTAGGCATGCAAGTCAGAGATTTTACTTGTTTTAATAAAAAGTAATTCTGTAGAGTATTCTCTATATTTCTGGTAGGATAGTCGACTTATTTTAGACAGAGGAGAGTAGGTGAAACCTGAACTATTCCATTAGACAACATAATAACTTAGTTATTAGTTATTAATGGACACCAAACGAGCATGATGGGTGGAATGGCCTTCTCTCGTTTGTAAACTTTCTTATTTGCGTGGCAGTTTCTCCAGGACCCCCTACATTAATACGTTGACAATCAAACGAGACAATACTGTTTAATGCTTCTGGCCCTACAGCTGCAGAGAACATTTAGATCGCATTTTCTGCTTACCAATGTGATCAGTGGATTCTGCAGATCTGCACGGAACTGAGGAAATATGCCATACAAAAACACAACTACATAAACTGTAAGGTATGCATACATTTAAAAAAATAAATGTTAAATTTAAGAAAATCAAAGGTGGGGGTCTCTCGCCATGTCGAATCTGCCAATCCCATTTGGCGACCATGAGGCTCTTCCTGAAGGTTGCCCAGTTGCAACCTGTGGCAAGGGTGCCTGACTCCAATGTCTACTTTCAGTGTCCATCACTAGTTCTCCAGTGGCTTCCCAGCTCTTGTCTGCAGGTTGCCGGTGTGGGTATTGCCAAATTGCACTTCTGACGCCAATGTAACCTTTTTGGTGAAAGGAAGAAGGCTTAGTATCTCTCTGGAGCAAACAATGAGGTTTATTTGGACAATCAGGGTTTACGGATTAATACACATACACTCCAAGGCAACTACACTCCAGAAAGGCACTGTCTCTGGCAAATCCTGTCAAACCACATTATATATGCCCCAGACTATATGTGAACACCACACAGGTCCAACCCCCCTACCTGTAGCACAACTATCCCAACACATTCAACCTATTTTAATTGATCATTCCCAATTAACCAGTAGTACATCAACCCCAATATGATAGGGACTTAATTTAGCATGATAGGGACCACAATCACATGCACAGTGTCCTAGCACTCCTGTTGCATACAGCGTATTCCTACGCCGATATGCAAGAGGAACCAGTCACCAACAGGACTAATCACATACAGTTTGCCCTTCAATACCACACATAGTACTAGACAAGGAGATAGCCCCCTGACACACTACAATGTTTTTCCAAATACTGTTCATGCATCTTGAAGTCACTTAATCCCAGGCATTACTGATGTTCTTAATGGCATGAAAAACATTGTAGCTTTTCCAAAATTCAAGCAGAGTAGGCTTGTCTTCGCCACCTGTTTCGTTAATGAGGTCCCTGAACAGATGTGTTGGTGATAACACCTTGGTCCATTGGCTGAATTAAAGACGTCGTAGGTGGAAGAATCTCAACACGGATGTTAGGGCACAACATTTCATAGTTTAATTTATGGGCACTTGCATTATCCACTATGAGAAGAATTTTGAAACTTAAATTATTCTCCTCACTGTACTTTTTCATTTCTGGTACAAAATACTCAATGTACCATTCCCTGAAAATAGCTTGGGTAATCCATGCTGTGATTTGCAAGTCACTGGCAAGCGAGATTTCACATTGTTTTTCAGTGCACAAGGGAACTCACTTTAATAGACTAGCAATGCCTTCAATTTCTTGTCCCCACTAGCATTACCCCCCAACAATAATGTTAGTCTGTCCTTTGAAGCTTTGAAGCCTGAAGCACTTTTGGTCTTCACGGTAAGCTTCACTGTTGGCACTTCCCCTAGAACCAACATATCCTTGAAGCCATAACGAGACTGAAACCTATGGAACCATCCTCACCTTGCATTGAGTGTTTCGTTCTTGTATTCAGTTCGTCCTTTTGTTTTCTCTTCAGATGTTCAAAGATGCCAATCGCCTTCTCCTGGATAAGGCTAATTGGGGTATTCTTCTTTTTACAGTATTCAATCCAGGTGGCCAACATTTTCTCCATCGTCTCCATTGCATCACTGCATTGTTATTTCATCTTTGAATGAGACGTAGTTTGCAAGGCCTATCTCATTATATTAGCGGCATTCTTATTTCTGCTTCTTAACATTGTGGTAAGAACCAATGACAACCAATGTCGATCTCACGCTCACCCTTACGCAACCTTTCTATTTTATTTTATTTTTATTGAGAGAGTCAAGAAGATCTTTTTCTGCTTCTGCTATTTTTGTAGAAACGTTGGATTTTTTAGTCATGTCAATATTTTAAGGTAAACCACATAAGATCACTGCTCACAGACTGAGAACACATGTGGGATGATGGGAATGTGAGCCTAACAGCAGTTACGATAGATTTAGTGTAAAATACTTATGTTGTACCTTCACAGTCTCTGTAGTTGGAGAAAGGACAGCACTGTCAGCCATCAGCTCACCAGCCAATTTGCAGATGAAAGCCAATACGAGGACAGGTGGCGAAAAAAGACGATTTACAAAGAAATGTCATATAATCATTAGCGACGACTCTTTCAAACAATGAGTCAATGAATTGTGGGGACTCAACAGGTGGAAGAAAGTCTTGGACTGCTCAAAATAGCATCCATCCATCCATCCATTTTAAAAACCGCTTATCCTGGCAAGGTTTGCGGGGAAGCCAGCAGCCATAGACCGCAAGGCAGGAATATACTCAGGATGGGACGCCAGTCCATCGCTGCTCAAAATAGCAATTCCAGCAAAAAGCAGCATCAAATGATTTTATATGGCAGTAAACTAAAACTCTGCGGATTTGCAGCGATCAACTTCACGTAATGACCAAGGATTTCTTGAATATTCTGCTAGTATGTACCGTGAGGGAAAAAAGTATTTGATCCCCTGCTGATTTTGTACATTTGCCCACTGACAAAGAAATGATCAGTCTATGCTTTTAATGGTAGGTGTATTTTAACAGTGAGAGACAGGATAACAACAAAAAAATCCAGAAAAATGCATTTCAAAAAAGTTATAAATTGATTTGCATGTTAATGAGGGAAATAAGTATTTGACCCCTTCGACTTAGTACTTGGTGGCAAAACCCTTGTTGGCAATCACAGAGGTCAGACGTTTCTTGCAGTTGGCCACCAGGTTTGCACACATCTCAGGAGGGATTTTGTCCCACTCCTCTTTGCAGATCCTCTCCAAGTCATTAAGGATTCGAGGCTGACGTTTGGCAACTCGAACCTTCAGCTCCCTCCACAGATTTTCTATGGGATTAAGGTCTGGAGACTGGCTAGACCACTCCAGGACCTTAATGTGCTTCTTCTTGAGCCACTCCTTTGTTGCCTTGGCTGTGTGTTTTGGGTAATTGTCATGCTGGAATACCCATCCATGACCCATTTTCAATGCCCTGGCTGAGGGAAGGAGGTTCTCACACAAGATTTGACGGTACATGGCCCCATCCATCGTCCCTTTGATGCGGTGCAGTTGTCCTGTCCCCTTAGCAGAAAAACACCCCCAAAGCATAAAGTTTCCACCTCCATGTTTGACGGTGGGGATGGTGTTCTTGGGGTCATTCCTCCTCCTCCAAACACGGCGAGTTGAGTTGATGCCAAAGAGCTTGATTTTGGTCTCATCTGACCACAACACTTTCACCCAGTTCTCCTCTGAATCATTCAGATGTTCATTGGCAAACTTCAGATGGGCCTGTACATGTGCTTTCTTGAGCAGGGGGACCTTGCGGTCGCTGCAGGATTTCAGTCCTTCACGGCGTAGTGTGCTACCAATTGTTTTCTTGGTGACTATGGTCCCAGCTGCCTTGAGATCATTAACAAGATCCTCCCGTGTAGTTCTGGGCTGATTCCTCACCATTCTCATGATCATTGAAACTCCACGAGGTGAGATCTTGCATGGAGCCCCAGACCGAGGGAGACTGACAGTTATTTTGTGTTTCTTCCATTTGCGAATAATCGCACCGACTGTTGTCACCTTCTCACCAAGCTGCTTGGCGATGGTCTTGTAGCCCATTCCAGCCTTGTGTAGGTCTACAATCTTGTCCCTGACATCCTTGGACAGCTCTTTGGTCTTGGCCATGGTGGAGAGTTTGGAATCTAATTGATTGATTGCTTCTGTGGACAGGTGTCTTTTATACAGGTAACGAGCTGAGATTAGGAGCACTCCCTTTAAGAGAGTGCTCCTAATCTCAGCTCGTTACCTGTATAAAAGACACCTGGGAGCCAGAAATCTTGCTGATTGATAGGGGATCAAATACTTATTTCCCTCATTAACATGCAAATCAATTTATAACTTTTTTGAAATGCGTTTTTCTGGATTTTTTTGTTGTTATTCTGTCTCTCACTGTTAAAATACACCTACCATCAAAATTATAGACTGATCATTTCTTTGTCAGTGGGAAAACGTACAAAATCAGCAGGGGATCAAATACTTTTTTCCCTCACTGTATGCATGCATATCTGTCAAACTAACAGGCAAATGACACTTGAGTGGCTGTTCTGTCCATAGATTTATCAAATGCCTAATAACACCCAAACACACTAGAAGTGGAAACTGTGAGACCATTCCAACGTTAACTCCTTGAAAAGGGACCAACATGGTGTTCTTCATTAATCATTTGTGAAAATGATGCATCTGTACTCAGTTGACTGTCAGTTAATGGGTAAGTCATTTGGTTAATCATGTACAGTCCTGGTTGACAACATTTGTCACATAGTATCCATTATATGATTTTGTTTTTTTCACAAATTACCATGCAGGTCTATCACAGATGACTATGCTAAATGCCAAGATAGTATTTTTCCTTCAAATGTAAAGCCTTGCTCCAGTTCTTGTTATTCACAATCTTTCATGAATTCATCACATGAGCTGGGTTTCTTAGGTCTATAGAACAGGCCTGAACTGAACAACAACCCTAATATTGGCCATAGCTGCATTCTAGAAGTTTTAAATAGTGGCAATCCATCAATATTAAACTTTAAACATAATCCATAAGCGACAGTATTTTAAGCCTAAGGTCTTTTGCAGGATGTAAGGATTCCAAAATTATGGTATTGTTTAATGAACTATGTAATTGGTCTTGTTTTTCAGCAAAGTTGTAGCATCTTTAGGTAATTTAGGGTGATGGACACTAAAGAGACTTAACAGTGATGTTAAAGCAACCAATGTAATACCATAATGCAAGGCCCAGTTTATTAAGCCCTTAACTAGTGATGTATCTTTCTTTTCGGGGTCACCTTCACTATCAGAGTCATACACTGGAGCATCATCGTTTGAAGGACAATCAAACCAATCAGTTTAAGCTGCATGTTTTCCTCAACATCTGTATCCAGTGTGTAATTGTCTACATTATTGCCAACATCATGGCAAACAGATGCATACATAGTATTAGTGCCAGGTGTGTCAATTAAATAATTAATCTGCTCTGCATTTTCTTCTGTCATACTTCTGAGCAGTCTGTCTCCCAACTGGAAAGCCCTGGCAACACCTTTCTATCCATTTTATCTAAAATTAAAAATGTAATATAATAATAATTGTATACATGCATACATATTGATATGAATGAAGAAAAATACAAAACTGTATCAATTAGACTAGAATATTCAAAATGTATTAAGTGTTTTAAATTACTGAATGATTAAGAGTGAATCATCTTTCACTGAAATTGTAATTCTTCTATATGAATGAGGAACTTTACAATTGCAAATATATTTTATTGATGAGGCTCATTGTGTAACAAGCATTGTGCTGTGCAATAATTGTTATTTATGTATTGTTTATTCATTTGACATGTAATTCTCCTTTCTTGTGGCCTATATCTGATTCCATCTCTTCCTGTAATAATTATGTCAAATCATAATTGTACAGCCAATGGTGGTAGAGTATTTAGCTGACATATACAGATAAGCACTGGGCTGCATGCACTAAATGATGTAGTTAAGTTTTAATTTAATCCGGCCCATGATTAAGGTAAGAGATCACCAGAGATCATGAAGGACATCTTTGTGTTTTTTCAAGTTGATTTACAACATGAAGTTGTCATGATATGCATATCAAATTTATAAAGTGTATGGTCATATACAACCAATAAAGTAGGCCTAAGAAAACAAATAAAATGTAGGCTAATTCAACACATTTCAGTCAAAAAACTTGTAATGAAATAAAACCACTAGAGTTATTGGCAATCCCTACAAGACAAATTGTAATATTACTACTATTACTATAATAATAATACACTGCTAATTAACTTTGAAACAAGTCCTGATGTAGCAGGAGAAACCAGATGAAAGCTGAGAGGTTTCTAGCGGCACCCGAGAAGTCATGTGGCACACACACAGTGTGATATTTGATTTCTGTAGTCACCAGGATGATGACTACTTAGAGTGATGTTACCAGTATAAGAAACTACCAGTCTTAAACATCAAACATCATTTTAAAGTTTGGGTCACGTTTTCAGCTAATTTTCTGGAATCTACCTAGCAAGTTATGCATTTCAAACTTGAAACAGTTTAGGTTGATGATTTGATAAATCCCAAATTTTAAATCAATCCATACACAAGATTTTAAAATAAATGTGTTAGGGCCTACATCAGGCATTCACCCTGAAAAGTTTGAAAGTGATCAGTCATAAGTATTGTAATTGAAGTGCTAGTTGTTGATTTTGCCTTATTTATGCATTTTCGCTGCCTTGTTTTTTTTAGGTGGGTTTGCTTGTTTTAGGTATTTGAAGTTGTCCATCTGTTGACTGTACATACTTCTCCTTTCTATCCTTACCATCAATAAACTTGGGGAACAGTCTGTCCTTCTCTTCATGCAACATGCCATCCCAAACTATCTGGTTTATTTTGAGTTTTGTTACCTTCTGTAGTACATAATTCCACTGGCCATGGAGAGGTGCCTTCATATCAGCAAATTGCAGTTTTACAATATTGTTAAGTTTATCAAGGAGCTGTGGAATTTTCTATGATTTCCAGTTTGTGGACAATTTCATAAGGTGGATCTTTCTTTGATTCACATTCATTATTTGTCCAGTTTAAAAGTAATGGGTTATGTTTTGATGGAAAAAACATTAGGATTTGTTGAACATATTTACAAAAGATTTGTCATTGATCATGTTTGCTGATCTCCTGGCTTAATCATGTTTCTCGATTGCCCCCTGGGCTTTAACTGTTGAAAATATAAAGATATTATGTTTGATCGGCTCTGATAACCCCCGGTCATCTCCTGGTGTGTCTCTGGAAAGGTTTTATAATGACCGAATGTGTGCACTTTCTATTTAACTGTTAATCAGTGTCATAATATTGAAGTAAGTCCAAATAAGTCGTTGTGGATATGGAAAGTTTGAAGAATTTTAATTTAATTTAAAGACAAAAAACTTTATTGAAAAAGAAGGCTGAAAAGTATCTATACCAGAAAAAAATCTTCAGGACTGCTATGAAAACAAAATCACAGTCTCAATAGTGGATGCTCTTAGATATCGATCTTCGATGATGTTTTGAAATATAATTTCACTTCTAATTGAAAAGTGATAATTACAAAATGCTATCTGGTGGAAGCTGATCTTTGGGAGGATTTATGAGAGCACAAGTTCAATCATGACACCTGCATTAAAACAATAAAAGGCGACAAATCACCTGAAGGAGTTAATAAGTAGAACTTTAACATAATGTATGGACTACTTTTTCAAGATAAATATACGAGTGGATGTAATATCTAAATTATTAACTTTAAAACTTTAAAATGACCATTACTGTTTATTCTTTCGGGAAGAGCTGTGGCTGTGATGAATGTGGTAACAATATTTGTCACAGCCAATATCCTATTGTGTTGAGATCCTTCCATCTACTGAGGAATGTTCCTATATATTCTAATACGATTCAGCAAAACAAAACAGATACATCAACAAGTATTAACATCCTGCAATTTTAAATATTCTTTACAAATAATCTGTTCGTTGTTTTGTACAAAAACTAGTAAAGCACATTCTTCCTGTGACATTGGACTCAACAAGTTTATTAAAACATAATTCTGTATCATAATGTCTGTCTTCAGTGAATGTTTATAAATTCCAAATATTAATTTTCTCATTCTTTTCATATTTCCAGAAAAAAGAAGACTTCTGCCAACATATCAATAAATATTAAAACAATTAAAATATGTAAAATGTACAGTTCATGCAATCTTTGTAAAATTATCTTGCAGAGGCAAAAAAACTTTCAATGTACTCTCAAGGGAGCATACCTGCATAAAGAGAGTGTGTGTGAATAGAAGATGGTAAACAGGAACTCGTGTATGACCCATTTATAAGTCAAATGCCTAGAATTTCAAATATGTAAGCACTATGTATTGTATGTTAGGACAGGACACATTTTTTCTGTAAATTAATACAGAATGGCATATTTTGTGTAAAAGAGGCTTTCTCTCTGTCTGTGACCATTGTTGAACTCCAGGATGAACCCATGACCTTTCCACTTTCTGAGAACACAATAGCCTTTGATATGAGATGGTGGGAAACAGAGTGAGAGACTCATTACACATTCAGTTGAATTTCATCAGCCTGGTCGGGACTTCTAGTGGCTTTAAATGGATGCTGCCATTGATGGTTAAATCAATTTGTGATGGTGACAGCATGGCTGGGCTAGCCGACTGTAACAGTTTCAGATTACATCAAAGATATGCCCCTCCCACGTCTACTCCCTTTTCCTTTTTTGTGCTGCACATGGATATCAGTGCAGTGGGTTGGGGGTGGGAAAAATAAGTTAACCCGATTAGAATAATTCTTTCACATGAGAGAATGGAGCATAGGAAAATATACACATAAACTGCAACTAATTACATAGTGTTATTTCTCCCTCGGAAACTGTTAATATTGGAGACACGATTGTTAAGTATCCTGAACTACACTAAAGGGTGCTGTCACTGAGTGGGTGGTCTTGAACACTGAGACCATGTTGTGACACAGCAGGTTTAAAAAAAAGGTGGGGTTGCATGTGGTAACGAAGAATCAGCAATCAGACACAATAGCAGATCAAGTGTGCCCTCTTCAGGTACTGCTCACTGTGTCTGGAAAATAAATGAAAATGAAATATGCCAGGAATCCAGATTCTAATCATGAATTGGTGTAGAGGGTTCAATAGAGTTGTACTTATTTGTCAATGTCTTTTTGTAGGATAATATTTTTAAAAGAATCAAAAGGGAGATGTTATAATAAGAGGGTTTTGCACAAAATTAAATTATTTAATATGAAGCTATATTTAATGAAGGTAACATGTTTACTAAATACATCATAAAAAATGTAAAGCAAAATCAATATAATTCAATAACTATTTTAAATAATTAATGAAAACTGTGTGTGTGTATATATATATATATATATATATATATATATATATATATATATATATACACACACACATGTGGCACACAAATACTGTTTTTCTGTGTTCTGTGTTTATTTGAGTGGGGGAGGGCTGATACATGCAATACAACCCAGAGGTGGTCCATGGTTTCCATGGTAACAGTGTAGGCTGAAGTAGCTCTGAGCATATTGAGTGTGCAGAAAAATGCTCCCCTGAGATCTCTGAATGGATTTAAGATGGCTGTCAGGGATTGAGAGACATAATCCTGAATGAGCACCAATGCCATGGTTGTTAGAAAGCCAGCAGACAAAGGCTTATGCAGATATCAAACGTTACATTAACGTGTGCTGTTATTTTGTTATTTTGTTTCTTTTTTCTATATAAGACCAAACAATTTAAGGGTAAATATAATAAAAACATGCACGGTCTATTCTCCCTGTATTTGTTATATTTCTTAATATAATGTATTTTATATTAATACTAGATAGTCTCTTCCAAATGTATTCATACTATTAATATGATGCTTATATTAACTTTTATGGTCATAGTCACGAAACTATCTTTGTTTTGTCTTAAATTTGATAGAGCAATGCAGCAATTTGTTGTGAAGGGCACTCTATAATGTAAACACAAATTTGGTTGATTGATAAAGGGAAGGTAGTTGATTCAACAATATAAATTAAGGTATACATTCTATATTTATCAACATATGAAATATAAAACTTGAACTTGTATGACTTTAAGTTTAGGCGCATCTCAGGAAAAATTCTTAACCACTCCTCCATGCAGAACATCTCCAGCTCTTCCAAGTTCCACATTTACATTTAAACATTTTTCAGTTCATTCCACAAATGTTCTTCTGTGTCGAGGTCTGGAGATTGTGATGGCCTATCAAGAATGTTGCTTTTATCCTCCTTTAAAAACATGTTTCTTATACCCCATTCACACTAAAATAATTGCTGGCTATTTGGTGGAATTTTGTTGCCGGCAAGGTCTGGTGAATGGGTTTATACCTGCATATCGACACCAGCAATTTTCCACCTCGGGACCTAGTCTAAATGCCAGCAATATTCCGGCAACGGATCTGTGTGAATGGAGCAGAAAAACTAATGCCTGCATATGACGTGTCACGTCCTAGCGTTAAGCCACCTCTGACAGTAGTTTGTTTCAAATTATTTTATTTGATTTTAAGGCGGTAATGTCAAATTTAAAAAATATAAATTAAGTTGTTTTGAGCAATCAATCAATTGCAGATCTGCACTCCCAGACTGCTGATAGATATAGATATACACACAATTTTAGTTGATTTAACTTTGCTGCAGTGTGTCAAGACCCCACACAATGCCACAAGGCGACCATGAACCGAGAGCCGAGTCTCATACTTGGTTCACTGGTTCAATGATCTGTGACTGCTGGGTCCAGTGAACAAACCGCAAAAACACACAACCACACAGCCTGATGACCTGGTCATATCACAATTTCACTCCTGACTATTTGTTCTTGCTAGTGAGTCCAAACAGAACTGGCGCCCTGCTTAGAACCAATAACCCATTAAACACAATGGAAGGAAACTGGCAAAATGGGGAATTTTTACAAACATGTCCAGTATATCGGTCCATGTCTCCTCTCCCGAATCCACAGGCTTCCATAGCATCACGTTCCCAAGGCTACAGCGCTATTGCCTGCATTCTCTGTTTTCTGTCTGAATGACACCCTGCAATTTGCCGGCATTCAAAGCCAGTGGGAATAGGAGTGCAATAGGAAAAAAGCAGGCAAATGTTGCCTGCATTTTGCTGGCATTTCAGTGTGAATGGAGCTTTAGACTTGAATGCATGCTTTGTATTGTTGTTCTGCTGGAAACTCTTGACCAGTTCAGCCTGGGCTTTTTGACTGACGGCATTAGTTTCAGTGCTAAAATATTCTACAGTACTTTAGACTTTATCCCTACCTTCTAACAAGAGCAAATCTGCATCAGAGAGGGGATTACATTATTCTCAATATTTTGACAATATGCTATTGATATATTGTAGTCTATGGATTATCATATTTTTTCACATTTTGATACTGAATATACAACAGTATTTTCTTTTTTTATTTATTTCTGCACACACTATTGATTGTTGGTTAGTGCTTTTGCAGGTTTTATTACGCATTTGATTTTTGCACACTTTTGTCTTTGTTGAGCTGAGCCACTGAAGGACACATGCCTGCATTGACTAGGGCTGTCGCCGGCTCCCATTCACAGAGACCTGGTCACCTGTTTTTCCTCTGCATTAAAGAGGGCTATGTCATATATTGGGTAGTTTTAGGATTTAAGGCTCAGAGAGCCATATATTTTGTGTTTCTTTTCCAGTTAGGTTTTAAATTGTGTTTTGTCGCCCTGGATTTATTAAGGTGATCTTAAAATAGGAATTTCTAGTTTTGGAGTATATGGAGCACAGACGTCGTGCCCTGTCTCCTGTAATTTGTAATCTGTTCCTGTGATAAAATATACATTATTGCTTACCTGCTTTCCTGGTTAAGTGCACAACGATCTTGATCTGAACCTACTTGGGGGGCAGAAGGGTGGTGTTGAGGTTCACTCAGTAAACCTTTGGGGTGGTGTGGTCAGAGTGTTAAGAGTCACCACTACCTGTGACAGCCAGACTTTATTTTTTCATCAATAATTTTAACATATTTTAAGTTATTTTTTGTTTTTTTGATTTTTGGTCATAGTTTCTCTTTTTCACAATTAATAATGCCCCCATTGCATTAAGACCTTAGTTTCCATGATCACTGTAACCAAGTGAGAAGGAGAAGTATGAGAACCAGATGTCATTTTTTTCTTACGGGGAGGAAATTAAAACAAACGCATATTAGCTCAAAACATTTGGTAAATTGCCAAAAGTGAGATTTATCTAATATATCCAGTGTTACATCTGCTAGACTATGCAAATCAAACATCTGAACCTATCCACTGTCAATTAAGGATGGTGACTGAAGAACCGTATGTCTTTCCCTGGGTGTCTGTGTAAACAAGGTCACTGTCTCACTGTGCCACGGTACTGTGCCATATTTCAACCCTGATACCTAGAAGAACAGGGTCGGATAAGAAGCAATTTTCAGCAGGGATTTGGGCTTGATACATTGTACAAGCCCTCCTTATATTAAACATTAATTTTCCCTGGTTTAGCCATATATGGGTCTTCCTGGGCAGATGTGGGCCTGTTATCTGTCTCTCCTGTCTGGTTGGCATAAAAGTGCCTGTAGTTTGTAACTTCTCTAAGACTGTGCTTGAGATCGCCTCTCGAACACCTCTTCTGTGAAGCCGCTCATAATAAATTCTCTCTCTTAATTATTTGGACTCTTCAGCCCATGACCAGCAACATGGCAGAAGACAATACCCATGGAGAGAGAGAAGAGAACAGCGACATTGGAACTGGGAGATGGGAGAGGAAGAAGAGCACAGAGAGCTGGAGACCATCTTGTATTCTCCTTCAAGTTCACAGGTGCCAAGACAGAAGAGAAGGAATCCCAGTGTTGTCCGCTTTGAATAATCTCTCTACAGTCAAACAAAGGTTGCCTTATGAAAACACGTTTTATTTGATGCAGTATTTAATTAATGTTATATACAAATATACAAAATTGTTAAGGTTCAAGTTGCCTATACTCTTCTGTCTTCACAAATTGCACCTGAAGAGGAAGAATATGAGATTGTCTCCAGCTTGCTGTGCTCCTTTTCTGTCTCGTGGTCAAGAGTGCCAGGTTTGTAAAACTCTTCGCTCTTTTCCTTATGTTGTATACCACGTTGGTAGTTGTTCTTTAAATACTATGAATACGTCAACATTGTTCCTGGACTGCTGGGAATCCACAGAAAAATAATCAAATGGTTTAGAGTGCAAACAAGACTACGTGACATCGCAACAGAGGAAAATATATGAAAATCACAGTGGGAAGGACACATAGCTTGGTCACTGCTGGATCAAGAAAATGTTGAGTTATATCCCAAGATACCAAAAAAGATTAATCCTGTGAAGAACCACAGTACTGACAAAGGCTGTCAATGATTGAGCTGATAGTCAATTATGTTATCTCTGTGGTTTCAAAAGAGCATATGACATGCTTCCTTGTGATGTCAAATCTTTAATAAATGCTATTCAATCATTTATTATTAGCATCTAATTATCATTTTAATTCACACATACACACACATAACTCATTGTAACTAACCAATGATATTAAGCAGAATGACTATATATCATATTTAAAATGTACATTTGTATTGATTAAGTGCAATTTGCAGGTTACATTGCTCAGAAAACTGAGGAGTTGTTTAATTTAGTTGCATTAGCTAATTTTATGTGAATTAATGCTATTTGTTGCAATAGTTACATTCATTGATATTTTCAATATCATCTTTAGTCCATTATAGTAATCTTTTTTTTAGGAATCTGCATTTACAGACATAGGGCCGGATCAAATCAAAACTTTGACCCACCCGCTAATAACATTTATGATTAGAAGAAAGTGGCATCTAACTAAAAATGATGCCACCACTGAGCACAGTTCTGTAGTTTTCTATTAGCGGGTGGATCAAACTTTTGATTTATTCCCAGCCATAGTCTATATTCCCTAATGCATTGATAATTGCAAACACAATTTTGGAGTTCATTTTCACTGTTTAGATATTCTTGAAACCAACATATATGCACATAATTTTCAATGTTATTAAATACAATTAGATAAGCTTTTACATTAACTGTGAATAAGAAAAATAAACATGCATTTTCACTTAGGCAGAATAGTCATAAATAATCAAGTATATCAGTTGTTAAATGCACAAATGCAGTTTAGCACTTAATGCAACTCGAATTAATGAACTGTAACTTGAACTCAGCAGAAATATTCACAGTGACATTGCAAGAATTGTTTCCCAAGGCAATGTTCTCATTATACCTGCAGATTTTGTTTTTTACTTCACTAGTTTTATTATCCAAGGAAGTCATATAGACCACCGACAATTCATGCCTCATGCAGGATAAATTGGCTTGTCTGCTCAGAGGCCTTCTGTGCTTCCTGTCTTTGCGAGCCTGTGAAGACTTTGCAATTATGTTAAGAATGCAATCATACAGTATGAAATATCGGCATGGTACTATTATAATTCTGTATAATGACAAAGAACCATAGACAATGCTGCGAAGTTCTGCACAGTTGCATGAGATGACATTTCCGGCATGGGTCTAAAGAACACATCATCCTATTGTACAAGTTTATGGTGTCATGGGGGGTTCACGGAGGAAAAGAAGCAACGTGGGCCTTTGTATTTCATAGTAGCTGTCTTAATCCCTTTCTTAAATAGAAAAGTCCTCATCGTGCTAGTTGGTGCATCAGTGAAAGGAACTAACAGTGTGCAACAAGACATTACCCCCCTGCCGCTTTTAAATTGTAGAGTTTTATTTCCTCGATTACTTTTTAAGGAAATTAAAACTGGCAATATTTCAATATTAGATAGAATAGGCAATTTATTTTTGACATTCATTGTATGCTCATTGTACTAGGAGTTTTTTTTCACAACATAGACTGTACACCAATAATATGATTATTATTTACTGGACTAAAACAGTATTCAGGCTATAGAACAAGGAGTGATCTGTTACTAATAAGCAGTTCCACAGCACTTTCACTCAAATAGAAAAAAGCCACTGTCATTATTCTGTAATGATAATGGTGCCTCTTTGCAGGGCATAATTAAATTAAAATTAAAATCTACAAATAAATGTACGTACAACTGGCTGTTGTGTTTTAATTTATTTATTACATTTATTACATTAATGTATGTATTTGTTAGTTGTGGTGCAAAGCCTAAACTCTTTTCAGCTGTTTGATATTAATAAAGGTTTATGTAAAATTAAAAAGGCATAAGAAAGATATATTTCGTTGTGAATAGTGTGTATATGTAGCTTGTGTGATCAGAGCTCCCATTTAGACTCCAATCGCCATTTCAGGCACATCTCAGTGCAACCGATGCTGAAAGCGTTGCTGAAAGTCCCTATGTTTTATGCAACTGCAATACCCTAGATATTCCTGCAGCCTCCCTGTTAAAGTGAACACAAAATTAAGAAAGTGTGCACTAATTAGAAAAATAAAAACTAATTATGATTAGTATAAATGGTTATTGAACACATCAAAGAGTTAAAATAAACAGAGAGACCTAACTATGTAGTCTAAAATACTGCAATCAAAAAGTATTTAATTGAGCTAACCCAAGCAAAAATATACACCTGGTATTCTGTAATAACGATGGGTATAATTGATTTTGCACAACTCTGCACAAAATGTATCTTTAGACCACACTTGAAAGTCAACATTTATCACCAGAAAAAAAAACACAGAAAATGAAACTCTGAGATTGACAGCTATTAAACTACCTCCTCCAGTAAAAACATAAGTTATGAAGTTATGATGCCAAGAATATGTTATTTTCTCTTTGAAGAGGCATTTGAAAAAATAAAGTGCATTTTTGAACAAACGTAATAAATGACAAGCAATTTCTATAGCAGGCCAACTGGAAAGGGAATATCTATGGATTTGAAAGGAAAGGGAGCTTTAAGTGACTTTCATCTTTAATTTGAGGGTAGCTACATCCAAACTGGGTGAACGGTGTAGGAATTACACCCATTTGTATATGTGGTCCCCCCAATTGATCGACGATCATTATTTTCTCTACTTAATCAAACAGTTTTTTTTTCATTATAAAGACTGGCGATCATACAGTTAAATTATAAAGTAGGCTATTCATGTGAGAAATTGCATCACATCACAAGAGCTACAGTACAGTATCCATGCACAAAATGCATGGTTAAAAGATGCTAAAGGGAAAACTACAGTTGAGCTTTGGATTCAAACTGGATTCAGATGGAAACATTGAAGGCCAATTAAAGGAAAGGCATAGAGGGAAGAATTGAAAGTGGCTAAGGTGTACTGAAATTGCACAGATAGCTGGGCACTGAGCACTGTACAGCAATTTCCCAGCTCAGAGCTAACCACTGGCTGTGTCATCCTCACTCCACAATTCCACTGTTCGCCACCAGAGGTCATCATCCCCTGAATCCTAACCTGTATTTCTCATTCACAAGCATCAATCATCCAATTGACATTCCACAGCACCATGTGCACTTGCAACATTCAACCTCTCCCCTCATTGGATCAGCACCTCACATCCCTGTCCCCTGCCTCACTCTGCTCTGTATATAAACCCTTTGTTCTTTGCATTCAATGCTAAGTCTTGACTTTCCTTATGTTGTCATTTCTGACTGTTTTCCCCGACTGACTGTTTTCCCCGACTGACTGTTTTCCCCGACTGACTGTTTTCCCCGACTGACTGTTTTCCCCGACTGACTGTTTTCCCCGACTGACTGTTTTCCCCGACTGACTGTTTTCCCCGACTGACTGTTTTCCCCGACTGACTGTTTTCCCCGACTACTATTTCTTGGATTACCTCTTCTGCCTTGTTTGAACGATTGCCTGACCTCCAGACTGTCCCCCTTGACGACTCTTTTGCCTGTTCCCACGGATCCTGTTTGCCGGCCCCCGACCCTCGCATGTTTCAACTCCTCTTTGCTTCTCTGCACCTGAACATGACTTTAAGCTCCAGCAGATCACGGACACATTAAACTGCATTCTGCTTCATCTGCCACCAAGCACTGCAGCCAGTCCTGCGGTCCCGACTCCTTCACAACAGCCATGACATGAGAAATATGCCTCGCTGTCCCAGAAAGATATGATGGCAATCCAGAAAGATGCGAGGGCTTTGTTTTTCAATGCTCTCTGTACTTTGCCAACCAACCCATGGCTTTTCCTGATGATGCTGCCAGGATTGCCTTCATGATTACCCTTCTGACGGGGAAAGCCTTGCAGTGGCAGCGGCTGTGTGGTCACAGAGAGGTACCATCACACAGTCCTTGAGAGTGTTCCAGGCCCACTTCAAGGACATGTTCAACCATCCCACGGGAGGAAGGGGGGCTGTGGAGCAGCTTCTCCAGCTTCGTCAGGGCACATCGTCAGCAGTGGATTACGCCCTGCAGTTTTGCACGTTGGCGGCCTGCAGTGGATGGGAAGAAATAGCTCTGTTGATGGTGTTCAGACGGGATTACATGCAGACCTGCAGACAGAGCTCACATGTAGAGATGAGGATCTGGGTCTGGAGGAACTGATTCAACTGGCGGTTCAATTGGACCATCTCCTCCGGGCCAGAAGACGATGTCCTCCACATAACGACCTGCCCCTGTCAACCAGAGTCCCTCAACCCTTACCATCCATGCCTGATCCTGAGCCAATGAAGTTGTCTCACAGATGAGGAAAGACAGCGGAAGCGCCTGCAAGACATATACCTTTACTGCGGCCAGGCTGGGCTCTTCCATGAGTCCTGTCCGGCTTGTCCCAAACTTCTCTCCAAAGTTCCCATGAGTTCAGGACACTGTCCACTCTTACTCACAATCAATGTCTTTTTTCGGCCAGTATTATGTGGGAAGCTACAAATGTCCTCGTCTCTGTCTTGATTGATTCTGGCTCTGCAGGCAACTGCATCCACCGGACAACGGTGAATAAATTGGGAATTCCTCTGCTCTCCTGTGTGCTGTTGCTTCAGATCAAAGCATTCAACAATCAGCCTATTGGACCGGGCACAGTGACACAGATGACTATTCCCATCACGCTCCAAATTGACTGCCTGCACACGGAAACAATATCGCTGCTTGTCAACGACTCCCCCGGCACTGACATTATTTTGGGACTGCCATGGCTGGCTATCCATAATCCCACCATTTCCTGGAGGAATGGAGAAATCATGTAGTGGGATGTTCAATGTTTTGATCGCTGTCTCTCTCTGCCATGCACATTGAGAGTCCCGACCCATCCACTCCACCGGCAAATACCCATGGAATATGCAGACCTGGGGAAGGTTTTGAGCAAGACAATTTGTCATAGTGTACATTGATGACATTTTAATATTCTCCTCAATGTTGACAGAACATATAGCGCATGTACGCCAAGTATTAAGCTGCCTGTTACAAAACGGACTATTTGTGAAGGGGTTAAAATGTGAGTTTCATCGACAGAGCATCCGGTTTTCTGATACACAGGGGGTACACATGGATCAGGATAAAGTCAGTGCTGCCACCAAATGGAACCAGCCACACATAGTCAAGGAGCTCCAGCGATTCCTTGGATTTGGCAACTTTTACAGGCGATTCATTCGCAACTTCAGCACTGTCGCCTCACCCCTCACTTCCCTCCTGAAGGGCGCAAAGCGCTCTTTGGCCTGGACCACCCCAGCCACCCTGGCGTTTCAACAGTTAAAGACTCTGTTTTCCACAGCCCACATCTTGAAGCACCCGGATCCAACTGCTGGACACCGAGTTGGACAGTGACAGCTCAGAGGGTGATGAGGGGGCAGTTGAGCACCAGAGCACCATGGTGCCCACTCCTCCCCAGAACAGGGAGGTAGTTATAGTAGGAGACTCAATTCTTAGAGGCGTAGATCACACAGTGTGTTCTAGTGATAAGGAGACCCGCATGGTATCTTGCCTGCCTGGTGCTCAGGTTGCATGTCTCCCTAAAATAGTAGACAGGCTACTGGCCAAAGCCAGGGGAAATCCACTGGTCATGGTCCACATTGGAACCAATGACATAGGAAAAGGTAGGGCAGAGGTTCTGCAAGACAAAATAAAAGAGTTAGGAAAGAAACTAAAGAGCAGAACCTCCACGGTAGTTTTCTCCGAAATACCTCCGGTACCACGTGCATGGCCAGATTTATGGAGCATTGGTCTTTCTTCTGGGATAGATGGGACCTGTACAAACCGGATGGTCTACATCTAAACAGAAGGGGGGCTAATGCACTGGGAGAGCGTATGTGCAGAGTAATTGAGAATCTTTTAAACTAGGGACCAGGGGGGCAGGGAGTTCTGACAATGGGAGATGTTCCTCTAAGGAAAGAAAATCCCTGCATGTAGCAAGGATGTGGCTGTTATAATGGGGGATTTCAATTTCCCAAACTTAGACTGGGAAAGCCCAGTTGGGACTACAGAAGAAGAAATAGAAATGGTTGAGATGGTAAATGATTGCTGTCTAACTCAATTTGTCAGGGAACCAACCAGAGAGAGTGCATGTATTGACTTGATCATTTCAAATGACCAAGATACAGTCAGAGGGACACTAGTTAGAGAACCAAAGGCAAACTGCGATCACAATATGGTTAGCTTTGAGGCATATTTTCAAAATACAAGGACCAAGTCTAAAACAATGGTCTACAATTTTAGAAAAGCAAACCTTGAAGGTATGAGGCGGCACTTAGAAGAGGTAGACTGGAGCACATTGGATACAGATTCAGTTGAAAATTGATGGTTATATTGTAAGAATATAGTGTCATGGACAGTGCTAATTAGCTCCTTAATCACCCATGTGTTATATTTATTTTTTTACTTTGCAATATGATTGTGTGTATTTTTGGTAATTATATTGCCTTACTTTGTGTTTACTTTATCCTTCACTTATTGTTTAACTTGTTATTCACTTATTATTATTATTATTTTGATTGTTTGCACGTGTGTCTTATTTGTTTTTCTTTGAGTGAATCACTGCTGCATTTCATCACCACGCATCCTCACTTAATCACCCTGCCCTGGGAGAGGAGTAGAGGAGAGCATCTAATACGAGCAGAGAGATCTCCCGCATTGGAGAGCGAATAGCAGGCGAGCTGGTCTGCGGATTACAGGCAGACAGGAGGGGAGGTCGCAGACTGGGGAGCAGGTGCTTGACAACGTTGACGTGAAAAATGAGTGCGTCGAAAAAGCGAAAAGTGGAATGTCGTGTGTTCAAGGAGGAATGGACACCAAAATACTTCTTCACTAATGTTTTACAGAAGGCGTTGTGTCTGATATGCCAAGACAGTATTGCAATTTTTAAGGAATACAACCTCTGTCGTCATTTTTCAACCAAGCATGCTAACTACGCATGAAATCTGTTCTCCCAGGAAAAGGCAAGCAAGGCCTCTAAATTCTCCACGAACTTAAAAGGACAACAACATATTTTTACGAAACAGTGCTCTACCTCTACTCAAGAAGCGGTAACTAAGGCAAGCTATATAGTGGCATATAAATTTGCAAAGCATAGCAAGCCTTTTGCTGAAGGGGAGTTTGTGAAAGACCTGTATGGTGGAGACTGCTAGCATACTTTGTCCCGATAGTAAAAGCCAATTCGCGGCAGCCACACCTCTCCTGCCTGCAACGCCCACAGTGCGCGCCGCTACAGCCGTGTGCACATGCGCCCCTGCGCAAGCACGTTAATGACAGGGAAAAGTGGCGGAGCGACGCCCACGGGCTCCCTCCCCTTCTTCTGAGTCGTCGTTAGCCACGCCATCAGCGATGGAGAACCAGCTTCACAGACGGAGGCAGCAGGATGGACCACATCTGCGCCCTTCTGTCTGCACAGGCAGCGCAAACAGCAGCCCAGACCCTGACCCCCTCCGACATCAAGAGTCTCGACTGCTGGCCCATGTATCACGGGACTTTGAGGGGAGCCTCTATTCCCTGTCCATGGACAAGGACAGCAGACAGGTAATCTGGGAGGAGGACCGCTTATTACTCAGCCAGCACGCGGGTTTGAAGTTAGCATGCTCAACCTGCGAACCATGTCCCAGGCCTTCATTTCAGTGGATCTGAAATTTGCTTACTTTCTCATCCCTATTGCGCAGATGCACGGGAAGTTCCTCTGCTTCACCTAAGAGGGCCGAGCATTCGAGTTTGCTGTTCCCCCCTTCGGCCTGTCACTAGCCCTTTTTCCAAGTGCATGGATGTTGTGTTCGGCCCTAGGGGCTCCCTCTTCTGACTGAGAGCTCGCGTCAGGGTCCCTTGCCAGAGGCTGCTGGACCTCCTAGCGGTAGCATCACAGACCCTCCTCCTCTGCCTCCTCCGATTGAGGATGCTGCAGTGGTGGTTCGAGTCTTTACAGATGCATCTTCGCCTGGAAGGCGCTACATTGGTGTCGGAGCCCTCACAATTTGTCCCTCGGTGTGCCCCTGGGGCCAGTCTACCACCGAGCAGTTTTGTGTTTCTTCCATTTGCGAATAATCGCACCGACTGTTGTCACCTTCTCATCAAGCTGCTTGGCGATGGTCTTGTAGCCCATTCCAGCCTTGTGTAGGTCTACAATCTTGTCCCTGACATCCTTGGACAGCTCTTTGGTCTTGGCCATGGTGGAGAGTTTGGAATCTGATTGTTTGATTCCTTCTGTGGACAGGTGTCTTTTATACAGGTAACGAGCTGAGATTAGGAGCACTCCCTTTAAGAGAGAGCTCCTAATCTCAGCTCGTTACCTGTATAAAAGAGACCTGGGAGCCAGAAATCTTGCTGATTGATAGGGGATCAAATACTTATTTCCCTCATTAACATGCAAATCAATTTATAACTTTTTTGAAATGCGTTTTTCTGGATTTTTTTGTTGTTATTCTGTCTCTCACTGTTAAAATACACCTACCATCAAAATTATAGACTGATCATTTCTTTGTCAGTGGGCAAACATACAAAATCAGCAGGGGATCAAATACTTTTTTCCCCTCACTGTATATATATATCAATAATTGATTCTGTAATTTGGTCTAAACTCTATTTGCCAGGTAATCCCTTATAATTTTAATATGAAGTCAGTATTGAAAATTGGTTGACAGTTTACACTACAAATTAATTTAAATACCTGCATGAGATCATCAGATGATCACTGAAGGAGAACAGATGCAGATATCTGCATCACAGAACATAATTTAGCATTAAAGTAATTATTCAAATTTGAGAAAACCTACAATAATTACTTCCTAATGATCCAAGGATAACTTCATAAAGATCTTGACAACATCATGAATTGTAAATGTAGATAATTCATCTTAGACATTTAATTTACAACATTCAGGAAGATCATTAGATAATTCCCAGATGAGTCTAAGAATATATTATATTATATTTGAATTAGCAATTAGCTTATAAAGTGTCAGTACTGAGAGTTACTGTCATTAGGGTTAGTGGCCTAAAGAAAAGTCTTAATAAAATAAATAAAAACATTTATTTTCTCCAATCAAGTTGTTGCAAGCTCTATAAATAGCATTCGTTTTTTCAGTTCATTTACATACTGCAAACACAATTTGCCTTTTGCAAACATATTAGATTAGGTAATTAAAATCACATTTGTAAAATGTAGTGGATGTGATTTTTTGTCTAATAAAGTTAAACGCATATCTTATGTTCTTAAATAATGAAGAAGCTTAGCAGGAAGATACAGGACACAGTATCGTAACTTCAAATTTCACAGAGGACTCTTCAAAACCTTTGTTTTTGAAATTGCTTGCTCTCAGTACCTGGGAAATATATCTGATGATCTCAGACCATGTCTGAAGGCAAATTCGTGCCCATGACACCAGACTCCCGTTGGATCAGAATTGCAGTACATGATATGTTCGAGCATTTAAAGACATTAAAATGGACAAGTGGTTAATTAAAAATGGGAAATTAACAGTACAGATTTTTGTACTGATAATAGAATATAGTACTGATCTATAATTAAATCACACTAAATTAATTGGGTTCTGATCTGAGGCATAGCTGGACTGTTAGGGTTATTATCAAAGAAACTTGTACCAAAATAGAGCAGGAATGTGTGGAAGGACAGCCGAAGGAAATTATTTATTCTGCTCTAATGAACTGAAAATGAATTGTGATAGCTGGATTTGGAACCTCGCATCCATTTTTTTATATATTAAAGTTAAATACATCAGGGAAAGGTGGAAATGTAGGTGTGCCATACATACAAGAAAGGGAAGTATTTAATAATTTCTTTGGACTCTTGAGTAATTTCAATAAGGAGATGCCAATTTCTCTATTCCCTTGCCCCCTGCACTGCCCTGGATATATACCCCGCTCCGCAAACAAACAATAAATAAACAAATAATAATATTTTAATCTCACATTCACCCCTTCATAGACTGGTCACCTTTTTAGCCCCATTGAATGCGGAAAAGTCTAAACATTCTCGGTTTATTAAAAACAGATGTGGTTTTATGGCCCCTGGGTATCACTTTACCTCCTGTAGTTTTCTCTAGTTCTGCAGTCACAGCAGGAAAAGCTGCACAGCCGTCTGATCAGCTGGCCATTACCCAGACGTGTTTCACTGGGGAATGCTGTTTAACAATAATTTATTAGCAACCACATACCCCATGAAACAAGAGGACATTTCACAAATATGTGGCTTTATATGTGAAAATGTAGAAATGCATACGGATTTTGCCAACAAGCTGTTATAAATCGTATTTATTACATGACTGATATTTTAACACTATTGAATAGCTACAGCCTAGTTGTAAAAAAATATATAATTCACTTAATTCAAAGCCATGCAACCATGGCTGCTCTCCTGAATGTGTGTAATCCCCTGGGATTCACACTAATAGCATAGTTTGGATTGAACTATCAGCCTCTAGGATGTAGATCCTATCTTGCAGTAGTTTAAGTGCTTTAGTGATTTTAGATTTAGATTAGTTACATATATAAGATACTATTTCTTGAAAGTATTTTTGAAAGCAATCAGATCACATGATATGCTGTTTCGTGTTTGGGTGTTTTAAATAATTTCCATTACAAATTGGATTCAGTCCTCTTTTAACATAAAAAGGCAAACATCTATGCACTTGCTCATAAAACAAAACAGTTTCCAATGACTACATGTAGTAAAAATACAAATGTGTTTTTACCTTTCAGTCATTGGTTTATACTGACTGAATTTAAATTTCAGTTCCATTTTAAATTCAGTTTCTAGAGTTGTTTGTTGTTTTTTTGTCAGAAAAGGGGTTTCCTTTCCGATTAAATACAAATGCCTGCTTAAAAGCATGTCTCTGCTAACTTGATTAGTATGAACTTTCAAAATGTATGCCCTTGCATAACCCATTATTAAACCTTTCTCACTTACTGCATCTAGCTTGTGTTCCATCGGCAGCAAGCTGTAGTGTCCTATTCTGGGACTTCGCCCACAGGATGCCCACTTTCTGAGTCTCTGCATTCCTAAAACAGATGTTTTAAAGACAATAATTTTTGCAACTGGCAGGAAAGTGAAAAATAAAATCCTACACTAAAAGTGGCAGACATGAGTGATAATTCAATAATTATTTACAATTACATATTCAAAGATCAAAAAACCTCCCTCCAAAAACTATCCAACATAATTGTATAATTCATATTTTAGAAATATACCTGGCAGTATTGCCAAAAGTAACAACTTTTCATGCACTATAAGTGTAAAGCTTGAGAAAGAGAGTAGGAGGGCTATCCATAGTGTCAGAGATTGTAAAATAAAATAATTCACTAAGCAATCCATTATATTTTCAAAGATGATCAATTATACTACAAATATTGTGTGGTGTATTTAGCAAGAATTAAATACATTCTCTATTTCTATGGTGATTCTTTATAAGAACATAAGAACTCTCTGTGTGAAGAAGTGTCTCCTGTTTTCCATTTTGAATGCCTTGAAGTCCAATTTCCATTTGTGTCCCCGGGTGCGTGTGTCCCTGCTGATCTGAAAAAGCTCCTGTAGTTTGATATGGTCGATGCCTTTCATGATTTTGAAGACGTGAATCAAGTCCCCACATAGTCTTGAAGTGTGGAGCACAGAACTGTACACAGTATCCAGATGAGCTCTAACTAGTGCATTGTACAGTCTGAACATTACTGCCCTTGTTCTCAATTCTACACTTTTGACAATACCCTCACCTAAAGGATTATTAGGAACACCTGTTCAATTTCTCATTAATGCAATTATCTAACCAACCAATCACATGGCAGTTGCTTCAATGCATTTAGGGGTGTGGTCCTGGTCAAGACAATCTCCTGAACTCCAAACTGAATGTCTGAATGGGAAAGAAAGGTGATTTAAGCAATTTTGAGCGTGGCATGGTTGTTGGTGCCAGACGGGCCGGTCTGAGTATTTCACAATCTGCTCAGTTACTGGGATTTTCACGCACAACCATTTCTAGGGTTTACAAAGAATGGTGTGAAAAGGGAAAAACATCCAGTATGCGGCAGTCCTGTGGGGGCGAAAATGCCTTGTTGATGCTAGAGGTCAGAGGAGAATGGGCCGACTGATTCAAGCTGATAGAAGAGCAACTTTGACTGAAATAACCACTCGTTACAACCGAGGTATGCAGCAAAGCATTTGTGAAGCCACAACACGTACAACCTTGAGGCGGATGGGCTACAACAGCAGAAGACCCCACCGGGTACCACTCATCTCCACTACAAATAGGAAAAAGAGGCTACAATTTGCACAAGCTCACCAAAATTGGACAGTTGAAGACTGGAAAAATGTTGCCTGGTCTGATGAGTCTCGATTTCTGTTGAGACATTCAGATGGTAGAGTCAGAATTTGGCATAAACAGAATGAGAACATGGATCCATCATGCCTTGTTACCACTGTGCAGGCTGGTGGTGGTGGTGTAATGGTGTGGCGGATGTTTTCTTGGCACACTTTAGGCCCCTTAGTGCCAATTGGGCATCGTTTAAATGCCACGGCCTACCTGAGCATTGTTTCTGACCATGTCCATCCCTTTATGACCACCATGTACCCATCCTCTGATGGCTACTTCCAGCAGGATAATGCACCATGTCACAAAGGTCGAATCATTTCAAATTGGTTTCTTGAACATGACAATGAGTTCACTGTACTAAACTGGCCCCCACAGTCACCAGATCTCAACCCAATAGAGCATCTTTGGGATGTGGTGGAACGGGAGCTTCGTGCCCTGGATGTGCATCCCACAAATCTCCATCAACTGCAAGATGCTATCCTATCAATATGGGCCAACATTTCTAAAGAATGTTTTCAGCACCTTGTTGAATCAATGCCACGTAGAATTAAGGCAGTTCTGAAGGCGAAAGGGGGTCAAACACAGTATTAGTATGGTGTTCCTAATAATCCTTTAGGTGAGTGTATACCCTAACATTCTGTTTGTCTTTTTTATTGCTTCCCCACATTGTTTGGATGGAGAAAGTGAGGAGTCCACATTGACTCCTAGGTCTTTCTCATGCGTTACTTCTTCTAGTTCTATTCCTCCCATAGTGTAATTATAGTGGACATTTTTGTTACCTGCATGTAATACCTTGCAATTGTCCACATTGAATTTAATCTGCCAGGTGTCAGCCCACAACTGAATATTGTCTAAGTCCCTTTGAATAGCCTGTGCTGCTGAGTTTGTGTCTGCTGAGCCACCTATTTTAGTATCATCTGCAAATTTCACAAGTTTGCTAACTATCCCAGAGTACAGATCATTAATATAGATTAGAAAAGGCAAAGGCCCTAGTACTGATCCCTGTGGAACTCCACTAACAACCTCACTCCAGTTAGAAGTGACTCTTCTAATCAACGCGCTCTGCTTCCTAGACTTCAACCAGTTACATTACCCTGAATACCTCTAGCTTCCAATTTTAGGATCAATCTTTGGGGTGGAAAAGCTTATCAAAAGCTTTCTGAAAATCTAAGTATATCATATCCTTTCACATGATCCACAGCTGCAGTTGCATGTTCAAAAAACTCCAATAAATTTGTAAGACATGATCTGCCTCGTCTAAACCCATGTTGACTATCTCCAAGAATATGGTTTTCATTAAGATGTGCCTCTATTTTCTGTCTAATCATTTTTTCCATTTTACAAGTAATGCAGGTGAGACTGATTGGTTTGTTATTTCCTGGCTCAGTTTTGTCCCCTTTCTTGTGGATTGGTATGACATTTGTCGTCTTCCAGTCAGTTGGCACATCCTCCAAGTGTCTTTTAGAATATTTGAGTTAGCAGCCTATAAATAATTTCCCTCAAGTACTGTTGGAAATATACCATTTGTCCCAGGTGATTTGTTTGTTTTTAATCCTGCTAGTCCATTTAGTACCTCTTCCTCATTTATGCTGATCTCTCTTAGGGTTTGACTGGACTGGTTGTTAACCTGTGGCATGTTATCTGTTTTTTCTTTTGTAAAAACCTCTGTGAAATACTCATTTAGAACATTTGCCACATCTTGTTCGTTTTCCAGGATACTTCCATTTCTGCCCTTTATCTGTTTCACTTCCTCCTTTATTGACCTCTTGCTGTTGTAGTATTGAAAAAATCTCTTTGCATTAGTTTTAACTTTAGTTTCTTTCTATTTCCCTCTCTGCTTTCCTGATCCCTTTCTTAAAATCTCTTTGTAGTTCAACATATTCTTTGTATTTTGTTTAATCTCTGTCCCTTTTGGATGTGCTCTACAACATTTACTTTCTCTTGATATTTTATTGCATTCTTCTATTAAACCATTTTGGCCATTTGGTCCTCAATTTTCTAAGGTTTTAAGTATTTATCTAATCTCTATTTAATGTTTTGTTCAAAGAAAAACAGATTTACTTATAACCAACAATGAAACTAGAATAACGAAAGGTTGCATATGCAACCTCGGTTATCTGAAAAAGGAAGCACTGCCCAAGGGGGAGGGGTTTCTGCGCACTTCCAAAGGAACCCAATCCAAACGTCACTCTATCAAAGATGCCATTTGCCCCTGCGCGCGTCAATCAGAACAGGTCTCTTCCACTTCCTGTTCTATAAAACGTGACGTCAGTGCAAGTTCGTCCTCTTTTGCTGGGAGCCAGGACTCCCGCGCGACCTTGCAACCCTTGGGCAGTGCTTCGTTTTTCAGATAACCAGGGTTGCATACACAACCTATCGTTATATTTCAAGTCGGAAGCACTGGCCAAGGGGAGGTGTTACTGTATAACCAAGCCTTCGCAAGGGAGGAGGCAGCGAACTGATAAGGGAGCCTGCCCCGAGGTGTACCGTTCATGCACTCTTCGCATAACATGGGAGCATTGGCCGCTTGCTCCACTAGCCCAGCTAGGAGCGAGGCCACATCAGCTCTACAATGTTGTACAAATGAACAACAATATATATATATGAAACGAACTATATACAGGGCGGCCTTGTAAGGCAACGTGCTTGTAGGCCACATAAAAGACTCTGGGAACACATCGACAGGGCTGTCAGTAAATCCAGAAGCAGCTCGCGCGGGTGCTCAACTGGAAGGCATAGTCCAGTGGATGGGAAGACACGGTTCACTAGCTCCCTCAGGATGCACTTAACAGGGGCAGATTGGTAGAGGAAAAGGCAGGAGCCAGAGCCCGTAGGCTACTAGAGCTCGACTGCAGCCAACACTGGGTTCCTAATGAAAGGGACCGGTCCCGTCACGTCCAACCTGTAGAATCGGGCAAATGTAAGTGGCAAAGCCCAAGCTGCAGCCGCACAAATTTCTGCCAAGGGGGCGCCTTGATGAAGGGCCCAAGATGTGGCAACGCCTCGAGTGAAGTGGGCCACCAGGTGTTCAGGCACCGGGGTCCCGGTGGACTTGTAGCCCATGGTAATGGTGTCCACAATCCAATACAAGAGGCGCCAGGTCCTGTGTCCATAAGACACAAACAGTTTGTCTGAGCACCGAATTACCTAAGTGCGTTCCAAATAGCACCTGAGGGCCCGCACTGGGCAGAGCAGGTGAAGCCAACTCTCTTGCTCTGAAGCAAAGGGAGGAGGATGAAAACCCATCAACTCAATAGGTCTGTTGACATGGAATAGAGACAGCACTTTCGGGAGGAATGCAGGGTTAGGCCGTAGGGTGACCCTGGAGCCATCTCCCGCAAAACGGACACACAATGGGTGTACGGACAGGGCGTGTAACTCCCTCATGCGTTTGCAGAGGTGACTGCCAGCAAAAACACAGTCTTAAGTGACACCAGCTTCAGCTCACCTGTGTTCAGTGGCTCAAATGCGGCTTGGAAAAGTACGTCCAGCACTACATCAAGATGCCATGTGGGCAGTGAAGGGGTTCAAGGAGGCCGCACCCATCGAGCTACCTTTAAAAACTGCACAGCCAGGAAATGAGACCCAGGGGGCTCGCCATCAATCCAGACATGACATGCGGAGATGGCTGCCAGATACACATTGAGCATGGACGGGGACTTGCCCTGATCCAACAGGTCTTGTTAAAACTGTAATATGACCCCAATAGGACAATGAATTGGGTATTGACTGCCAGCTTGGCACCAGGTGCTAAACGTCCACTAGTGGTAGGAATACTGCAACCTCGTAGAGGGAGCTCTCACCGACTGAATTGTGGCTACTACCGCGTCTGACAGACCGCAGGCAATCAGTCACTCCTGCTCAGGGGCCAGGCCCAGAGCTGGAGGAGGCCCGGGTTGGGGTTCCAAAGCGTGCCCTGCACCTGGGACAACAAGTCCGCTCTCACTAGGAGGTGCCAAGGCTCTCCGTGGAGGAGGGCGATCAGGTCTGGGAACCAGAATCTGCGAGTCCACTGAGGGGCTATCAGCAGAACTGTTGCTCGTTCTCTCCTGAAAGGGTTCCTGAAGGGTCTTGGACGGAGAACCATAGTGGGCAGCGTGTGGATGCCCTGCCGAACCGGCTCCACAGTTGCTGTACCACAGATGGGTGAAGGCGCCATTCCAAGACTGGGGGGCCTCCCCGAGAGAGGAGGTCCGCTGCCATGTGGGACAGGCCTGGGAGGTGAACTGCTCTGATGGAGCGGAACCGTGGATGCGCCCACAGAAGCAGACGGCGTGCTAGACAGTACAGTCGCGTGACTGGAGACCTCCTTGCCTGTTGATATAGGCGACCACCGCTGTGTTGTCCGTCCGAACCAGCACGTCTGTCCCGCAGGACTGGCAGGAAATGAGACAGTCCAAAGAATACTGCTTGTAACTCCAGGACATTGATATGGAGGGCTCCGTCCACCTGTCTCGGACTCCATGTCTGTCGCAGACTGCTCCCCAACCCTGCTTGGAGGCGTCTGTCTTCATACAGTGAGGGAAAAAAGTATTTGATCCCCTGCTGATTTTGTACGTTTGCCCACTGACAAAGAAATGATCAGTCTATAATTTTAATGGTAGGTGTATTTTAACAGTGAGAGACAGAATAACAACAAACAAATCCAGAAAAACGCATTTCAAAAAAGTTATACATTGATTTGCATGTTAATGAGGGAAATAAGTATTTGACCCCTTCGACTTAGTACTTGGTGGAAAAACCCTTGTTGGCAATCACAGAGGTCAGACGTTTCTTGTAGTTGGCCACCAGGTTTGCACACATCTCAAGAGGGATTTTGTCCCACTCCTCTTTGCAGATCCTCTCCAAGTCATTAAGGTTTCGAGGCTGACGTTTGGCAACTCGAACCTTCAGCTCCCTCCACAGATTTTCTATGGGATTAAGGTGTGGAGACTGGCTAGGCCACTCCAGGACCATAATGTGCTTCTTCTTGAGCCACTCCTTTGTTGCCTTGGCTGTGTGTTTTGGGTCATTGTCATGCTGGAATACCCATCCACGACCCATTTTCAATGCCCTGGCTGAGGGAAGGAGGTTCTCATCCAAGATTTGACGGTACATGGCCCCGTCCATCGTCCCTTTGATGCGGTGCAGTTGTCCTGTCCCCTTAGCAGAGAAACACCCACAAAGCATAATGTTTCCACCTCCATGTTTGACGGTGGGGATGGTGTTCTTGGGGTCATTCCTCCTCCTCCAAACACAGCGAGTTGAGTTGATGCCAAAGAGCTCGATTTTGCTCTCATCTGACCACAACACTTTCACCCAGTTCTCCTCTGAATCATTCAGATGTTCATTGGCAAACTTCAGATGGGCATGTACATGTGCTTTCTTGAGCAGGGGGACCTTGCAGGCGCTGCAGGATTTCAGTCCTTCATGGCGTAGTGTGTTACCAATTGTTTTCTTGGTGACTACGGTCCCAGCTGCCTGGAGATCATTAACAAGATCCTCTCGTGTTGTTCTGGGCTGATTCCTCACCGTTCTCATGATCATTGAAACTCCACGAGGTGAGATCTTGCATGGAGCCCCAGACTGAGGGAGACTGACAGTTATTTTGTGTTTCTTCCATTTGCGAATAATCGCACCGACTGTTGTCACCTTCTCACCAAGCTGCTTGGCGATGGTCTTGTAGCCCATTCCAGCCTTGTGTAGGTCTACAATCTTGTCCCTGACATCCTTGGACAGCTCTTTGGTCTCGGCCATGGTGGAGAGTTTGGAATCTGATTGATTGATTGCTTCTGTGGACAGGTATCTTTTATACAGGTAACGAGCTGAGATTAGGAGCACTCCCTTTAAGAGAGTGCTCCTAATCTCAGCTCGTTACCTGTATAAAAGACACCTGGGAGCCAGAAATCTTGCTGATTGATAGGGGATCAAATACTTATTTCCCTCATTAACATGCAAATCAATGTATAACTTTTTTGAAATGCGTTTTTCTTGATTTTTTTGTTGTTATTCTGTCTCTCACTGTTAAAATACACCTACCATTAAAATTATAGACTGATCATTTCTTTGTCAGTGGGCAAATGCACAAAATCAGCAGGGGATCAAATACTTTTTCCCTTACTGTATATATATATATATGGGGCAGGTGAGGATTAAAAAGCTTGTTTTATCTTTAACATTTTCTTAATTATCAAAATAATTGGGCATTACATTTGTTGGAGAAAAAAACTAAATAATTGTATCATATTCATACATCTTTTACTGCAATATTGTAGTCAATCATCCATGAAATACATTTTTATCCATTTCTTTTAGTGCTATCCCATGCTCTGTAAATTCTGCTGCCTAAGTAGATGAAGATGTAAGTAATGTAATAACAGGCTGGTGCATGGAGGAATCATACTTTCACTCTCAGACAGGGACTGTTTCCTCCCTGTGGTCAGCACATGCTCCATCCATTAAGAAATTAAATGGCACATAACACAAGCACATTTAGAGGCTGCAGTGGGAGTTTAGAGAGCTCATTAAATGCAGCGTATTGTAGTACAGTGCCAGTGCAATTGGGGGTTAGGTCAAATGCTTGCCAAAGCTTTTTTTTTCTTGCTATACATGAGATTGAAGTTCTCTGGGACTCTCCCATTTGTGTATGAAATGCACTCATGATGATGGTTTCATCTGTGATATTTTTGCTCTTCCCAGACAGAACGTAACATAAAATAACAGCCACCTTAATCTACGCACACCAATAGTGTAGATGAGGTGAAAAAAGACAATGATAACCAAACAATCAACTTGCAATCCCAAAAAGTAATAAATATTTATTTAAAGAAAAAGCTGACATTTCGACACATGCCTTCATCAGGGTGAATATATATATGCAATACACATGCTTTTAAAGATCTTTCACAGGTCAAAAGGTCATTACTCTTGTGATAATGTATCATTAGTACAATAATCAGATTAAATAATTGCAATACAACGTTGAAGTTTTTACATAGTTAATCAATCACAGATCAAAAACGTTTGGTGATTAATATTTGAGTTAAATAGTTGCAATATAATTTAAGGTTTGTACATAGAGTACATTTAAAGACATTCAAATGATCAAAATGAGATAACGAGATGTTATCTGTACTATTGCACACCATAGAAAAACAATGGTACCTACTAATTCTATGCTAATTTTTCATGTTTTGACAATTTGAACCATTAAACTGGTTTATATAGCTTTAAAAATATGTAATACATTTAATACATTATTATTATTTATTTTTTTACATTATTTATCTTATATGTGATAATGTACTCAGGTCTATTCTTACAATGCTATTATCCACCACTCTTAAAAACTTTTGAATGCATATTGGCATTGGCAAAGCAGACCTGGAAACTAAACTGTTAATGAATATCAAACTATTATGTTTGCTTGTACAATAATACTAGCACATTTCACGTTTTCAATAAACAAGTTGTATCTTAAATCACGTACTTGCAATCAGGAGGATCTTGTTCACACTCAAGCTACAATGTGCTCCGTGACTAATTAAAGACATGCCGTACAGCAGGCTCCTACCTGGCTGTAAATGCCCTCTGGAATATTCTCAGGCACCTTGAACCCCCAGAACTCATGGGTTTATAATTTATTCAGATTTATATTTAAACTCAAATAAAATATTGAAAATGTTATTCCTTCAATGTATGCCTTTTAATTAAATTTAAGGTATATTAGATTAGTAAGAATTTACTACAATTAGACAATATGATTACAATACCTTAAATCTTCACTATGTCTATTTTTCTTCTCGGTTGCAGGCAATATATGTCCGGGTATTTAAAATATATACAATGCATGCTCTGAGTATTTAAGTTGAAGTTGAGGTCATGAATCTTAACATAATCACAATGTTTTTGTTACTTGAGAAACAATATCATAATTTGCAGAAATATATATTTGACAGGAAAAACTGGTTTACAAAATTTACAAAAATAATTTAAATTGACAGATTAAGTCATAGTCTTAATAAAATATTTTAAAAGATTAACTTGCAAATGTGTTTAGACTTCTACATTCATGTTTTGTATATCCAATGTATATTATATGTTCATACCTTTTGCCTATTTTTCAGCATTATGGGCTTCTCTCATGGTGGATCTGGCCTGCCCTCGCACTAGGCCACACACTGAGCCCAAACTCACATTATCAGCTGTAATCAGCGCTCACTTTGTGTTCAATAACATTGAAGCTCCTGGAGAGGGGCTGGTTTGAACAATATTTTTAACTATAATTACAGCAATATTGAGAGATATGATGAAAGGATGCACTACCCTAGTATGGTCTCAGTGTGGCTTTGTGTTTATACATTTCAGAAATGTCTAACAGAATACACTGTTATCATTATTTGGCCTGAATTGAAAAACAATTCTGACAACTGAACTGATATGAATATGAAATAAGGCCATTGATGGACTGAAAACTGCTTAGCAATTGTATTTGCATAAAAAGTCCTAATGTTTCCTGTTTCAATTACCTTCTTGTATCATATTTTAAAGACTACAGGCTAGGGTTCCATTTTGTAGCTTATTTTTAATCATTATTTTTCTACTACTACTACTACAACTACTACTAATGGCCCGTGGGAATATTTGGTTTGAACCAAACAATGTTAAACATTGCCATCTAGAGTGTCTGCTAAAGAACTACACCTCATTATTAGAAAGTGGACCAAGCACACTGTGTGACAAATGGATGTCTGATAGTACTGCAGGCTCTGAAATGCTAAAATGAATAAATGAACCACTGTATCCATACCTACTGTCTGTCTGCTGAAGGTAAAACAAACGTTCATACTATTTCTTTGTTCAATGTAGCACAGATTGATTTTTTTTTCAATGTATGCAGTGAAGTACTCAATGTTACAACATAAACAATAATAATAAGAAAATATTATAATATATTATTATACTATAATATCGTACATTAATATTCAAGATGTAACGTTGTCCCAACTTAAAATTTAGGTAGAGAAATGTGGTACCCTGATTGTGAACTTCATTCCACATTGTAGAAATGTTGAATGCCTGCAAGGAATTGTACCATGTACAACCATCAATTTCAAAATGTTTTGGCAATTACATGGGCAACACTGTCTATTTTCTCTATCAGAAATCAATTAATCAGATTTTGGATTACAAAATGTCCAAGAGTCCTTGGGGGTGAATACTTATGCAATACACTGTATGTATCTGTGCAAAGGATAAAGCAAATGGTTAGTTAAGGTATTATTTCAAAACATTTAATAAAAATAGAACACATCACATATTTGTTTCGACAGACAAAAATCTTTTAGTGATAATGTATTTACTTTATTATTCGTAAATTTTTAGATCCACCTCTTTTTAATTTGGCAGGTGCTGTTTTCTTTTGCGGCTGATTAATAATTCTGAACCACATGGGGATTATTTTTCTTTTTCCTTGTGCCAGTCCTATAGATCTGGGCCTCTTTAATCAGATCTCAGTGGCAAATACAGAGGCAGTACTGTTGGATACATGTCAGTATAATCGAAATCCGCAGTGAAAAGTCATACTATGAGGGAGGTGTAATGGTGCAGCCAGCTGTAAAGCATTTTGGCTGGCAGATTCAGATTGCTGGAAGGGGAGAGAGCAGTAATAGAACTGGCTGGTCTGTGCAAAGAGGAAACCTGATCCCTAAGTGTCTGGAGGCCTCTGAAGGGTTTGTCACTGTCAATGCCTAATACCATTGATGCTTCACTAATACAAGTTTACTGTTTTGATTAACTTCATTTGTCACAGTGAGGTTCCACTGGCTGGGAAAATCACCATTATGAATTGAGAAGCAATAAACTTCAGTCTAACTGTGTGATCCAAAGCATATTAAGTGCAATTGATCATATTCTACAGAAGTCTGCACTGGAGTCAGGTTTGAGGGATTTACTTTATTGTCTTAAAAATATGGGCAGAGCAGGAAATAAAGATTTTGAATGAATCAAGCTGAAGTTTTTGTCAGAAATAGGCAAGAAAGTCGTGGGTTAGCGCTGCTGCCTCACAGCTCCACTGTCTCGGGTTTGAGTCTAGCCTTCAGGGGCCTGTCTGTGTGAAGTTTGCATGTTCTTCACGTGACCGCGTGGGTTTTCTCTGGGCACTCCAGTTTCCTCCCACCATCCAAAGACATGCGAGTCAGGTTGATTGGTCTCGCTAAATTGCCCTGTGTGTGTGTTGCCCAGCAATGGACTGGCGTTCTGTCCTGGTTGTATTCCTGCCTTGTGCACTATGCCTGCCGGGATTGGCTCTGGCTTACCTATGACCCTCACCAGGATAAGCTGTTTTGAAGATGGATGGATGGAGGCAAGAAAATCCAAATAGTATTTTATATTATTAAAAGTAAGCACTTTTAATAATGCAGTCTTTACCTCAAGAAGGGGCGCCTATTCTTAGCAAATTCTATCCAACACCCTATCACATCAATCTTCAATACACATTAAAAAAATATCAATGTATTAAGAAAATGATCCAATATTTCATTTTTTAAGTTGGCTATTACACTTTTTCCTTAGTGAAAGTGCACGTGTGTGTGTTTTATATGCAATACAGTGTATGCTGGCTATAGAGTTCATATTGTGGTGGTCTGCAATACTTTAATAGTATGCAGAGTGAAAAAGTTTGGGAACCACAAACAAGACTATATTTAAAGTAGTTTCACATTATCTTTAAATAGAACTCAAATTCTTTACTAATCTATACTGCACCCTTTTTAAGACAGTGTTCATATTTTCATAGGCAAGAGCACCTATGCATGCAAAATGGACACCTAATATGTCATCTGCATTTATCTATCTATCTATCTATCTATCTATCTATCTATCTATATATATCTATCTATCTATCTATATATATATATATATATATGTATATATATATATACATATATATATACACTCACCTAAAGGATTATTAGGAACACCTGTTCAATTTCTCATTAATGCAATTATCTAACCAACCAATCACATGGCAGTTGCTTCAATGCATTTAGGGGTGTGGTCCTGGTCAAGACAATCTCCTGAACTCCAAACTGAATGTCTGAATGGGAAAGAAAGGTGATTTAAGCAATTTTGAGCGTGGCATGGTTGTTGGTGCCAGACGGGCCGGTCTGAGTATTTCACAATCTGCTCAGTTACTGGGATTCTCACGCACAACCATTTCTAGGGTTTACAAAGAATGGTGTGAAAAGGGAAAAACATCCAGTATGCGGCAGTCCTGTGGGCGAAAATGCCTTGTTGATGCCAGAGGTCAGAGGAGAATGGGCCGACTGATTCAAGCTGATAGAAGAGCAACTTTGACTGAAATAACCACTCGTTACAACCGAGGTATGCAGCAAAGCATTTGTGAAGCCACAACACGTACAACCTTGAGGCGGATGGGCTACAACAGCAGAAGACCCCACCGGGTACCACTCATCTCCACTACAAATAGGAAAAAGAGGATACAATTTGCACAAGCTCACCAAAATTGGACAGTTGAAGACTGGAAAAATGTTGCCTGGTCTGATGAGTCTCGATTTCTGTTGAGACATTCAGATGGTAGAGTCAGAATTTGGTGTAAACAGAATGAGAACATGGATCCATCATGCCTTGTTACCACTGTGCAGGCTGGTGGTGGTGGTGCAATGGTGTGGGGGATGTTTTCTTGGCACACTTTAGGCCCCTTAGTGCCAATTGGGCATCGTTTAAATGCCACGGCCTACCTGAGCATTGTTTCTGACCATGTCCATCCCTTTATGACCACCATGTACCCATCCTCTGATGGCTACTTCCAGCAGGATAATGCACCATGTCACAAAGGTCGAATCATTTCAAATTGGTTTCTTGAACATGAAAATGAGTTCACTGTACTAAACTGGCCCCCACAGTCACCAGATCTCAACCCAATAGAGCATCTTTGGGATGTGGTGGAACGGGAGCTTCGTGCCCTGGATGTGCATCCCACAAATCTCCATCAACTGCAAGATGCTATCCTATCAATACGGGCCAACATTTCTAAAGAATGCTTTCAGCACCTTGTTGAATCAATGCCACGTAGAATTAAGGCAGTTCTGAAGGCGAAAGGGGGTCAAACACAGTATTAGTATGGTGTTCCTAATAATCCTTTAGGTGAGTGTAATCTGCCAATCCTGCAATTTAATATATGTTGAAGAAATCAGAAGTTTTTCATTATTAAAAGTACAATCTGGCTATTAATGTTCATATGTTATTACAAATTGTGATATAACGTAAAAATTGTATTCCTGATTTAATAGAAATGTGACTCAGAGTATTTTTTCATTGCATACTGTCATCACATTCATGCTAAATTATGCAGTAAATTCAATGTTATGTCCCACTATATTGTATGTGTGACTGTAACATGTGTGTTTGTGTGTGTGGGAGGGGGGGCACTTTGGTGGCAGTTCACCTAGGATGTCAATTACCCTGGCACCATCCCACAAATTGAATTTTAATATAGCATATAGTGCTTGGGTGCAATTTCACCATAAAACAGCAGGGGTCACAATTGCAACTGGAATATTTAAAGCTTTTGTCCATTCTGTTAATATACCAAAAAAAGTATTTATCGATTTATTTGAATGTATCTAATTATTGTTTTATTTTGCTAGATTGGTTGTTGTTCTTTCAATGTTATTCACCATATTACTCTACAATTGTTGCATACATAGCTTTTGAGAAGGCATCTCAACATTTATAACATCAAGAAGTACAGAAGGGTGTCTGATTAAAGTTCTAACTTTTATTATTATTATTATTATTATTATTATTATTATTATTATTATTATTATTATTATTAAATAGGAGAAGCAGTATGACCACAAAGACAGATGATTTCAGTCCTAGGTAGAGATCTGAACTCATGTCTACAAGACTGCTGTAATAACTTAACAGTAGGTTCTGCAAGAAAGATATCAACTGACAACTGCACCTTAGTTATAGATTTAGTTTCTAGTATTGATAAACATAATCATAGTTTTATTATTATACATATATGCAGTTAAAGGCATTATACACATTTAAGCTCTTCTATTCAAAAGCAATTAAAAAAAATCTTCTTTCTTGTTGGAATACAAATCATTGTAATTGAAAATAACTCATTGTCGTTGTGAAGGTCTACAGATCAGTTGAATACATTGCTGGTTGCTCTTCTAATGGTCAGATCCCTGATAACAGGATTCTGTTCTTTTAATAGAAGGGGGGTTGAGCACATCAGCACATAATGTGTTAGTGCTATTTTCCAGAGGTTTACTTTACTTACTTAAGGGCAGCTACTTGTGAAAATGTACCAGATTCCCAATTTAGACTGACTGTTTCCCTTATTGTTAGCATACAACAATAAGTTATTTTTCCTTTCTCACTTACTTTATGAGTGTATTGACTTTAAAATATATTTTTAAATTATAGTATCGATTCATTTTAATTTCATGTTTTGTTCTTTTGTTTTGTTCCAGAACTGATTTGGAATATTATGTATGAGCTTCCCTTATGTGATTGCAGTTATGTTCTGTAATATCAAGAATTTGCTAATAAAATATGAGGTATATAATAAAATGCGATCAAAGGATGTGGCAGAGCTCAAATATGTGTCTGAATACGTAACAGTTGAACTCACTGCATTACAAGTACATTACTGTTTTGAAGGTCTAAGTCCCTAGTGTTAGATTACCTTTTGGCAATGTTAGCTTTCTATGTGCTATCACTCCATTTTTCATCCGTCTATCCTGCAGTGTACACCCATTTTTTGGCTGTTTGGCACTTGTAGTCAATTTACAACAAGCTAACATCCATAGAATACTCTCAAGTCATATATTATTGCTCATATCAAAGCTCAAATGTATCCAACTGACACACTTTTAAATTGCTAGGCTCAACTGACCCTTGACCTTTGACCTCTACAGCTGCAATAAGGTACATCTATATTGCTTTATAGCAACCACCAGCTTGATTTTAGTCTTCATTTGACTATCTCTAAGTAAAGGCCATTGCATAAGCTTTACAATGATATATAATATGTCAAAGAAATATGTCTAATGTGATCTAAGTCTTAGCAAACCTAGACATTTGTGAACAGCCATAGCAGCTATGAAACATTTCAGACTGTGCTGTAATAGTAGTACGATTCTGCATTAGGGTCTCCTTTTATGTGTAAGGGAAGCCAAGTACAATATAAGCTATAGCTTAAAACAATGCAAGAAAGACCAAGAAAAGACACAGCTGCTGTCTTTATACAGAATTTGAACTAACTCTAAAACATGGGGCTGGATTAAATCAAAACTTATAATAATAATAATAATAATAATAATAATAATAATAATAATAATAATAATAATAATAATAATAATAATAATAGAAAACTACAGAATTGTACTTAGTTGCAACTTCACTTTTAGCAAGATGACACTTTCTTCTAATCATAAATGTAACCGCTATGATGAACAGGTTTGTAGTTTTGTATTAGTGGGTGGGTCAAAGTTTTGATTTAATCCGGCCCATGGTCAGTATACAGTTGTAAGGGGAATATGGGGAAGCGCTCTTATGCATTATGGATAAATAAAATCTCTATGGTACTGTAACACTGTTAAGAACATTTACATTTTGGTTTCTTTAATAATGCATTTGTATTCATATTGTAATTTATTGAGGACACAACATAGCTCAGCCCCAGGGCTCATGCACACATGCACATTATTATTATTATTATTATTATTTATATATATTTTTTGTTAAAGCTGTGTAATACACTAAAGGAATTAAATCAATACGTTGATCCAGACCTATAATGGCAAGTTACAAACCCAGTAGGCAATGCCAGGTGTGTGTAAAATAATCTGGAAGTCTCCAGCAATCAAATATTGAGATTGTAATTGGTCAATGGTGGCTGGGTCTAAGATACAGTTAGGTCCATAAATATTTGGACAGTGACACAATTAACATCATTTTAGCTCTGTACGCGACCACAATGGATTTGAAAAATCCAGTTTAAAGTGTAGACTTTCATCTTTAATTTGAGGGTAGTTACATCCAAATTGGGTGAACGGTGTAGGAATTACACCCATTTTTATATGAGGTCCACTCAATTTTAGGGGCTCAAAAGTATTTGGACAAACTAACATAATCATTAATTAAATTGTGAGTTTCAATACTTGGTTGCAAATCCTTGCAGTCAATGACTGCCTGAAGTCTGGAACCCATAGACATCACCAGATGCTGGGTTTCTTCCCTGGTGATGCTCTGCCAGGCCTGCACTGCAGCTGTCTTTAGTTCCTGCTTGTTCTTGGGGCGTTTGGCCTTCAGTTATTCTTTTTAAGAGTGTACCAAATAGTTGATTTGGCCACAACTAATGTTTTTGCTATCTCTCTGATTGGTTTGTTTTGATTTCTAAGGCAACACTTTTTGATGAAAGTCTACACTTAAAGCACATCTTGATTGTTTCTTTTAAAATTCATTGTGGTGGCGCACAGAGCCAAAATGATGACAATTGTGTCACTGTCCAAATATTTATGGACCTAAATGTATGTAGATATTTTTGGTTTATTTGGTTTGGTATTATTTTTTCTTTGGCTTGTTAATGGTTTGTTGTTTCTTAGTTTGCATGTTTTTTAACTATTTTATACTTTCTAGTTTTATTTTACCAAATACATTCGAAGACACCATTCAGAATTTCTCAACACAACCCAATTAATTAAACTCTCGGGGTTAACCATAGCAGTTTGTTTTGTTTCTGTGGTAATGTAGATTAAACTTTGTCTTGGTATCAGTTTACAATGTAGGCTGTTTCCCATCAAAAAGAGCTGGAATGACTCATACTCCCATGACAGCTAGTTTTCCTCCCATTCCTTTAAAAGCCTATTCTCACACGACCCCCTCATTGCATCTGTTTTTAATCAAACTGCTCCAAGTCTTCCCAAGGCCAGGATGTGATGGGTATTAGACTCTGTACTTTCCCATGGGGGAACAGATTCTAAAGCATTGAAAGAATCTTTATAAGAAACTATCAAAAAGACAATAAATATTGTTCCTCTTTATGCATTAAGTAGCTCCCTTCACAAAGATCATTTTATATTTTGTTCAGATTTTTTGGATACTTTTTGACTTTCAAGTCTCGTGGACTCCTGTCTCCTTTCAGAAGTTTAAATAACATTCGTTTTTTTCTGTTTCCTTTGCTTAAACAATAACATTTTGTTTTATTGTTTTGGCTGTTTTGGAAAACATAGCTTTACAAAATGTAAATTGCTTTAACACAGGTTCAAATACTTCCTCTGAAAAAGGAAAAAACACATTTTTTGTTCTCTCTCTCTCTCTCTCTCTCTCTCTCTACATTATGTATGTATGTATATATATATATATATATATATATATATATATATATATATATATATATATACACTCACTTAAAGGATTATTAGGAACACCATACTAATACTGTGTTTGACCCCCTTTCGCCTTCAGAACTGCCTTAATTCTATGTGGCATTGATTCAACAAGGTGCTGAAAGCATTCTTTAGAAATGTTGGCCCATATTGATAGGATAGCATCTTGCAGTTGATGGAGATTTGTGGGTTGCACATCCAGGGCACGAAGCTCCCATTCCACCACATCCCAAAGATGCTCTATTGGGTTGAGATCTGGTGACTGTGGGGGCCAGTTTAGTACAGTGAACTCATTGTCATGTTCAAGAAACCAATTTGAAATGATTCCACCTTTGTGACATGGTGCATTATCCTGCTGGAAGTAGCCATCAGAGGATGGGTACATGGTGGTCATAAAGGGATGGACATGGTCAGAAACAATGCTCAGGTAGGCCGTGGCATTTAAACGATGCCCAATTGGCACTAAGGGGCCTAAAGTGTGCCAAGAAAACATCCCCCACACCATTACACCACCACCACCAGCCTGCACAGTGGTAACAAGGCATGATGGATCCATGTTCTCATTCTGTTTACGCCAAATTCTGACTCTACCATCTGAATGTCTCAACAGAAATCGAGACTCATCAGACCAGGCAACATTTTTCCAGTCTTCAACTGTCCAATTTTGGTGAGCTTGTGCAAATTGTAGCCTCTTTTTCCTATTTGTAGTGGAGATGAGTGGTACCTGGTGGGGTCTTCTGCTGTTGTAGCCCATCCGCCTCAAGGTTGTACGTGTTGTGGCTTCACAAATGCTTTGCTGCATACCTCGGTTGTAACGAGTGGTTATTTCAGTCAAAGTTGCTCTTCTATCAGCTTGAATCAGTCAGCCCATTCTCCTCTGACCTCTGGCATCAACAAGGCATTTTCGCCCACAGGACTGCCGCATACTGGATGTTTTTCCCTTTTCACACCATTTTTTGTAAACCCTAGAAATGGTAGAGCTTGAAAATCCCTGTAACTGAGCAGATTGTGAAATACTCAGACCGGCCCGTCTGGCACCAACAACCATGCCACGCTCAAAATGGCTTAAATCACCTTTCTTTCCCATTCAGACATTCAGTTTGGAGTTCAGGAGATTGTCTTGACCAGGACCACACCCCTAAATGCATTGAAGCAACTGCCATGTGATTGGTTGGTTAGATAATTGCATTAATGAGAAATTGAACAGGTGTTCCTAATAATCCTTTAGGTGAGTGTATATATATATATATATATATATATATATATATATATATACAGTACTGTGCAAAAGTTTTAGGCAGGTGTGAAAACATGCTGGGGCTGCATTTCTGCAAATGGAGTTGAGGATGTGGTCAGAATCAATGGTCTCCTCAATGCTGAGAAGTACAGGCAGATACTTATCCATCATGCAGTACCATCAGAGAGGCATCTGATTGGCCCCAAATTTATTCTGCAGCATGACAACGACCCCAAACATACAGCGAAAGGCATTAAGAACTATCTTCAGCATAAAGAAGAACAAGGACTCCTGGAAGTGATGGTTTGGCCCCCACAGAGCCCTGATCTCAACATCATCGAGTCTGTCTGGGATTACATGGAGAGAGAGAAGCAACTGAGGCTGCCTAAATCCACAGAAGAACTGTGGTTAGTTCTCCAAAATGTTTGGGCCAACCTACCTGCCGAGTTCCTTCAAAAACTGTGTGCAAGTGTACCTAGAAGAACTGATGCTGTTTTGAAGGCAAAGGGTGGTCACACCAAATATGGATTTGATGTAGATTTTTCTTCTGTTCACTCAATTTGCATTTAGTTAATTGATAAATATAATCTATTAACATGTCTATTTTTGAAAGCATTCTTACTTTACAGGATTTTTTCACACCTGCCTAAAACTTTTGCACAGTACTGTGTATATATATATATATATATATATATATATATATATATTCTAACAATGGAAGTGTCCATTTTGTAATCCTCATAATCCTTTAAGTGAGTGTATATATATATATATATATATATATATATATATATATATATATATATATATATATATATATATATATATATATATATACATACATACATAATGTAGAGAGAGAGAGAGAGAGATAACAAAAAATGTGTTTTTTCCTTTTTCAGAGGAAGTATTTGAACCTGTGTTAAAGCAATTTACATTTTGTAAAGCTATGTTTTCCAAAACAGCCAAAACAATAAAACAAAATGTTATTGTTTAAGCAAAGGAAACAGAAAAAAACTAATGTTATTTAAACTTCTGAAAGGAGACAGGAGTCCACGAGACTTGAAAGTCAAAAAGTATCCAAAAAATCTGAACAAAATATATATATACAGTATATGTTCATGTAAAACTTTGAAAAATGTTCACAAAAATACATACCAAAATTCCATCAAAGATATTTGCACATCAAGTTTGTACATAAATAAAAATATCTGTTTGTTTTCTTTCTGTTGACATTTTGCAACTTGTACATATTACAGCATAAGAAAATTGTGCAATGCCAATGAGCCATCCAGAATTGTTTTACTTGACAGCAGAATATAATCATGTATACAGTTATACATTTACAAACATTTCTATACTATATTCTGTGATTAAATCAATTGTTTCTAAATGATTAGTATCTGAGCACATATACTGCAATATAGGCTTAAGTAAATAAAATGTTGCAGTGTTATAATAGTAGAATCAGTAGTAGCAGATTTTTTAAGAGGGAGATTGTAGACAAACATATGGTGGCTTTAGAAGTTTGCACTCCACAGCTGTATGTCATAAAGGTTATATCAACACATTTGACATGTGCTGAGAACTCATAAAATATATGTGACTACATCATATCAGATTTCCGTTATAATTACATGGATTCTATGGTGTTACAGGGAAAATCCCCAACAATAAATAATAATTATGTCCTTTTCCTGTTTTTTCTGAGTGAGAAAGGTCATCTTTCTGTGCCTTAACTTCTGTAACACAGGGAACAGGAAAGCTTTAGACACTAGAGAGGAAATGTTTTTGCTGAAGGTCAATGATGTTGTCTAAACGTTTTTCATATTATTAATTTATAGAACAACATATATGGCCATAAAATTAAATATGGAATAAGGAATACATTGCCTTTGTGTGGAAATAATATACAGGAATATATATTTGTATTTAAACTCCCAAAGGTTATTTATGCATTGAACAATAATTTATATTTTGGCAAATGGGGTTGTCCAAAGTAACAAACTGTGCAGCCTCTTACATCAGAGCAACAGAATTAATATCAATACATTAAAATCACAGAAAAGTCAGAGTGTACTGAGAGTGTTATTCAATATTATTTATTTGAATGTGTAAATAAATAATTTAAATGTTTCAGTTTACTAATATGAACAAATAATTTGTGCAGAAACGTTTAATACCCACCCCCCCAAAACAAAACAGCACTAATTCCCAGAACAATTTATATAAAATACTGAAATTATAATAATGCCATATGATCAATACATACAATGACATTCTTCAAGGTTTGTTGCCAAATTTAGTACATTTGACTAGTAATGTCCACATTGTTGCCCTTGTCAGCAATATTTGTGCAAATAATTTTCCAAAACCGGACAAGCTGGTTGCAACATTTAAATGTTTAAACATTACCCAAAGACAATCCAACAAAAGGCTCTATGTTGCCACCTGAGTCATGAATTACACAATGTGGCACTTGGTATTCAATCAATCTTTATTTGGTATAACACCCTTCACATATTTGCCACAGAGTACTTCAAAGATAAAAGCAACAATCAAAGACTGTGATTCATATACACTATAAAAGTAAACCATTAGGCATGGAGGGGTAAAAAACAAAAACCCTGATAGAATGACAAACTTAAGGAGAAAATAAATCTCTGGGGGTCCACAGAGTAAGGCCTAGGCCTAATGATTGCCTCCCCTCCAGGGAATGTAACATAAACAGGCAGTGACCAGCACTCTTTGTTGGTTTAACCCTTTGGCACATACTTTGTAAGTCATACTGCTTGGATTGAGAGAGTGAGTTTTACCATGTTTGCTGAAAATAACAAATTCTATAATAGCATAACATTCTCCTTCTATTTAAATGCATTTTATTCTCAAACCAAAAGCTGCATCTTTGCACCTGTTTCTGCAGTTCATTGCATACATTTCCGCACTCCAGGTTGCATTACAGTTGGTGAGATACACTAAACCAATTATTTAGGCTAGTGTCTTTAAAGGGTGAACTGAACAGGATATGTCTAGGTTCCGTTTAATTTGATTTGCTCCCACTCTCACTGTGACTCGTCTAGAAAGCCAACTGAGGGTCTTGCACATTTTGAAAGATTGTAATTTGTTTAGGGAAGAGTTCTGTTTGTCGAAATTTTGAACATCCGTTCAACAGCAACTTTGTGGAAGAACAAATATTTACTGATTACAATATTGTGTTGTCATTGTTTTCTTATTGATCTTATTGTTAAGACTACACAAAGATTTTAGACAAACATATTTTACAAGGACTGACGCCCTAGATAACTACTATACCAACAACGATCAAACAAACTGGATAGTGAATATGAAGTGAATTTGCTCACGCATCGGTGTGGTGATATGGTAATCAATGGGTTGATTCTTAAAAATGTTTAACAAATGTGGAATTATTTAACTCTTCTCCCTCTCCCGATCTCTGACACGCTGTTAGCAGGCAAATTAATCCATTAAGATGTTTAGAGTTGTCTCTTAAGCCCAGAGTTTAGGAGAGCATGGACAGTGTGACAGAAATCCATAAATTCACAGTTGGACTCTCTGCCACTTCCTGCAATCGAAATCTTTGACCTGGAAGGTGTTAATCACTCCACCTTGCATTCCACAAGCAAAGGTGACTGATGTTATAAATCCACTGTCAGCTACCTGAGGAGCAGCCAATCACTAGGCGATGTATCTACCCCATGTGGAGCGCACCAAACGTATCACGGCCCATGAGGGGAAGTAAGCCCCATACGCTCGCATACATTTTCACTAAAGAGTGGCACTGACACTTCGCAACTTTACATGAAGTACATTAGATTAAGTACTCTTTTCAAGATGCAACCCAAGTCTGCGTTTCATGCTACTTAATTCTCAGAGTGAACTTTGAACCCAGATTTGAGATATCTCTAGTTGAATTTGAGATATCAGGGAATTGTGTCAGTTTGAGATATCTGTAATTCATTATAAAATATCTTAAACTGTATTTCAAGATATCTCTGAATGACAATATGGCTTGCCATATAAGTAGCAGTCCAGACTGTAGGGCATATCTGAGCCATCTACGGTTCCAGAGTGAGCTCCTATACTAGTAGCAATGATGGGAGGAGCCCAAGATACTTGTCTGAAGTGCCACAAACTTTTGTTTCTACTTCAGAAAGAATTATATCAACAGTATTCGACATCCTGTTTACTGGTCTTCATTGAGTAATAAGTTTCACATGGTTCTCTAAACAAATTAGTTAGTTTATGGTATTTTGAACTGCAAACAAAATCCTTTTTGTGGATGGTACAAAAGAACTTCATTATAATACATTGGACAGTGCTGCATTAGAAATGGGAAGATATTGCAGCAGGTTTCACTCTTTATTTAAGAGTTTAATAATATTTAGAAAATGATACCTAAATAATAGAAAGAAAACATAGCATGCATGAAGGCCAGGTTTCTTTTTCTTTCTTCTAAAAAGTGTGGGACTAGATCTTAACAAAATCTCTTTGTGCTCCATTCACTGCTGCTCTTTTTACACGATGAAAGAAGTTCTGGCCTCTAGCATGGTTTTCATAAATTTGGCACCTTCTTTGATGGTATGGCCTAAGAAAACATGCAAAGGGGTAGGTGGGGGGTAGGAGCTGATGCCACTGGAGGGGTTGGGGGGGGGGGGTCTGCTGAATATAAGCTACACCTTGCCTTTTTGACTAAAGACCACAAGTGGGAGGGACAAGCGTTCAGCCCAAGGTGAAAGGGTGCAGTGACTGTGTGAAAGAAGTCAGACTCATATGCATTCAATCTGCATCCTTATGAGGGAGAGAAGGTAGGATGCAAGCTGAGACTCACTGGTACACAAACTTCACTGACACTCGCTCTCTCTCTTTTCCTCTACGGACTGCCCATCTGCATGCTATATAATAGGAGGCCCTAGGGGAAAGGGAAGGAAGGGAAGGAAGTACATACAGTTAGTTGTACTGGATTTCAGCTGCACAAACGTAAGCAGCTCTACATCTGGAGTCTAAAGACACGGCAAAAGTCAAAACAACCGAAGCACTCATCCAAGGGGGAACTGACTCCCGAAGTGGCTATACAATAACCAGGAGATTAAAAAGGAGCCATTCTCAGATGAAGGAGAGGAAATGGATTTGCTAGTTTTTTTGTGCTTTTTTTCTATCTCCTTGGGACATATCTGTCCAGCATTTGGCGAACTGTACTCGGTACAACAACCTGAAGTGTGGAAAGTAAGTTCTGTTTCCTTATAAAAAAAAATTCATGTCTTACATATAAGAAAGGAAATAACTACAAATTGTGTCATATGAATTAAGCACAGACTAAAAAGTAATAGCTTTATGGGGAAGTTTTACAATATAATAAAGAATGCATCAAGATCCTTGGAGGAATGCAGAAGAATAAGTCTATTTTTTTACATATTTGATGTGTAAAATATATTACTTTGAAATATTGTCAAGAGGTAAACAATTGTATTATGCACAGATTCACTTCTACTTCTGATTCGGCTCTGCTTTGATTATTTGCACTAAATTGTAACTGGATCCTGCTGATCAGCAGAGAGACTATGGAGACTTTCCTCAGTCATAATAAGAACCATCTGTAGAGAATTTAGCACTAGAATAGCACAGAGTGAAGCTGTTAAGAAAGTGAATAATAGGGTAGGCATAATGAAAAACATTCTCTTAGGAAATGTTCAAATAATTTTGAGTGGACAGTATGACATTGTTTATGAAATCAGTTTTGTTTCCCGAAAACAATCTTTAACTTTATATATAACAGATATATAGCTAAAGTACTTTTTAAAAAGATTGATTTTCAAATGTTTCAAGAGCCATGTTTCAAGAGAACTTTATTAACTTGGACCCACCATTCAACCTCAATACATCATAGAGGTTGTTTGTTTTACATAGGATCCCTTTATTTCCAAAGGAAACCTGCTATAAAGTGTTAGATTTGTAATTTTCAATTTGTTGGTTTGCCAAAATGTTATATTTAATCAACACACAAATGTATAACTAAATGCCAGAATACCGCCAAGCAGTTTTAGCAGTCCACAAATAAGCAATCTTTAGTCTGATGGTGGCTCCTATGAATGCAGTTTCCTCCCTCCCACTGTACATGGAAAAAGTACTTCATGGCCCATGACTTGTAAGATTGGTTTGCACTTAAAGTTAGGTCTTGTTATTACTTGGATTCCCTGATATTTATGTAACAGCAAATACTCTGGTTTAGCTCTTGTCAGATCCATGATAAATCATGATTGAAGATAGCACAAGTACTCAAAAACACAAACGGTCAAAGATAATTATATTCTGGAATGTAATTATTCTAGAGGACCCAAAGAACTGGCTGAAACATTTAGGGTGTCACTACTGAACACGATCAACGTGATCTATTTTCTGTTCAACCAGTGATTCCACATGGTGTGTCATAAATAGATGATTTCACTCTTTAGGAAAATTATCTTTAGGGACATCCTTTCATGAGGATCCAAAAAGACAACATGCACAGTTAAGTGTAGCTTACAACACAATCCAAATTACTTAAAAAGCTGTAAAAAATATATATTTTTAAATAATTACAAAAACTTTACTTAGGACATATGTGTTTTGAATACTTTATATGTGCAAATAGCATGAAACCTAGATCACTAGGACTACAGGAAAAACGATTATTGCGTAATATTAATAAAATTAACATACCAACACAACTAAATATATTATGGCAGATGTGTTTTTCACTGTACCCTCATGATTAGACTGTCACCAGTACTTCAGTATATACTTTTTTCCAACTCTAAAATCAGGAAAGTTAAAAGGGTTACAGGAAATACTGAACTGCCACTGAGATTGGGTATAAAAGCTTTACTGTTCACAGGATGTTTCACATTAGTTCGCAGAAGAGGCATATCTTTGTGTTTCAGTACGCAAGGAAATAAATCAAGGGAAAATATGCATCAGAACTGGGCACATATTTTAAGAATGTGCAAATGCCTTCTTCACAAGACATAAAATAAATGTCCAATTGACAGCTTTTAATGGAAGGGCAAGACTTTCAAATTCTAACAGCCAGCTAAAAACAATGTCATATTGATAGAATGAGAATCATTTTAAAAGGGAGAGCTGTAGAGAACAACTAGGAATATGTGCAGTTTGGGGTTGGAAGGTTCAGGCTTCTGTCGCAGGGCTAGATTAAATCATAACTTCGACCCACCTGCTAGCAAACTACAAACCTGCACTTGACAGAGGTTATATTGAAGAGTAGAATAAAGAAGCATCTGACAAAGAGCCAGCACTGAATACATACTCCAGATGTCTTCAGATTCTAATTGTTCTGATTATCTATGACAAGATGAAAAGTCAATTTAACTTTATAACCTGTGGTTCCAGCTCACAGTAATTTAAATGAACCCTCAATTAAGCAAATAATTAATTTGATTTTTAACTTCAGTTTATAAGAAGTTGTAGATTTGAAGTTCTTTATACAATTTCATACACAACTTGAAATCTCCAACTTTTTCAAATCATTAAACACCTTTGATCAGGCAAAATTTTAATTGGACCAGACACCCACTTAAATTTGGAAGCTCTTGCGTATACCCTCGTATAATCTCCTAAAACGAAACATGTCGTTGGTCCCCCCCAGCAGCTGGATGGATCAGTAACACAACCCCCCTCTCCCCACCTACCACTGCTAGATAATTCATCAGCAGAAGTACAGCAGTTTTTATTTATTTTCCTTTTAATATGTATCTGAAGTTACATAACAATTGAATCACACAGCTGGTACCCGCTGCCCATTGTCTCATGCTTTGTACAAATAATTGCCAGCTAATTACTGGTCAGTTACTGTCATCTCATAAATCCTGCCTTGTTTCACATAAACTTTTTAAATTTAGAAATAAAGTGGTCGTTGTAGCTATTTTCTTAAATCATCTGTGTTAGCTATCACATAAAAAAAAAAATTGAAGCACCTGTATACAGTGAAAAGTCATTCTTATGTATGTAGGTATGTTTCTTCTAATTAAAAGCAATTATGAGATTATACACATAATATGACTTTTTTTTTTACATGATAACCCCTATACATTGCAAATATGAGTCCATTAAGGAAAATAATAGTAAGAAGACAAAATGTCATATAGTACAGAAAAATGTCATATGCAACACAATAATGTCTGATTCTGATGAAGGTTACACTTATAAGTTATAAATGTTACAAAAATTATAGTATTGAACAATAAAATCACAGATGTGTATACACTCCTACTAACACACAAGTAGGCCTACATATCAACTAGTCTTTTTCGGGACTTTGATAGTTCACCTTTAAGTCACCTTGTTTACCCCTCATAGATACAAGTGAAATCATATATCTCCTTAACTGCTAAGTGAATTTCAAATGACTAGAAGCCTGGTATACAAAAGACATTGATGTAATACATATTACAAATGTAGGCCTTTAGATTAAACTACTCTATAAGAGTATGTTCAAATATAGAATTAAATATATTTTGAAGTGCTATTTTGGGAGTTTCATAGAGAACACACTTGAAGAAGCCACAGAAACCTTTAATACATATTGCTTGGATGTTTAGGAGGTTTTCACAAGTTTCCTCAAAAGAGATTAATGTCCAGTCAAATCTGGATTCACAACAGGCTCTGATCTTAAGAGACGCACAATCTGCTTTTATCTAAAGTAAAAAAAATACTCCCAAATTTCCCATAATCCAGTACAGGAGCCTTCCTTACATAACAAAATGAACACATCATTTGTGGAGAGACATTTCCAGTCCAAACTCCCTTAATCTCTTTTGTCTCTGTAGTGAACAGGGGTCTACATGTTTCTGAGGGAGGCGGGGTATTGTTGGGCCAATGTAACATGAACTTTATGTCGGTACACTTCCTTAGAGAGTGTAAGCATGTAACAACTATTTTGCCACATGTCACATGGGCTGTTTCTTTTGGCAATGTGGTAACAAGCTTGCCTACACTGTTGGGAATCAAACCTTGGACCAGATTGGCATTCCCTCCAGCATTGCAATATATTAGCAACACAGATTAAGGTTAAAATAGACAATTAATTAGCTACACAGTTAGGATGGAAAAGCCACAATTCACAAGCAATCATGCTCAGAATTGTAATAATTTGGGCTTTGGCATGACAAATTATGAAATTAAATATTTCTGTCCTATTATTCTCTTGTATTTTTATATTTCTAATCCCTAAAATAATAATTCCTTAATTTCAAACATACTGCAATATTTTATGATTGTCTATATGACTATATTTTTCTTGTCTTCTTAATTTATTTTACTACATTTCAGAACATTATTTTCAAATAATCATTACATTCTGATTGTGCTTAGTTTTCTGACAGACCAGAACCTTTTGTCAGGACACTTTAAAGCATTTGAATAAAACTACTCTAAACATGATTTACACTTTCAATGATGGAGTTATTCTAGGGAAAGTTATTCAGAAAGCAAAGAGAGCTCTCAACATTAAAAAATATTTGTATAGGTAAATTGGAAATCCTAGTAAATGTGGCAAATGCATGTATTCATATGTTTTTATTATTATTCACTGTTCCTTTCCCCAGCATTATTTTCAGCTGAGCAGAAAATCTGGGGAATGAAGGGAAAAAAATGTTTTCTCAGCTATAAAATAACATTCCAGTGATGTGAACCTATAGTTTTAAAAGTCACAAGAAACTAACAAAAACAAAACTAAAAAACTAAAAAAAACAATTAGCCAAGTCAAGTGGCATTCCTGTTTTTCTATGCAGTATTGTTTAAAATTGACATATGAATCATGACAGAAATTAATGCACTTTGAATTGTTTTTTCATTCATGACTTAGGCTCACTTTTTGTATATTTGTTTGTTTTTAAAGTCTAACATTCCTTTCTTTTCTTAGATATGTGGGAAGGGATATTTTCTTGAAGAATTAAACAACTGCTTGCCTTGTAACTGTAATGGACACTCCAACCACTGTGAAGACATAACAGGAATTTGCATTGTAAGTCTTGTTCTTTCATAATAATAATAAAATAGGAACGTGATTATGGTATATGTATAATTGCAGGACAAATTTTAAACATTGATACAATAAATTACTACTTGTTTCAATTTTAATAAGGGAGTTCACAAAGGGCCGGATTAAATCAAAACTTTGACTCACCTGCTAATAGCAAACTACAAACCTGTACATCATAGCAGTTAAATTTATGATTAGAAGAAAGTGTCATCTTACTAAAAATGCAGCTGCAACTGAATATACAGCTCTGGAAAAAAATTAAGAGACCACTGCAAAATTATCAGCCTCTCTGGTTTTACTATTTATAGGTATGTGTTTGGGTAAAATTAACTACTGACAACATTTCTCCCAAATTCCAAATAAAAATATGAATGGAATGGAATGGCTGCCATACATGTAGAGATGCTAATTTAAAAAAAAATTGCAGTGGTCTCTTATTTCTTTCCAGAGCTGTAGTCCTGTAGTTTTCTATTAGTGAGTGAGTCAAAGTTTTGATTTAATCCGTCCCAAAGTGAAAAGAGAGGTGTCATTATTCAGCAATGTGTGCGTCAGACTGCATTAGGCTTGCAGTACGTTCAGGAGAGTAGGCAGAACAACTGGTGTTACTGTTTACTGCAAGTTGGGTGGAGATCAAAAATGCAAGTGGTTCTTGGTTGTTTAATATTGCTGGAGCCTTAGTTTCCAGTGTTTAATGTGCTCCTTTTGTGGCAATAAGCAGACACCCTTACCCAGGGCAACTTACAGTTTTCAATTTTCAACAAACATTTTCAAAGCATTACAAACTACAGTAAATACAATAAGTGCAATAGTTCATATATCCTGGTGCAAATGAGCTTGAACTGGATGCAAGCTGGGAGCGGAGTAGTGGAGTGGTGGAGTAGTGGAGTAGCATGGGCATATTGAGGCTGAAAGAACACCAGACAAGCAGCTGAGTTCTGGATGAGTTGAAGCAGATGAGTAGCAGATGTAGTAATCCAGCCAGGAGAGAACCAGACTCTTAACAAGGACCTGAGTTGAGTAGTTTGTGAGATCAGAAGAGAGTGAAGAGTAGAAATCTGGTTTGGAATGGTTAAGTTTGAGATAAAGTGAGTACATCTATGAGGAGATACCAGACACACAGATCCAAAAGGGAATGAGAGAATCAGAAAAGGGAGAGGAAAAGAAGATCTGGGAATCATCTACATATCTATGATACATTTCCAGAATTTGTTGAACACTGATTCAGCCTAGCAAAAACAAATAAATCAAGTTTACTTAAATTAGTAATAATACTTCTCTTGACTGCTACAGTATAGAATTCAATTAATTGGTGTTCAACAAACTTTATAGATAGATTACATTAATTGAATACATTAATCACAGAACAAAATTTTAAATTAAGGGTATGAATTACCCACTAAGTAACATTGATACTTTATACAACTGTATTTGGAAAAGTAGTAATCAATTGTGTTGTGTACAATGTGAGTTGTACCTCTTCAATAAAACATTGACAGACCATGTAAATCCAAGGAAAGTCATTTTGGATTGTTTAATATTTTCAATGCCTCATTTTACAGGACTGCCAAAATAACACCACTGGAGATTTCTGTGAGAAGTGTCGTGATGGATTCACTAAAGAAACCACTCCAGAGGGACAGCACGTTTGCCAGCCTTGTGCGTGTCCCTTGCCAATCACATCTAACAAGTAAGGCAGAATGTGTACCTGAAGTTACAAGACCTACACATGCTATTGCCTTTAGTTCACACTTACATTCATAATATCAATTTCAACATAATTTAAGTTAGAAATGGCAAGTCATAGTATACCTACAAAATGTCTTTAGCAACCCAGGATCCCTTATACAGGGAGAGCATAAAGAACTGTACGTTTTGGAAAAGTGGAGGACATGGATTAATTTATTTCAAGAAATAAAACAAAGAATATATGTATAAACTGATGTGTAATAAGATTTTGTAAGTAAATTGTTTCAATTGTACATGCTTCTGAGTAAAGCCCAAGTATCCCCTTTATGAATCAGTTTTTTTTCCATATAGTTGGAAAAGTAGCATCATTCTGTTAAATAGTTTTGTTCAGTAAAGGCGTTTATGGTGTTATTGATGTGCATATTTATTTCCACTTCATACCTCTTGCTCTTGGCCAGTTTTGCAGTGGCATGTGAAAGGAGAGGCAGGGCGGTGCGGTGTATGTGTCAGGAGGGCTACGCTGGACCCATCTGTGAAAGGTCAGTGCTGACGGGGACTTGGAGAGAAGAATGTGGCCCAGAATTATTCTCTTCCATCTGCTAAATATTCTAAATAAAGCTGTGATTATTATATTTGCATAGTAAAGCTTTAATTGTACTGTACAAGTTTTGTTTTTACATCTATGTTGCTTAAAAACATTTATTCATCACTTACAAGTCAGTCTTAATAGTTCCTGAGTTAATTATGCATTTTAGATATATTACTACTACTACAAATATAATTATAATGAATACATACATACATAAAATGGGTAAATAATGTCTTACAATTATCATAAATCATAAAATGAATAACACAACTCTACTACTATAATAATTATAAAGCAGTATCTTTGTTTTTGGAAACAAGCAAGAAATAGAAAATGATTCAGTCAAATACTGACCATTGCTTCACTATAAAAATCACTTCTAATTTATTCACTAGATGTGCTCCTGGTTACTATGGAAACCCCATAAGGATTGGTGACACTTGTAAGAAATGTGACTGCAATGGGAATTCTGATCCGAACCTCATTTTCAACGATTGTCATAACGTGACTGGCCAATGTCAGAACTGCTGGCACAATACTGCTGGCGTGAACTGTGAGCGATGTGCCCCCGGATACTTTGGAGATGCCATTAGTGCTAAGGATTGCAGAGGTGTGTGTCAGCATTACATGTTTATTTATATTGTATTGAAACAGGAAACTAAAGTAATGCAATTGTTTATAGTGTGTAAAAAATAAAAAATAAACACCTATATGAAGTGATTTTTTAAAACCTCATACTTTTGGATTCATGATTTGACTTTTGCCATTCATTTTTCTACTCTTTTTAGATGAGTAATTCTATATATCTGTGATTTGAAGGTACATGTAAAGGTTGCAATTTAGAAGCTAACTACCTGTAAAATAAGAGGGTGAAAAGTGGCTCAAGTTTATTTGCACAGTTGTCCCTGAGGGTTCTGTGATTGTCTGTCAAGCTATTATGCAAGATCAGAATTTCCATAACACATATGAACTTGGGAGGTTGGTATCTGGATGGTCTATTCAATTGAGGTGTTATTCATTACACAGTTTACTGAATTAAATTACAGCAAACTGTAATATTATATGTGTTGCATGCTATGTTTTTTTTTTTTTACTATTGCTTGCAGAGTGTCCTTGCAACAAATGTGGAACACAGTCTTGTGATGACAGGACGGGCAGATGTCACTGTAAGCCAGGAGTTACAGGCCGGTTATGTGACCAGTGTGAGGTAACAAAGTGAATCCATTCATATTAATTATTCATTAGAAGACTGTTCAGTGAAGAAGTAATGTATTTATTAAATATCATGTTTTGTGATAAAAATGCATCTCTGGGTGTCATTCAGCTTGATGTTTCAGGATGTACACAAAAACTGACTTAAATAAAGTCACTAATGCTAGAATTTTGTAACAAGCATCATAGAACTAGTTTATTTTACCTTATATCTAATCTGTATCTGTTGTGTCATTAAGAAAGTAAGCTACAGCTTGGGGGCTCTTAATATTAAAAAAGTGACTACATTTCAGATTTTACATAATCAGGAAACAGGGAAAAAGACTCTCTAAACTGACATAAAAAACATACCTATATGGCCAAAAATATATATTTTTCATATTGAGTTTTTAAATCCACAGAAATAACATAATTAATGTCTAAATTTCAAAATTGATTCACTGAAATTAGTTGTGAACATCTATGACTGTCTGTAATTCCAAAATATCTGGCTGTGTAAATGTGTATTTATAATATTTATAAAAAAAAGTTCTACCCAGTATAGTTGCATCATGTATTTTATTTATATAGAGCAGCCCTGTGTGGATATTGAATGCGATCAGAAAACATTTATTTATTCCCAGCCTTCACTTATGCACAAATGCAATATTCACTGTGGATTTTTCTGGACAATTGGCAACTGACATCTGTGAGTAATTGAGGGAGCTCGTCCTTGACCATATCCAGAAGTAGGGTCAATGAGGAGAAAAGGCTGACACCCAACCAACAGTTATTCCTCAGACTTCATGATTGCATCCTTGTCTGTAGAAAAAGTTGTAGAGATCCAAACCTTTCTCTCCCTCTTCAAGTTAAAAGACAGGGTGAGCATGGGAAGAATGTCAAACAATGCTGGGCTTCTTAATGGCCGCATCACAGGTCCTTCTCTAGGCTTTCTCCAGATGAGGCCTCTTCAAGCCTGGTTCAACACACTGGTGTTGTACCCACTATGCAATCAGCATCGCCAGGTGCTTGTCACTGTGTCCTGCTGCAACGCTCTCCGGTGTTGGCAGAGACCTTCCAATGTGACCCTCCCTTTGCGCCTCAGGCCTGTAAACCATCGAGAGGTCTTAATTTAAGACACTTCCAAGAAAGGTTGGGGGACGGTTTGGAATGGGACATGAGTCTGGATATGGATGGAGCCTCATCGGGCTCTCCAGATCAACATGTTGGAACTATATGCAGTGTTCCTGGATCTTCAGTACCTTTTGCTGGTCCTCAGGGGCAGCCATGTGCCTATACAATTAGACAATACCTCCATTGTGCCCAACATCAACAGACAAGGAGTCCTGTGCTCGCTGATGCTCAACTGTCTGGCACCTGTGGGCCCAGCCTTGGCTGGACTTGATCAGGATGGCTCACCTCACAGGGCTGACAAACATGGCAGCAGAACTTCTCTCAAGGTCTATGAACCTGCTGCCCTGCCAGTACCTATGTGAATAGAGGCATGGCTGTGTCCTGGGCTTTCTTAAGGGGAGCCTCCTCCATCTGAGCTCATACATGTATGCGTTTTTATAGGCTTAATGTCACAGGACCAGCCTCATTCATCTGGGCTCCTGTACTTGGTTCAGTTCACGCATCAGGACACTCTGTAGTGTCTTTGCTCATCACTATGGCTTCTTGTCTGAGCTGAGCTTTGGGCCCTTGTGGGTGTACTGCTTCTGGGTATGTCTTCTTGACTCAATTGAGCTTGGGCCCTCTGTGCCTCCCTTTGGCAGCTATTTTTAATTTAATAGCTAACATTAGATTGCACATGGAACCCTGGTTATCTGAACAAAGAAACAAGCTCAGAAACTTACAGGGTTGCACATAGGCCATAACTTCATAACTGGAATCAATCATAATTGTATATGTGGCTTTTTCTTGAATACCCATTTCATATATATCATACATATTATTTTATTGATAATTAAGTTCTTCATGAAAATAAATATTTAATGTGTGTTTTGATTGTAGGTTGGCTACTCTGGATTTGAAAGCTGCCTAGGATGTAAACGGTGTGAGTGTGCTTTGGCCTCAGTGAGATATGCCTGCAACCCATTGACACAAGCCTGTGAATGCCAGCCAGGGGTTATGGGTAGATACTGTGAACGATGCATGAGGGGCTACTGGAATTATGGACCTTCTGGCTGCCAGAGTAAGTAAAATATGTCATTAGACTGCTTGTCTCCTGAAAAATTAAATAGTATACTACAAAATGGACACTTCCATTGTTAGAATATATATATATATATATATATATATATATATATATATATATATATAGTACTGTGCAAAACTTTTAGGCAGGTGTAAAAACATGCTGTAAAGTAAGAATGCTTTCAAAAATAGACATGTTAATAGATTATATGTATTAATTAACTAAATGCAAAGTGAGTGAACAGAAGAAAAATCTACATCAAATCCATATTTGGTGTGACCACCCATTGCCTTCAAAACAGAATCAATTCTTCTAGGTACACTTGCACAAAGTCAGGGATTGTGTAGGCATATAGTCAGGTGTCTGATTAAACAATTATACCAAACAGGTGCTAATGATCATCAATTCAATATGTAGGTTGAAACACAATCACTAACTGAAACAGAAACAGCTGTGTAGGAGGAATAAAACTGGGTGAGGAACAGCCAAACTCAGCTAACAAGGTGAGGTTGCTGAAGACAGTTTACTGTCAAAAGTCATACACCATGGCAAGACTGAGCACAGCAACAAGACACAAGGTAGTTCTACTGCATCAGCAAGGTCTCTCCCAGGCAGACATTTCAAAGCAGACAGGGGTTTCCAGATGTGCTGTCCAAGCTCTTTTGAAGAAGCACAAAGAAATGGGCAACGTTGAGGACCGTAGACGCAGTGGTCAGCCAAGGAAACTTACTGCAGCAGATGAAAGACACATCATGCTTACTTCCCTTCCCAATCGGAAGATGTCCAGCAGTGCTATCAGGTCAGAATTGACAGAGACCCTGGTACAACCATCTACTGTCCGGAGAAGTCTGGTCAGAAGTGGCCTTCATGGAAGACTTGCGGCCAAAAAGCCATACCTCCGACGTGGCAACAAGGCCAAGCAACTCAACTATGCATGAAAACACAAGAACTGGGGTGCAGAAAAATGGCAGCAGGTGCTTTGGACTGATGAGTCAAAATGAGAAATATTTGGCTGAAGCAGAAGGCAGTTTGTTCACTGAAGGGCTGGAGTGCGGTACACGAATGAGTGTCTGCAGGCAACAGTGAAGCATGGTGAAGGTTCCTTGCAAGTTTAGGGCTGCATTTCTGCAAATGGAGTTGAGGATTTGGTCAGAATGAATGGTCTCCCCAATGCTGAGAAGTACAAGCAGCTATTTATCCATCATGCAATATCATCAGGGAGGCATCTGATTGGCCCCAAATTTATTCTGCAGCATGACAATGACCCCAAACATCCAGCGACTGTCATTATGAACTATCTTCAGTGTAAAGAAGAACAAGGAGTCCTGGAAGTGATGGTATGGCCCCCACAGAGCCCTGATCTCAACATCATCGAGTCTGTCTGGGATTACATTAAGAACTGTGGTTAGTTCTCCAAGATGTTTGGGTCAACCTACCTGCCGAGTTCCTTCAAAAACTGTGTGCAAGTGTACCTAGAAGAACTGATGCTGTTTTGAAGGCAAAGGGTGGTCACACCAAATATGGATTTGATGTAGATTTTTCTTCTGTTCACTCACTGTGATAAATAAAATTGATAAATATAACCTATTAACATGTCTATTTTTGAAAGCATTCTTACTTTACAGCATTTTTTTCACACCTGCCTAAAACTTCTGCACAGTACTATATATATATATATATATATATATATATATATATATATATATATATATATATATATACATATACATATATATATATATATATATATATATATATATATAATCAGATTTTTTGTTATTCGTTGAGTTAAGTTATTGCTTATTGGAATTTTGAGGTCCATCTCCATATTGTGTGTGTATAAGTGTTCACCCAGACACTATTTCAGACAGTATTCATGTTTTCTTATTTTATATTTACATTAATTCATACTGAAGTCTCAGAACCCAAATGTTGATAACATTTATCTTTTATTATTATTATTTAGAGTGCAATTGTGACGGAAAGCCGTGTGACAGCAAAACTGGAGAGTGCATTGTAGAGCCTTCAATACCCCCACATGTCAATGTCTGCAATATCAGTAAGTTCAACACTTAAAGAAGAGTTCCTTATTTAATTTGATGGTAAGGTATATGTTACAGCAAAAAGTTATTTTTAAATCATAAAAAAAGTAAATATGAACCTGTCATTCTTTACTTTTGGTACTTTCAGGAAGAGCAAGTTTCTATATATAGTACCTACAGGGAGTATTCAACCTACCTGGACTTGGACTTAGACATTTTGTTGTGTTACAAACTGAAATTGTTAAGCATTTACAGTGCCTATAGAAAGTCTACACCCTCTTTCAAAATGTTCACAAATTGTATTTGTATTGGATCTACACGTCCTATCCCACAACTTCCAAGTGAAAAGAATACCCAAGAATTTTTTGAAAATGTATTATAAATAGCAATCCTAAATTATGTGATACATGTATAACCAACTGCCTTCCAAATCACAAACCAAGGTTAAGTGGCCACCACCTGTGTTAAATTGTAGTGATTCACAGGATTTCAGGATCAATTTAGCAGTACCTGTAGGTTCACTCTGCTGGGTCGTGCATTTCAAATCAAAGATTCAACCATTCAACCACCAAGACCCTGCCTAGATCAGGTCATCCCCTCAAACTGGATGACCAAGCATGAAGGGGAAGGAATATTTATATATAGGTTTATATTTAACAGTGATCAGGCAGCAACAGTACTGCTGTGTGTCTAATTTGACTATTTTAATACTGCAAATATTGTTTTTTTTCAACAGGCTGTGATGAGTGTATCTGGTACCTAATTGAGGACATCATGTTGTCAAACAAGTCTCTGAAGGATGTCAAATCTAGCTTGATAAATATTTCCACTGGAGCTGCAGCCAATGACCGCTTAAATAACCTCAATTACACAACCCTGAACCTCAAGGTACCCTGCCTACCCTACATTTCACATCAGTGGAAAATGTACAATTCTTCTACTGGATACAGAACATATAATATAGCTTTTCGCTTCTCTTTTGTCCATTACCAGAAATATGTGAAAATCAGCATTGCAATTTGATAGGAAAAGGAACCACATGACATTGTATTGTAGGTTTTTAACTATATTTGCAATTAAACATTTTTGTTTTGCAGTTGATTTGTAAGCTGCTGAAAACAAATCATATACATTTCCTTAATGCATTATTTTCTTAACTTAACTTTTTTTTGTAACTGTTTTACATCAGTGGTTGATGTTCGTACATGAGCTGGCAGGTTTAATGTTTAGCACTGGTGTTCTGTATTGTAATGATAATACAGGGCTTAATTTTTGTGCGTGTCTATCCTGCACATTCATGGCATGGCTTGCTGTGACACGTTGTGGTGTAATAGCTGTATAAACAGCTGTATAAACAATTTAGTACATTACATTTTCAATTTTAATTTAAAAATATTTTTATTGTAAAATGGTGCTGTAAATAACATTGCTAATATGCATATGAACCACTACCTTTATCCTTTAAATTAAATAAGGAGAAATTCAAATTCTGAATTCAACAGTACAATGCATTCTTACCATTCAAACACGAAAATGTAAGGACTATTTTGTATTGGTCTATATGCTCATATCGAGAGTAAAATAAAACATGCATGGGATCTATTGAGTGTCTACTTAAGGCTTTGCATGACGCATAGGCGAATCTATCAAAATCCTTCTTTTGTGTCTGTTTTCTTTTGTGCTTGGTGTTGTGCCCCGTACACATGATTTGTGTGATGCCTACTCACATTCATATTGCATGGCTTTGCACATACACAGTATAATAGCATGGCTTTATGGCTTACCAACATTTTAGAAACATTGATCAATTCTGCTTTTTTTATTATTATTATTATTTAGAGTAAATTTTCAGAATGGAGGAACCAATCAGATGTTATGAGGATGCAAACAGAAGCCGTAGAGGAGGCTGCACTCCATGTCAAATCAGATATGGAAAATCTGGGAGAAAAGGTTTGTCTCACAATTATAATTAGGCCAGTACAAAACATAACATCGGTACTTCATATGAATTAGGAATATGTGAATTTAACATTGTTACCATGTATGTATTTCTTTATGTATTAGCATATACCCTTACAGTTAGTAGGGGCTTCTGTTTATCAGGACTTGGTTTGTATTTCAGTCCTCCAGCCCCCAGAGGTTGATATAGCCTCCATTTAAAGACAATTATGGAGCAACTACTGGCAATCATAAAAAAGGTTTCAACCACACTTTGTAGGCAGACCATTAGCTTTAATTCCTCATCGCTGTCTTTAGCTATCCACCTGTTTTTTTTCCTTCACTACACTGGGTAATGTAGTTTCCACATGAAAGCCATTTTGTGACCTGTAGTCTTCAAACAAGACACCATTTGGTGCAGGGACCCTGAAAAAGCTCCACCCTCCATGCAAAATCACTTTATGCACTTTATCACACAGACACACACAAACACACATAAGATACATAGTGGTTTGATGAGAAATAAAATAGGTTAATGTACACTAAAAGATTAAATTAGCTTAAAAGAAAAAACAGTGTCTTAAAACCATCTTTGTATGTTTCAGTTGTACCATATTGTAGCGCTGTGTATTCTGGCAGGCGCCTGTCACAGCCTCTCTCTCTTTCCCCTCTGCCTGGGTCTCAGTGTTCGGCCTGCAGTCTTAATTAGGAGAGCATAAGAGCTAGTCATGGAGTAAAAGAGCATTCCTATTTCTGAGCTCCTTTACTTACATACAGTTGTGAACTGTTACAGCTATTTAAGGTTTAATATAAATTACACTATTTGTGTAATAACGAAAGTACCAGCCAAGAACAATATATAGGCTCGTTGTAGCATAGTTTTCAACATAGCATTCGATATTGGCTCCTTATTGTGTACAAGAAAAATGAAACTGGGCCAAACAACTGCGCCCCTTTGTGTTCCCTAAACATAGCAAAGGCACTTGACAGTTTCCCTTACCTCTTTTGTAAAAAAGATTCGGTTAGGAAAAATATAAATGACCAAACTAATATGTAACAAGCCACAGTAGTTGCTTATTGTGTATATACAAAATGACAGAATGACAAAAAAAAGTAAATCATGCAGCACTTTCCCTCTCATTTTTCCCCTGTTCCTACCAATGGACTCCTCAACACAGCAATGTTAGATATTTCTCAGACTAACACCACATTAGACAATGCTGCTGCCTTACTGGCACAGTGACAGCTCTGTATCATTCAAAACTATTACTAAAGAGTAATTCTTAGGTGTTGTTTCTTGGAAATATTCTACTGTTCTGTATGTATAAAGCCATTAAGTTTTTCGATTGTTACATAACTTTTTGAAGTATATAGACACCTTTTCAAATGACTTCTTTACAAATCCAAATACAATCCTATTAAAATATACCTTTTATTGGCTATAATAATTGTAGAGTGAAATTAATAGATTTTTGTAAACTATATTTCTTTCATAATATTCCTCTTCTTATTCTTCCTTATTATTATTATTATTATTATTATTATTATTATTATTATTATTATACAGTTGGCTTAAGGTTCAGTGGAGTTGTTGTGAAATCTGCAGCAGATGCTCCTGCTGAGTCTTTCCCGTGGTTCCACAGCCAAACTGTTCCGTTTCTTCCTGGGCTCCGTACATCTCACCAATGTCAATCTCAGCCTATGCTTTGTTATGTTACATGTCAGTTTATTGTTGTTTTTCACGTGAGATAAATTGTAGGTTATACTAAATATCAGTATATAATAGTGGATACTGTTAAATGCATTTTCTCAATTAAATGCTATTGTTGTTGGTACATCAACTTTTAGGCTTCCTCTAAGTCCTTTGTTTAAATCTATGAATTTATTGAAATGCACATTCATTGTTTTCTAATTCATCACATATTGTTAATTAGATTAGTTAACCTGGAGTACCTATAGTGCCACCTGGAGGATACAAATTCAAATACACCTTAAAAAACTATATAATTTGAGATCACCTAACATTTTTTTTCCATGTATATTTGAAAGTTGTTAATTATAGGTGCTAGGCAAAAATATAGTTACCTCTATTTAATAATCTCTGGCTTTCACTGAGCATTGGAGTTTGACCAAAAAACAGACATCACTTGTCTATCATGGTTGTTGTTTGACAGGAGATTTCAGTAAAGTCCATGGGAGAAGACGTGAACCAAGACACACAAGACAGTCAACGTCGTGTTGATCAGCTCTTAATACAACTGTCCTCACTGAGCAGCACCATTCAAGGTATGGTATGATGACCTTAATACAAATTACAACAGAAACTCTACTGCATACTATGCAATACATCAATATTAACAATTGTCTTATATAATATGGCTCAGTATGAAGTTTTTGAGCTGTCTTCAGTGAAGGGGATTCAAGGGTAGCTTTTGAGAAAATGGCAAAATAGCAAAAATTGGGAACTGGGATTTTTTCACACTCTTCCTCCTCTCATGAAGTGCCTTTGATGTGAGACTAGTTGGGGTGCTGCTGAGTAAGTTCAACTTTCCATATGCTTTGCCATTCACAGGCATTGAAGATGATTGGAAGTTCTATAGTACAAAGCAGGACTTGGATCCGGAAGACATCACAAAAAAGATGTCAGACGCAGAGAATATGGTGAATATAATGAGAAAAACAGATGTCTCTATTAATAGACCAATCGCAAGAGAGGAATCTGTCAAAGCCCTTGAGCGTAAGTATTATCATTTATAGAGGATTAAAAAATATATATATTGCTTTTCTTTATTTTTAAATAATGCTCGCATATAACACTAGATAGTTTATACAAAGTTGTATAAAGCATTTTAAGCAATCTCAGGTAAAATGATACTGCTTGCTCTCAAATTGAGTGTTTGTTTTAAAGCAATACAAGATTACCTTATATGTTCTCTAGTTCTAAAGCGTGTCCGTCAGCTGGAAAGGAGGCAGAAGGGCACCGAGGGACTGGTTTCACCAATACGAGACCTGCTTTCAGAGTTCAGCAACAAGCTGACTGATTCCAGTGAACTTATTGAGCAAGCCTCAAGAACCACCCATGAAACTGAAGAGAAAAACAATGAAAACCTTGTCAAATTCCAGGAGAATGAGGTAACTTATCTAGCCTAAGTCCATGATCAAAGATAAGCACATTTTAAAGTTTCCTCTATACTAGGAATATGGCTGTGTAATATTTGTCATTATGCTTTAATTGATATTAAGTATTTTTGTAAAAGCTCAATTTTATATATCACCAAAGGTGTCATTTTAAAATATTTCAAAGGACTTAAATATGTTTCTGCTTGATGTATTTTCACTGTATTTTCACTGTATTCCCAAACATAGAGCTGCAATTGTTCAATAGTGAATGAATCAATTAATCCTCTCCATTTTGAATGAATCCTTTCCTTTCTGGAACCCATTTTACTACTTTGTACAGTTTCAACAGAAAACACAAGCAACCAATCAGAAGCAGTAAAACATGAGGTTTAGTTTACAAAGAAATCTCAATCTAAATAAAGAAGGAAATAATTTACATAAATCACTTTTGTTTTATAGTATTATCCCTTCACTACTTAACATCTATTGAAATCTCTTTTACAAGTAATGTTACCAAGTAGTAAATTTCATAGATACAAAGTAGAGTGATGTGTTTATTGGTCAAAAATCATACTTTGAATGTGTAATTTAAACTTAATTATATATAGTCAAAATTTGCAGGTGAAGGGATGAGAGTGTGTGTAGTAAAAACTTATATTTTTCAAGCTGAGTTAGTCTGATATTAAATAACAGTAATATATTTTTCCTTTAAAGCCTGTTTTCCATTAATTGGACATAATGCTAGTGTCCAAACTGAAGGCTGAAGATATAAATATGCAACTTTAAGTTTCTCAGTTAATCTACATTGCCCATAGAACTGAATTCTTTATTTAGCTTCAATGGATGCCTGAGAAAATACTTTAATACTCCACTCATTGCATTCCTTTATATTGCACATAGAATCATTCACGGGATTTCTGTGTAGGCCATTGTCTTATATTAATTGACAGTTATTTTAGCTTTGGGCTCATGTTTCAGTAAGTTTTAAATCTCCTTAATTAGATTTTTGGTAATACATTATCAAATGATTGGCAAGCCTTTTTTTAATAAAATAGGCTTTTCAATCAGTGTGCTTATTCAACAGTTCCACCTCTGGTATAAGCTCTGTACAGGGAAATGTAAGAATATGGTGTGTACATCTCAAACATTTTTATATGATTTGTATTTTATTTTGTCATTGAAAATATGTAGCTGGTAATGAATCACCCATTTTAAATATAATGCTGTTTGGTATAATGTATGGACATATGAAATAGAAGAATAAATAAATATGGTTGTGAGGCCTTTTTGAATGCAATCTATCAAACGATCTGCTTGTCTCATAACTTTTCCATTCAAGTAACCATATAAACTATACTATTACTGTAGTGAACCATGGTGTATTCATAGTAGTATACCACATTGAAGGCATACTGAACCCAAAAGATGCCACTGCAAAAATATATTTAAAACACAGTAGAATCATGTTAAAAGTGCAAAGAATCTACAATAAATTTACCTAACAAAGATGTCTGTTTCAAATATTTATTTCAAGAATTACTTTTCAGTTTAAGATAAAACCTCAAAATGTTGTTTTAACAGAATGTGCGTCGAAACCTGCTGGAAAATTATGGGATTGTCAACGAGACACTTCAGACAGCAGAATATGCAATAACTGATACAGGTCTCGCAGCTGATGACTTGCTGACAATGATTAAGGTAAAACAAACAAACAGAAATGTATGGTTTTGTTTTGTTTTTTTGGCAAGGGCAGCCCTTAGTCAGTGGAAAGGCTGGAGTGCTGTTGGACAGGGTCTGATTGACTGACTGACGAGAATGTAGTTGTATTATTTACTCTCATTGCATGATCATCACCTGATGAGGGGGGATTCTTCTTTAATCCAGAAAAGGCCTGTAGTCAATTACTTTTGGTTTATGTTAGTTGTTTTAGTTTGGGATTAGCATTGATCATTTCTTAATTGAAATGTGTTTAAATGTATTAAATGTTATTTTAAAAAGTCTATTTAAAAAAAGGCTTTATGTTTTTGCTCATATCAATATATCTTGATCTTATATGTTTCAATATTTTTGCTTAAAACAAACTTCGACTGTTCAGTTGTAAGAGCGTTTAGTGTCATGGTTTAATCTCATGTTTAATTTGAAATTTGTAGATTTAAGAATCTCTTGAAAAGAAGGCAGACATGTATGGTTAATACCTGAATTTCACACAATAAATACTTGATTGATTGATCTCTGAATTTCATGTGAAGGGGCTAAATTGCATGTAAAAATCATGCTATATAGAAGACTATAATAGAATCTACAGCAACTACATCCATACCTTTGTGATTTGTCTCAAATGGCAGAATGTGTCAGAATTTCACGCTGCGATTGATGGTGCCAGCAGACTATTGAGGGAAAAGGTGGATAATTTGTCAAGATCAGACAGCGATCTCGTCCTTCGAGCCACAGAATATGCCAAAGAACTTGAGACCCTTGCTGCACAGCTGGAACAGTAAGCATATCTATTTCGTGATATAAAAGAACCATATTAAAACAGAACACTACAATAATAATCCAATGTATATAGTTTAATTTCAGACAGATAAATTGTGTCTAAAGGCTGGATTAAATAAAAACAAATTCTTCTATGTCACCTTAATGAGAGGCTGCAAAAAAACTGCAGTTCTGAATATAGCCCTTTCACTCCCTTTCACTGCCTATGCAAACAGCCAGGAAAGTGGAGGACTCAAGTGCGGGACGAAGCAGGTATATAACAGTCGAGTTCAAAGAACTGGCAAACCAAGCAATAGAAGCAAAAGGAGTAGTTGGGGTCACATGTGGTAGGTAAATCGATGAGGCATACAAACAATCAGAGGGCAACCCAGGAGTCAAAACATAGGGAGTAAACAATGGTCAGGAAACACATGAGATCAGAAATTAAGAGGAACCCTTAGAATTGCAGATAAACTGACAAGCCTTAGCATTGAATGTAACTAACAGGGGGTTTAAATACTGATCAGAGGGAAGCAGGAGCCAGCGATCTGTAGTGTTGGTCCAACGGGAGCAGAGTGTCGATGGTGCATGTGCACATGGTGCTGAGGAGTATTAATTGGGTGATGCTTATTGTGCTGGGGAATGAGAGACAGGGCTAGAATTCAGGTGATAGTGACCTCTGTAGGCGAACTGGGGAAGTGTGGAGAGCTGATGTAACATCACTTTTCACTGTATTAAATCAATAATACCTTGAGCTGCGAAGCCAATGACTGTGGTTGTTATTCAGGATAAATCATAGAGTGGAAGCCAAGGAGTGTCACCACAAAAGACTACATACATTTGAGCTGGGTTTCGTGTCCTTGTATTATATTTTGAATTAGTGTATGTTGTGGATGTTATACCTAGAACATTAATAATAATACAAACAAACAAAAATCAGTCACATTAAAAAAGATAATAAGTCATATACTGTCATATTATGCAAATTAAAGATGTGCCTGATGTAGAACACTTTCTTTGAGAACGGTCTCATTCGACGATTCAACAGCTCATCCTGTAAATATTACCCAGACTCCTCTATAATGTTTTATCTAATTTACACATGTGAACCAGTTCATGCACGTTATAGGAAGAAAATCTAAAAACGTTATTCAGGACACTATAGAAACCCAACACCCCATTTATACCTAATTGCAATTATACTGCAATTGTATATTTCTATGGAATAAAAGAGGGGTCTAGCAGCACTAAATGTGATGACCTTGCCTCCCATAGGTACTGAGAGAATGTTATTGTCTCCCCTAATAATGTATAACTGGCTCCATAGGCAAGGGGACATGTCCCCCCCAATTCCGAAACCAAACCTATGCCACCGATGCCTCCATATATGACAGAATGTGCCAGGTCCCAATAAACATTTAGAACAGTCACATTGAAAAATGTTACTTATTACTATTGTTACAAGTGTATAGTCACATTTATAAACATCTTATGATCCATCTGTTTTTTCAAGTCCATATTTATTTTGTAAATATCTGCCTTCCCCCACAGCTGATGTATGTATTCCCCATGTATGTATATATGCAAGAAATCTATGTGTATAGATGAGTATATGAATTAAAATATCTGATCACGTCAGATTCAATACTGCTAATGCTACCGGGAAAATATTGCAGGGCGAACATAGAATTTGACCAAGTTCTGACTGCACATACCACACATAGATTACATCTGATGAAAGTTCAGCATATTGTTAACACTTTAAATTAAATATGTGTGAAAAGAAGGACAATCCATTGCAAGTTACACAAGTAGACCAGATTTTTTGCAACAATGCCTCCATTTTACTGTGGCCTGCTCAGCCACAGATGGCTGAATACACTCTGAATAGATTTAGTAAGAGGTAAGAGGTATAACATGAGCAGATGGTAAAGAGTAAACCAAAGTTAATTCATTTTACCTGAGGCTTTTTTGTTTTCTAAATATCAGCATTTCCTAAAATAAACAAAATGAAAATAATAACTGCTTTATTTCATTTTTCCATAGCAATATGAAAAACATTGATGCAAATGGGTTTGTCCAGAAAGCAATAAATGCTTCAAACGTGTATGAAAACATTGTCAAGTATATTGAGGATGCAAATGCTACAGGAGTGGAAACATTTAACTTGTCACAGAGGGCTGATGATGTGAGTGTGTAATTAAATAAATATATACATTTATTTGCATAACCTGCAAACAGTGGACTTAGTTTATTTATATCCTGTGGTTGGCATTATGTGATCATATAGCAAATTAATGTATAAACTGTAAATAAAGAAGAAATATATCCTTCTGCAGGCTGCTATGCACTGCATTCTATATTTCTGAATATGCTTTTAATAAATCAAATGCACAAAAAATAACAAACCTGTTTCTATATCAGAATTAACTTAATGAAATATGTCTTCATTTACAAAGAAAATTGTAAAACATATTTTAAATGTATGATTTACAAATGAAACTGCCAACACCATGACAATTTCAGAAACAACTGAAAAGAAACCTTTAAAAATCAAAACTAGCAGAAATATGTTGCTGATCCTAGCCAGTACAATGAATCTGAAAACCTGTTTAAAGTGCTTAATTATTCAACTAATCTTTATTGTTATTTAAGGCAATCTCTGGTATCAACACTCAGATTGAGCATCTTAAAAGTCTCAGTGAAACTCTCCTTGCAGAAGCAACCAAAGTACAAAAAGAAGGAACAGGTAATTTCCTTTTGACTTTTCCTACATTATTGTATTAGCACCGTAGAAAGCTCAGCAATTGCTTTAAAGCTAGTGCAGATTTAGATTCTAATAAATAATATCTGTAATGTTTGAAAGGAATTTGGATGTTTATTTGAGCATTTAAATAAATAGACATGTCTGATTTTGGATTTTCGTATATATATTCTTTATTAGATCAAATGTTTTAATATATACATATTTACCAACTATTGTTAATTTTTATAACCGTATTCTTAAATAATCATGTTTTAGTGTTTAGTAATAATTGTAGATGTGTTTTTGATAAAACATTATTTTCTTTTCATATATAATGCTTTGCTATTTCCAGATACAGAAGCTGAGGTCCTTGACAACAGCAAATATGTGGATGAGACTAAAGAGACAATGCATGAAGTAAAACAAAAACTGTCAGCAGTACGGAGTCATTTAAATTCAATTGATAAAGGTAAGAGGTCTTGAATTAGCATTTAATACAAATATTTCCATGGACTGCAAGGACATCATAAAAGAGGTCAGTGACTTAATAAAGCAACATGTATTTTTTAAATGGCAGATACATCATATATTATACAAATGAGTCCACTGGTAAATAATTGACTCTTTTGTGTTATTAGGGCTGTAGTAAAACAGACTACGTAAAAAATATAAATTTAACATCTGACCTTCCTGTGATTCACAAATTACAAGCCTGTACCCTTTCACAGTTAAATATATTGTCAAAAGCTGCTCTCTACTACTTTTTAATAAAACATAAGGAACAAGTTTCTAATATGACATTCACAGGCAGGTAAAAGTCTTAATTTGGTTTAGGCCTAGGTCACTCCTTTAGCCATATACTGTACATATGATTTAAACAATCTGGCTTCGCCCACTAATATGATTTAGGAACAATGTTTTACTGCCCACCTAGCAAGTCACTAGAAATGGGCTGAACTTTAGTGGAGTGTCCTCATTACAGACTACTGTTGTGATTCAGAAAACCTGACTTGTAAGACACACGTTTTGTGCATTGTTGCTGAGGTTTGCTAATACAGTAATTTGTGCTCTACTGGGATTTGCCAAATAGGTGAACCCAATTAGATGGACCTTCATCTTTATCTGATGAAGGCTTCTCGCTATCGGTTTACAACTGAAAATAGCTTCACCAAAAATATCAGGATTTATTTCCTGTGACTTAACAAACAATTGCCTACAGATTTGTCAAGGTCTTGCCTTTAACTAGTGGATATATAGACAAAAATGCTAGGCAGCCATTGACACTTAATGCACTCACATCAAACTAACTTGAGTTGTGCTTCATCCTGAATGTATTTATTTATTAACATTTTAACATTTCTGTGAAAATGAGGCTGATCTCCCTCCCTCCCTCTCTCTCTCTCTGTCTATCTATCTATCTATGAGAGAGAGAGAGATGTATGTATACATATGTATAAATCAATTCTTGTTCTTAATGCATGGTCTACATTCTAGACTAAATGTCAGCAATCTTTTGTCTTAACAGTTAACACAGCACAGCAGCTGAAGTTTGCAAAGGAAGTTGCTGAAAACGCCCTGAATAAAACCTCAGAGGTCCTGGAAAGTGTCAGTCCTGTCAATGAAAAAGTCCAAGAGTGGGCAAGGAATCTGAACAACTCTGAATATGACACGTCTGCATACAACCGGGCTGTGAGCTCCGCAGGGGAAGCAGGTATGCTAGCATATTATAAACATTAAGGGCATATTTTCAGAGGGCAAATTGCTTGTTAATGTACCATGGACTTTGCATCTTTTCCACAGAGAAAATAGGGACCTTTATGTTGGGATGTAATTGGCAGTGAAAAATACAATGTTCAATGACGGCCCCACTCCCCACACACACACTCACAAATTTATGCAAGAGCTTCCACATTATGAGTTGTTTTATTTCTCCTTTCTACCTATGCTAGTAAGCTGGGCCTAAACTTTTAATTAACTCACAAGGGTTTTTTGCAAAGGCCTTAAAGTTATAGAAAAACTAACTTTTTATTGACTCAAAAGCTCTTCTCCTTATCTGGATTTTTATATTGCTTGAGAAGTGCAGAGGTTAAAGACGGGATGAGAAAATGAAACCCTAGCATTGGCAAACATTCCTCTCGCTGGTATTGCTGCCAATTGTTTCGACAGAGACATTTTCTTGGCAAAGCTGAAATGTAAAATCTGCTCCTTGTAAAAGCTGCATCCTACTGCTAACCAGATTTACATAATATTACAGTTGCAAAAGAAAAGTGCTAAATAATTTCATTCAATGAACAATGATTATGTTTGATTATTAATAGTATGAGTGTAACAAATTGATGTTGTCTTACTAAATATAGACTAATTTCCATATTGTGATAACATACTTAATAATTTAGTATGCTTTCATCTTTATTGGGTGATTCTCTAACATTTTGTCCTTCAGTCTATATCACAGAAACAACCTTTTATTCATACAACACTTCTATATGAAATATATACATTTATAAATCTATAAATATATAGATATAAATCTGTATATCTCTAAATCTGTATCTATAATCTATGTAAAATCTGTCATGTAATCACTTGCATGTACATTTAAAAAATCTCAATCAAGGAGTTCAGGAAATCAGACTTTAATTTTGCCCCTTTTGAAAAAGGTGCTGCATATGCATATGTATGTATCCATTTCAATGCTTTTTAAAAGGACAATTACAATTTATTATTATTGTTGGTAGTAGTAATACTTATAATATAAATTATATACCAAAAACATGTATCCAAATTAATTTACAAATGAAATACAGCATAAGCACAACTTTGTTATTAATTTTATTTTGGCAATCCAGAAGCAGACAAAATTATGTTTGAGACTCTTGACCCAAACATTCTCAAGTCAATGTCTTATCTGCCTTCTTGTTTGCAGTTGAAAACCTGACAGAAATAGTACCAGAGCTACTGGATAAACTGCGGGTAGTGGAAGAAAAAAAGCCTATGAACAATATTTCAACCAACATAGTGAGAATTAGGGAGCTCATTGCTCAAGCCAGGAGTGTGGCAAGAAAGGTAAACTGATCCAAAATTGGGCTTCCAACACTATGGTCCTTCTTTCATGGCATTCCTTGACATTTATTCTATACATTGTTGGTATTTTATCTGGTAAAAATATTGAAAGCCTTCAATATACTTATTAGTAAATTGCCCTGTTGTCTAAGATCCTTTGTAATAAATCAACAGGTTGCAGATGCAATCCCTGTTATCTGAAAGAAAATAGTTCCCAAAGACATTATAGGACATTATGTTTCTAACAGGAAGCAGTTGAAACCTCATAGCAAAGCTTTTTAATTGAAAGATAACTATATGAAAAGTTATGTATATTTAGGTGGACAGTCAGTAGACAGATAATAAGCAGTTTTAAGATGTGAAATTGATTAACTGATTAGAAGGCATTTATTGTTTTGTTTTAAAAGATAACTGATAACCATTTGCATAGGTCTTTGCTCAAATCCAGGGACTTACACCTTTTGTTTGCAACCAGGTCCAAGTTTCCATGAAGTTTAATGGTCAGTCGGCTGTTGAAGTCTACCCAAAGACAAACCTTGAAGAGCTGAAGGCTGTCACCTCAATAAGTTTATATATAAGGGTAGAGAAAGAAAAGGAGAATTTGCAAGATAGATTAATCTTTTACCTTGGCAACAAAAATGTAAGTATAATTGTCACAGTATAGGCCTTACACATAACTAAACAGTTTAATTTGAATAAAGCACAACATAATGTATTGCATTACTGCACAATAAGGCTATCTTGTCTTTGTTGTTCAGGAGAATTGATATCACATAGACATAAATATGCCAGAATAAAGGAATGTGACCAACAATAAAAAACACCTTACATCCATGAACATTCTATCTTCAGTATTTTCAGAATGTTCAGACAGAATGTCTAGTTTTCTATAATGATTTTTCAAATATTTAAAATAATAAATACATTTATTTTTTAATAATAATAATAATAATAATAATAATAATAATAATAATAATAATAATAATAATAATAACGAACATGATCAACAAATAACCTTTTCTAACATATACCCTGTGTACTATGAGACTCACCATTTTGCCATGTTACTAGGGAAGAAAAGACTACATGGGTCTTGCTATCAAGAATGATAATCTGGTCTACATTTACAACCTTGGAAGTGGTGATGTTGAAATTGCTTTGAGCTCAAAGCCTGTCAGCACATGGCTGCCCTACTTCAACCTGGTTAAAGTGGAAAGGTAATTAATCCATATTATTACTGCACCAGAGAAGAAACATAAGTAATTAGCATAGTAGGCTGTATGGATTAGAGTTCATTTAACCTTGAGCTGTCGATTTTTCCTGTACAGCCAATGATATTATGAGAATCAAATTTGACGTATGTTATGAAGACTTCAGACTTTCAGTTTTGTCACGTCATAGGGCACTGTCAGCAGGATAGGCTGCATTGAAATGACTGTGTTTTGATTCAAAGTGGCGCCTCAAGTTGGCGACTTCACAGACTGCTACAGTGGTTTGGCATATTAAACCTGAAGGTCGTGCATTTGAATGAGATGGCAAAATGAAAACAAAATCTTCCATCCAATTTGGACTAAATGCAAAGTTTTCATTGTCCACTTTTTGGCATCGCTTTTGACTCCCGCTTGTACACATTTTTGTACTTCATTTCACACTCTGAAAAAGGGCCGGTGTCCTACCTGGTGCAACTGATGTAATCACGAGACCATAATATCCAATAGGGAATGATAAAGCAAATTGATAGGCAGCACATTTGACCATGATCAGTTGTATATGTTTCCTCGACATCCTGAATAATGTATTATCATCGCAAAAGTGCTGCCTTGTTTGTACCCCTGATCTATAAGTTAAATGTACGTCCTTCTCTTATATTTATTAGTTGGAGATGCCAATTAACAGAATTAAGAGCTTACAAAAATGTTCAATCAAAAAGAGAGAATTACTAATGTAGAGGTCGTACACAACCAAACCAGATTCTGTTTAACCATGTTTTTCATTGTTTTGTTTTGCCTCGCTTTGTTAATTTTGTAGACTCGGAAGACATGGGAAAGTGTCTCTCACAGTTCCAAGTCTCGGTATCACGGCGGAACAAAAGTTCATTCAGAAGGGAGAGTCTCCAGGAACAGAGTCTCTGTTTGACCTGGACCCAGAAAACACGGTCTTCTTTGTTGGGGGTGTTCCCCCAGATGTCAGGGTATTTAACCTGTTCCATTATCTTCTAGCTTGACCATTTCACAGTAACTAGTGTTCATGGATCTTCAATACCCATTCAGGTTTATATTCATATACACTCACCTAAAGGATTATTAGGAACACCTGTTCAATTTCTCATTAATGCAATTATCTAACCAACCAATCACATGGCAGTTGCTTCAATGCATTTAGGGGTGTGGTCCTGGTCAAGACAATCTCCTGAACTCCAAACTGAATGTCTGAATGGGAAAGAAAGGTGATTTAAGCCATTTTGAGCGTGGCATGGTTGTTGGTGCCAGACGGGCCGGTCTGAGTATTTCACAATCTGCTCAGTTACTGGGATTTTCACGCACAATCATTTCTAGGGTTTACAAAGAATGGTGTGAAAAGGGAAAAACATCCAGTATGCGGCAGTCCTGTGGGCGAAAATGCCTTGTTGATGCTAGAGGTCAGAGGAGAATGGGCCGACTGATTCAAGCTGATAGAAGAGCAACTTTGACTGAAATAGCCACTCGTTACAACCGAGGTATGCAGCAAAGCATTTGTGAAGCCACAACACGTACAACCTTGAGGCGGATGGGCTACAACAGCAGAAGACCCCACCGGGTACCACTCATCTCCACTACAAATAGGAAAAAGAGGCTACAATTTGCACAAGCTCACCAAAATTGGACAGTTGAAGACTGGAAAAATGTTGCCTGGTCTGATGAGTCTCGATTTCTGTTGAGACATTCAGATGGTAGAGTCAGAATTTGGCGTAAACAGAATGAGAACATGGATCCATCATGCCTTGTTAGCACTGTGCAGGCTGGTGGTGGTGGTGTAATGGTGTGGGGGATGTTTTCTTGGCACACTTTAGGCCCCTTAGTGCCAATTGGGCATCGTTTAAATGCCATGGCCTACCTGAGCATTGTTTCTGACCATGTCCATCCCTTTATGACCACCATGTACCCATCCTCTGATGGCTACTTCCAGCAGGATAATGCACCATGTCACAAAGGTCGAATCATTTCAAATTGGTTTCTTGAACATGACAATGAGTTCACTGTACTAAACTGGCCCCCACAGTCACCAGATCTCAACCCAATAGAGCATCTTTGGGATGTGGTGGAACGGGAGCTTTGTGCCCTGGATGTGCATCCCACAAATCTCCATCAACTGCAAGATGCTATCCTATCAATATGGGCCAACATTTCTAAAGAATGCTTTCAGCACCTTGTTGAATCAATGCCACGTAGAATTAAGGCAGTTCTGAAGGCGAAAGGGGGTCAAACACAGTATTAGTATGGTGTTCCTAATAATCCTTTAGGTGAGTGTATATATCCTGGACATGATACAGAAGCTCAGCAATTATGGAGATATTCATAGGTCATTGTGTATCAAAAGGGAAGCACTGTAGGATAAAGTATAGTATAATGACAGCTTTTCATATGAGTAGACAGGACTTGATGAAACTTGTTAATTAACAGCTCTTAATGTATCTCTTGAGATCTTTTCTAGTGGTCCCTCACATTACTCACTCCACTCAGAGTTACAGAATGAGATTTTTTCTACTTTTCTCTGTTTAGCTGCCACCCAGTTTGAACTTGGAGCCCTTTATTGGGTGTATTGAGCTGGCCACACTGAACAATGATGTTATCAGTTTGTACCACTTTAAACAAACCCACAAAATCAACACAGCAACATTGCCCCCTTGTGCCAGGTACAGTAAAAAAACGTTTTTATTTATGTTTTATTAGATTGCTTAGAATAAGAACCTATTGTTTTTGTTAGAATTATATATTTAGGCTTCAAAGTCAGAATGGCTTTCTCTGCCAAAATGGTAAAAGGTTCATGGAAGTCTCAAAGTTTAATGAAAAACGTGTTTGCAGAATAGATCTGAAACTGAATGAGAATTGTCCTAGTTTCAGTTTTGTTCCAGGAAACTTAATCAATTACATACTTTGGCAGTCATTTTGGGTTATTCCATAAATCTTCCATTGACTGTGGTGACATTTTGTGTGCATGACAATTATATGGTGGTTTATTTAGGGCAAGTTCCTGAAATAAACAAACACGGCTGCCTTTCAAATTTCAAATATGTGCCCTTTCACATACGTAGTTACACAATTGTATGTCCATTGGATTACAGTAGACAAATGAAGCTTGAGTTCACATCCACTGTTTGAACCTACAAGACATTGAAGCTGATGAGATATGTCCTATATAGTATGATACATTTTTACACTTCACAATGTTGCATACATTAAACTGGAAAAGCATGCCAATACAATTTTATTGTTGCTTTACTTATATTAATTGCTCTATAAAACTATATATAGCAGGAATAAATTTAAGGAAGCAAAGTACTTCCTTAAAAATGTGTTTTAAGGAAGTACTTTGCTTCCTTAAATTTATTCTTGCTTCAATCTTGTTCTGTCAGTGATTCTGCATGACATTACATAGCTTCACCTTTGAAAATGTGTGCAAATCTTGTACGGCCCAGCACAGCTGAGAGAAGGTGTGATTGTGGACCGAACTACATAGAGAGACCACTATTTGTACAGCAAAAAGCAACACAACTATTTTCCCCTGTTAGTTGAGGCTAGTGACATATATCTAGCTATTAATCATGATACAGTAAAGCTGTGAAAAATACATTTGAACAGTATAACCAATAAAATAAAATAAATGTACATAATAATAGCAAACAATATCTATAACTCCCTATTATTGGGTAATGTAAAATGTAAATGCAATTATTTTTTCCATTCTGTGCTCTCACAGTTTACATTTGGCATTTCTCGAAAGCTAGTGTGTGAAGCCAGATTGTGAGCAGTCACGCAGAAATCCCAGCTGGGTTTGGAATACAAAAACGCACCTTATATTACATTGGTGCTGTGGACCAATCAGATTTCTGCTTTGCTCTGTGTGAGAGCGTTTGTATTGTCAAAGGGAAAATGCAGTCTTTAACCCCCCACCCCTCTGTGTGGTGGAGCCAAAATGTCTGCAGCCACCAAGTTCCTCAAATTGAAAGACCTTGTTTCCACTATTGTGTGTAAACTTTGCAATGTGCAGTACTATTATTTTGTACACTACTATGCCATGTTTGCTGGATCAGTGATGATTGCGGCAAGCAGCCGTAATTATTATTATTATTATTATTATTATTATTATTATTATTATTATTATTATTATTATTATTATTATTATTAGTTAATTGAAAAAAATCAATCTCTCATTCATTTCCATTTGTGTTTAGGTACAAGCATGCTTTCACACAGAGTACTGTAACCAACTACTTGTTTGATGGACATGGATTCGCTCTTATCAACAACATTGAGAGAAGAGGAAAGTTTGGAGTTGTAACACGGTTTGACATTGAAGTCAGGACTGTAGTGGACAATGGTCTTCTCTTATTAATGGTTAATGGTGTAAGTACAATTCCAAATCACTTACACACTCTAACCACACTTGTGGTATCGCTGAGGATATTCAGTTTTATTTAAGGAAAATCTAGGAAAATTGCTTATTTTCTTCTGTATTTCATGAAATAGACAGATATTATGCATAAATCTAGCATTTGAAACAGTAGTTCTAGATTTTTTCCTTTTAATCTATGGTTCCATTTTTATAGAGAAAACTTGAAACAAAATGTACGTACTAAAAACTAACCAGTTATTTGTTTCTTTGTATCTGCAGACTAATTTTTTCAAACTAGAAATACAGAATGGTTTCTTGCGACTTGTTTATGACTTTGGGTTCACCAATGGCCCTGTTACTCTAGAAAGCAATATTTCAAAAATGCAGATTAATGATGCCAGGTATCACGAGGTAAGGATGATTATTATTTTATACAATTTTTATTTTGAAAAGTACAGTGTGTCAAGAAAAATAACTATGCAACTTTATACAGTTCCCTGTAAGTTATATCGTTTAATGTCAGTTGCCCAGGATATATTTATGTCACATAAGAGTAGAAAAAGAACAACAACAAGATGAAGAGGCACAAGAAGAAGCATACATCACTTTTTTTATAGCTCTAGTCTGTGTCCCAAACCACTCCCTCCCACACCCTGTAACAATCACTCCCCTCCAGCTTTGTGGATTTTTCTCCATGAACATTGCTGCACACCACTAGATACGATTTTGAGATTATTCCTCTGTCCCTGTATAATAACTTTGAAATGTATTACACTATTATATATCATAGATTCTTTAGTTATTCATTCATTTTTATTTAAAAGCCCTGATTAATTTGTGCAACATAAATTGAACAAATACTTTCACAATATCTACAATTATAGCATTTAGTTATAGGCTATATGTGCCTATTGTCCCACTTGTTTCCACCTTTAACTCCAAGAATTGTGTGACTTTGTGGGAAATTATTCTGCAGAAGTGTACTCTTGTGACACGTCATAAGATGGAGAGCATACTATTTCTGCCCTGCAAGGGAAGGTAACGAGGGAGCAAAGTTTGGGACACAGCCCTACTTGCTTTTGCCAAATGAAAAAAGTATTCTGTGATGAATAGTTACTATATACAGTGAGGGAAAAAAGTATGTGATCCCCTGCTGATTTTGTACGTTTGCCCTCTGACAAAGAAATGATCAGTCTATAATTTTAATGGTAGGTGTATTTTAACAGTGAGAGACAGAAAAACAACAAAACAATCCAGAAAAACGCATTTCAAAAAAGTTATACATTGATTTGCATGTTAATGAGGGAAATAAGTATTTGATCCCCTATCAATCAGCAAGATTTCTGCCTCCCAGGTGTCTTTTATACAGGTAACGGGCTGAGATTAGGAGCACTCTCTTAAAGGGAGTGCTCCTGATCTCAGCTCGTTAGCTGTATAAAAGACACCTGGGAGCCAGAAGCAATCAATCAATCAGATTCCAAACTCTCCACCATGGCCATGACCAAAGAGCTGTCCAAGGATGTCAGGGACAAGATTGTAGACCTACACAAGGCTGGAATGGGCTACAAGACCATCGCCAAGCAGCTTGGTGAGAAGGTGACAACAGATGGTGCGATTATTCGCAAATGGAAGAAACACAAAATACCTGTCAGTCTCCCTCGGTCTGGGGCTCCATGCAAGATCTCACCTCGTGGAGTTTCAATGATCATGATAACGGTGAGGAATCAGCCCAGAACTACACGGGAGGATCTTGTTAATGATCTCAAGGCAGCTGGGACCATAGTCACCAAGAAAACAATTGGTAACACACTACACCGTGAAGGACTGAAATCCTGCAGCGCCCGCAAGGTCTCCCTGCTCAAGAAAGCACATGTACAGGCCCGTCTGAAGTTTGCCAATGAACATCTGAATGATTCAGAGGAGAACTAAGTGAAAGTGTTGAGGTCAGATGAAACCAAAATCGAGCTCTTTGGCATCAACTCAACTCGCCGTGTTTGGAGGAGGAGGAATGACCCCAAGAACACCATCCCCACCGTCAAACATGGAGGTGGAAACATTATGCTTTGGGGGTGTTTTTCTGCTAAGAGGACAGGACAACTGTACTGCATCAAAGGGACGATGGACGGGGCCTTGTACCGTCAAATCTTGGGTGAGAACCTCCTTCCTTCAGCCAGGGCATTGAAAATGGGTCGTGGATGGGTATTCCAGCATGACAATGACCCAAAACACACAGCCAAGGCAACAAAGGAGTGGCTCAAGAAGAAGCACATTAAGGTCCTGGAGTGGCCTAGCCAGTCTCCAGACCTTAATCCCATAGAAAATCTGTGGAGGGAGCTGAAGGTTCGAGTTGCCAAACGTCAGCCTCGAAACCTTAGTGACTTGGAGAGGATCTGCAAAGAGGAGTGGGACAAAATCCCTCCTGAGATGTGTGCAAACCTGGTGGCCAACTACAAGAAACATCTGACCTCTGTGATTGCCAACCAGGGTTTTGCCACCAAGTACTAAGTCGAAGGGGTCAAATACTTATTTCCCTCATTAACATGCAAATCAATGTATAACTTTTTTGAAATGCGTTATTCTGGATTTTTTTGTTGTTATTCTGTCTCTCACTGTTAAAATACACCTACCATTAAAATTATAGACTGATCATTTCTTTGTCAGTGGGCAAACGTACAAAATCAGCAGGGGATCAAATACTTTTTTCCCCCACTGTACACTCACCTAAAGGATTATTAGGAACACCTGTTCAATTTCTCATTAATGCAATTATCTAACCAACCAATCACATGGCAGTTGCTTCAATGCATTTTGGGGTGTGGTCCTGGTCAAGACAATCTCCTGAACTCCAAACTGAATGTCTGAATGGGAAAGAAAGGTGATTTAAGCAATTTTGAGCGTGGCATGGTTGTTGGTGCCAGACGGGCCGGTCTGAGTATTTCACAATCTGCTCAGTTACTGGGATTTTCACGCACAACCATTTCTAGGGTTTACAAAGAATGGTGTGAAAAGGGAAAAACATCCAGTATGCAGCAGTCCTGTGGGCGAAAATGCCTTGTTGATGCTAGAGGTCAGAGGAGAATGGGCCGACTGATTCAAGTTGATAGAAGAGCAACTTTGACTGAAATAACCACTCGTTACAACCGAGGTATGTAGCAAAGCATTTGTGAAGCCACAACACGTACAACCTTGAGGCGGATGGGCTACAACAGCAGAAGACCCCACCGGGTACCACTCATCTCCACTACAAATAGGAAAAAGAGGCTACAATTTGCACAAGCTCACCAAAATTGGACAGTTGAAGACTGGAAAAATGTTGCCTGGTCTGATGAGTCTCGATTTCTGTTGAGACATTCAGATGGTAGAGTCAGAATTTGGCGTAAACAGAATGAGAACATGGATCCATCATGGCTTGTTACCACTGTGCAGGCTGGTGGTGGTGGTGTAATGGTGTGGGGGATGTTTTCTTGGCACACTTTAGGCCCCTTAGTGCCAATTGGGCATCGTTTAAATGCCACGGCCTACCTGAACATTGTTTCTGACCATGTCCATCCCTGTATGACCACCATGTTCCCATCCTCTGATGGCTACTTCCAGCAGGATAATGCACCATGTCACAAAGGTCGAATCATTTCAAATTGGTTTCTTGAACATGACAATGAGTTCACTGTACTAAACTGGCCCCCACAGTCACCAGATCTCAACCCAATAGAGCATCTTTGGGATGTGGTGGAACGGGAGCTTCATGCCCTGGATGTGCATCCCACAAATCTCCATCAACTGCAAGATGCTATCCTATCAATATGGACCAACATTTCTAAAGAATGCTTTCAGCACCTTGTTGAATCAATGCCACGTAGAATTAAGGCAGTTCTGAAGGTGAAAGGGGGTCAAACACAGTATTAGTATGGTGTTCCTAATAATCCTTTAGGTGAGTGTATATAGAAACATTAATTTAGTATTGTTATCTGTCAATTCAGTCAAATATGACTGACATCTTTTGCTGTTCATTTCATTCGTATTTCTGATTGGTGCCATATATAGAGAGTAATTGAAGGGAATATATATAGTCACTGTCAAAGCATGCTAAATTAAATTAATCCATCCTTTTTTCAGATTTCTGTAATTTATCATAATTCAAAGAAAATAATTTTACTGGTGGACAGAGGCCATGTGAAGTCAGTGGAAAATGAAAAGATACCCTTACCCTTCTCAGATATTTATATTGGAGGGGCGCCCTCAAACATCTTGTTGTCCAGGTATATATTTCCAAATCTATGTATCTTAGGTATCTCAGAATATATATATATATATATATATATATATATATATATATATATATATATATATATATATATATATATATATATATATCTGCAGTCGCAATGTTATTCAGTGATTCAGTCTAGGGAAAACTGTAATCACAGCAGGATGTACAGTATCTTATTTATACACTAAAATACATAAAAACACAAAAAAACAGTTACGCTATGAGACCAGGGGCCAGATTAAATCAAAACTTTGACCCACCCACTAATAGAAAACTACAAACCTGTTCATCATAGCAGTTACATTTATGATTAGAAGAAACTCACTCACTCTTACTCAAACTGAAGCCGCAATTGAGTACAGTCTTGTAGTTTTCTATTAGCGGGTGCATCAAAGTTTTGATTTAATATGGCCCCAGGTGTGTGTACACTTTTTCCCTCCATAGAAATTAATAGACAAATTATTAAATATCTTGGTGCTGCCTTGTTTAATTGAAATAATTATGTTAAATAATATTTCAATGCGATATATTTTAAGAAGACTTTGTAAAAGAGAAATTCATTTAAATATATTAGATCTATATATCCAGAAACTAAAAGCTGAATGTGCTATGTATGTCAGTTTTCTAATGAGTTTTGAATGATCTAATGATCAAATCTTAAGTTTGAATTTATTTCTGAATGTTATATTTATTTATTTATTTCCACAATATATGTATTTATCTGGTTGATTAGCATTCATTCCTAAATACACTTTTTTGTCATGGCCTTAAAATGTTAGGCAGGTATTTCTTGATATTATTACTCAATTATTTGTATTCATGTCACAATTTGCAAACTAATGATACAGTTTGATTGTTGTTCCTTACCAGACCTGAACTAGCTATGCTTGTTGGGCTGAGAGGCTGTGTCAAAGGCTTCCAATTTCAGAAGAAAGACTTCAACTTGCTGGAGGAACCAGGGACCTTTGGCATCAGCACTGGCTGTCCAGAGGAATCTTTTGTATGTTATAAAACTCATACAACACTGCTGTAAAACTTATTTCCCCCTTTTAAATTAATATTTTTTTAATTGTCAATTACACAATTCGCCTTATTGTTATAACCCATTATGCTAGCAATGGAGAGAGAAGAGAAATGCCTAGTCATTATTAATCCATCCATACTATAAATTCAACAATCATACAGAAGGTATTTCATGTTAGGAAGAGCAAGGATTTTGTCCCTTAATTTTCTGTGCTATAATACTGTTGTTTGCGTTAATCAAAGAGATGTTGTGATGAGTATTGCTACTGCACAGCATTCAGAAGTGTTGTTAATGAAGTACAGTTGTCATCATACTATTCCTCTTAATCTTGTATTTTCGCAGATGTCCCGTCAAGCGTATTTCAAAGGAGAAGGATTCCTCAGCTCCAGTGCACAGATATCTCCATTTCACAATTTTGAAGGAGGCTTCAATTTCCGAACACTGCAATCTCACGGCCTCCTTTTCTTTTACACTGAAGAGGTATGTGACATCACCTCTTCGGGAGCACTGTGCTGGTTGAATACCACATTAGCCTGAATGCTTCACCACGGTTTGTGTAATTCTAACTTGAAAATGTGACACAATCTCAAGTGTAGTCACTAAACTACCCCCAGCTGAGTCCTTTCAATTTAATGAATCAGAGGTGCAGTCTGATAATTACTTATATATAACAAATACTTGTGTTAATATAGACACAGTTAAAGTGGCATTCCAATATAGGTATACCCTGCTTTCCTCAACCCCACTATGCACACATTCATTATATAAAAAATGTATTAAAGTGTTATAAATGGTTGACAATAGTAGAACCGTTTGGCTTCATTATTTTAGTTTTGGGAAAAAAAAACGTTAAAAAAGAACAACAAAATATTATAATGGAACCAAAATGTGCCAGAAGTAAGTTGTGCATCAGTCAGGAGCCATGAAAATGTCACGTAGCACGAATTGTTGAGGTCCATCTCTCATGCAAACAGGTATACCTGTACTTAACTGAATAATACTTAGTGAAGTCAAGTAAAAACTCAGTGCAAGTTGATTATAAGTACATAACTGATATAGTGAGTGATCCAAAAGAAAAGCTATATATATATATATATATAGTTTATTTGCAGGTTCAAGTGGTATGGATGAAAAGTAGCCACCGTTTGCCGTTCTTGAATGTCCGGTTTACTTATTTCAAACTTAATTCAGCAGTTACACACATCAACAGCAGTAACTCTACTATACAGCATCTCACAGCGAACCCCCTGCATGGGCTGGGCAACCTGAATTTAAGCCCTTAACTAGGCTATTCTGTCCTTGTACCAACCAATCATTAGCACAGTATTAGTTAGTGCTGCTGCATGCATGTTACATATAGGGCAAACTCAGTTATACCTCAGATTCCCTCACAGAACACCCCCTGGCACGTTGCAATATTTAAAAATAATCAAATAAATCAGAAACCTGTGTGTTTAATAAAAAGGTGGTCAACAGTTCACTAGTGAGACCACTGGTGAATCAAAACCAAAAATATCCTTTATAAACTTTATATACTACTTTTCTGCAAAGACCACAATAAAAGCAAGTGGGGACAAAGTTAAAATTGTAAGTAAAATTGATTTAAAAGTTTAAAACAAAGAATATATATTTTATAAATGCAGTGGAAGGTTCTTTTTATTCCTAAAGATACAAATGTTAGTCAGTGTACAACAAGGTTACCTTGGGCAGCAGACTAAATAAAACCTCTTCCTCGCACCCCCAACATACCTACAACATTGTATGTTCATTGTACACTTAAATCAGGAAATGGTTCACTAAAATCAATGGTCTGCCATGCAGGGTGCCCTACAGTCACCAATAAAAACTAAATACAAAATTACCTCAAGAAATCTAAGGGGAGTAGCACAGAATAAAACCAATACCACAACTATCCCAACAAAAACTTTAAAACCAAGTTTTAGGGAGGATAAAAATAAAAAGGATTAAAACAACAATAGCGATAGGGTGCAAACACAGGTTGTGTCATGCTGCAAACAATGCCAGGATATACAGGAGAGGTGAGTTTGCCTATTTAAATGCTAAATAATGATCAGGTGTATTAATGTGAATGTCTGGCAGCCATACCCAAACTGCTGTATTAAATCATCAATTAGACATTTATTAAGTGTTAAATGAAGAACCATGTCAACTACATTTGTTTTATTCTGCTAGGCTGATGAATTTTCTATCTCACTGGAAAATGGAGCTGTTGTACTCACTTCTAAAGGCACCAAACTCCAATCTGAGAAGAAGCTTTATAATGATGGAAAGAGTCACTTCCTTGTTGCATTAGTCACACCTGAGAAGTAAGGCTTGTTTATTAAAAAAAAAAAACTAATTTTCATATTCTTTCCATTCTTTCCTTCTTCTTCTTCATTGTTATATACTGTACTATTTGTATCATTTTAGATATCTGTTGGTAATTGATGACAAAGATAAATACACCAAAGATCATCAGGCTACTTCACAGCCAACAGAAATATCTACCAGTAAGTTTTACTTTGGAGGCTCACCTACCAGCAAGATCTTGAATTTCACAGGCTGCATCAGCAATGCATATGTCAGCAGGTACGTGACTTTTCAAACCTTAACTACTAAGTATTTTTCTTATGTTTTCGATCAATTTCAATATGCTGGTTCTCAATTAGTTATTAGGCTTGACTTTCCATTTAGTTTTGAGATGTGACTTGGCTATATATTCCCTGACATTTTGTATTGTTATATACTGCACAATGTTAACAAATACAGTTCTGGTTAAGAACATATATGTTTTGTTATCCTAAATGTTGAAACTGGAAACAGACTGTAGCTGTTATTTGAAAGTACAATGTCTAATTATACTGTATTTTTCACTAAAGGCATAAAAGAGACATAGAGTTGGAAGACTTTCAGAAATATACTGAGAAGGTCCACACGTCACTACAGGATTGTCCTGTTGAGAAACCGCCTGCTGCCCTGCGTTTGAAAGAATACCCAAATTCTTCCAAAACAAAGAAGGGCCAGACAAGGAAGGTAAAAAGACACAGAAAATCATGATCAGTCTCCTTGAATTATGTGTATTTGCAGTTATGTCCTGCACTTTTATTGAGATCTAGGTAATTAAATGCATAGCATATAATGTAAAGTTGTTGGTACCACAATTTGGTATAAGAGCTTACAATAAAAATGCAATACCTCAAGTATTATTAATTCACAGATTTAGGTTCTAATATTCTGCTCTAAGGCTTTGTAGGTTTCTAAAGAAAAAAAATCATATTTCTTTTTACATTTTATAGGAAACAAGTATTAATGCCATGTTTATAAATTTGGAAGTATTCATGGAAACCTGTTGTACTTATTTGTTGTGATTAGAATAAATTGTAGATTTATGTTTTGAAAGGTGGGTAGAGACAAATCAAGCATTCCACAGGAACCCCTGGGCCTCAAGAGCAACCCTGCGGAGCTGACAGATACAGGAGAGATTCACTGCTATCTCTCGAAAAGACCCAGGGCCACCCGCCATGCTCATCACTATGGGGGTGTAGCCAACAGCCGACAGGAGTATGGCAATATTCCTGAGTCCTTCAACGAGAGGTCAGTACTAAAACACATGCTGAGCACTTTTCAACTTTCATCAAATACGTTTGTAAAATTCCTCACATTCTTATGAACAGGTGTCTTATAAGCAACAAATATTTATTTTTGTATTTTCAACACCATTACAAGAGTGCAAATATGGGATGATTAAAAATGTATATTTAATAATTTTGAATTCTTAATTATAAATATCTTATTCTCACTTTGGTTCATTATAGATAACTCTGTTAGATCTATTATTTGTCATTGGTTGAATGTATTATTATTATGATTTTTTGTGTGTTCTGGCTTGCAGGTCCCATTTTTCCCTTAGTCTGAAGACTCACTCGACCTTTGGCCTCATCTTCTATGTGTCCGATGAGGCAGAGGACAATTACATGGCTCTGTTTCTTGCTCATGGAAAATTAGTCTATATGTTCAACATTGGGAACATTAAGCTGAAAATTAAAAGCCATGAGAAGTATAATGATGGACTGTGGCATAATGTAAGCACATCATACTCAAATTGTATTCAAATTAAATAGCCTGTACCTATAACATAGATAGAATACAGATTATATCTTCATTATGTATCTTTAATATGTTATCTATATTTAATAACTGTATACAAAACATATTGAATGTATGCTCATTATTAAAGACGAATAAGATATGCATATTTAATAACTTTATAAATATACATCATTTTCCAGAGGAGTATGTTTTGGAAAGAACCAACTGGTATTACTCATCTCGTTTCATGGATTTGTTCTACAGGTTATTTTTATTCGCAACAGAAATGAAGGGAGATTAATTATTGATGGCCTCAGAGTGCTGGAGGATAGCGTTCCTACAATTAACACCTCCTGGCATGTCACGGCACCATTTTATGTAGGAGGGGTGCCACCTGGAAAAGCTCAGAAAAATATGCAGGTACTGTTCATATTATAGTTTGATTGACTTAAAGGGCACAGGTGACCAGAAATAATTGTGTTCACAGCAATGCGATATAAGGCAGCGAAAAAGGTAGAATATATAATTGTTTCTCAGCAGCCTGAGGAACTCTGTCTCAATAATATTCAGCATCAAGACAGAGGGGGGATAGGTGTCTTAAATGCCTTAATACTCATCAGATGGCATGTTTGGGTGATTAAATAGATTTCCCATTTACAAGCATGATGAAAGCAGGTAATACAGTTGAAATTAAAGTAGTGTGTTATTTATTAAATTATAACATTTGTAAGCTTTCAGGAAGGTAAGAGTTTTAATAGATTTGTTTTATTACACTATAGATGTTTATTATAATATATAATCATAAAGGTCTATATCATATTTTCTCATTCTTATCTTGAAATTATTTTCAGTAACTCTAAATATACTTGTACAATGAAGTGCTGTACCCTAGACTAGGACAGAATAGACTATAAAATCTTAAACACATTCTTTTGTAATAATAATGGCATAACAACACGTATAACCTGCCCTGCTCTGTGGTTCTGTCTTTCAGAAAAGCTCTGTGTACAGTTTCACCGGCTGTATTAAGAACTTCCAGCTGAATGGCCAGTGGCTCTCCTCTATTTCACAAACATTTGGGGTCACACCCTGTTTCGAGGGACCATCTGAGTCTGGAACATACTTCTCAGAAGAAGGGGGATATGTAGTTCTGGGTAATGGACTACTATACTTCAGTTCAGCTCCAAAGTCAATTATTCTCTGTTCTTTTGGAAGTAAAAACTGCATTCTTTTTAAATGTGTAAAAGAAATGTGAATCTATCCAAACTCATTATTTTTACCTTTTTATACTTGTTATTGAGTTATTTCAAATTAACTGTAGAATTATATGACTAAAAGGTGAGAGAATTCACTGGGATGAACATCTTTATCTTTACAATTTTATATATTGGGAGCATGAGCCACTTCATTATATTAAAATAAATAACATGCCTTTAACCTGCCTTATTTTAGAAATAATACAGGACTTACATTATGCCAAACTTTAGCTGGATTTAGCTGGAAAACAGAATGCATTAATTTAACTCATAGGTGTCCTTCAACAATTTTAAACTGAGAAAAATGCATTCCCTGCAAAGAGAACATGTAAGATTGAAGGAAAAGTAAATTAGCAGTAGATCCTGAAATTTAAAGACCTAAAGCTGTTGAATAGGTCCCAAAAGCATTACATTTTTAACAGAAGTACAGTTAAATGTTTCTTGTCTGCATATTGACAATGGAAACAGATTTTGATTGTGATATGTTTTTGAATTGCTTCAGATGATTCTTACAACCTGGGTTTGAAGTTTGAGTTGGTGTTTGAGGTGCGTCCCCGAGCAGCATCTGGGGTGCTACTGCATGTGTACACAAATGAGGGGGAATACCTCAATGTGCATATTCATCACGGCCAGGTAAGAAAAACAGCAGAACCACTGCCCTCGCCAACATGAAAATAGGGGCTCATCTTTCTCATACAATAATATATGTGTATATTGTAACATGGCCCAGGGTCCTATAATAATATAGGGGGGATATATACCAGCCCATGTCTTCAACTTTCTCAACTCTCAAATTACAGACCAAGAACAAAACTATAAACTCTGTGATGCCCTGGAAAAAAGAAAAAAAAACAAAGTGCCAGATTAAATCAAAACTGCGACCCATCCACTAACAGAAAACTACAGAACTGTACTCAGTTGCGGCTGCATTTTCAGTAAGATGGAACTTTCTTCTAATCAGAAATGTAACCGCTATGATGTACAGGTTTGTAGTTTGCTACAAAGTTTTGATTTAATCCGGCCCTATGTTCAACTACATGCTCCATGCAAGAGCTAGGAGTTATTTTCTGATTTCTTTTTGTTTGATCTACCTCTCGCTGTCCCCACCCATTATAAATTCCACCCTAAAAACCAAGTCCTTAATAATTATCACTGCCCTACCCCATGTTACTAATATATATATACTAATATATATATATATATACATACACACACATATACATATACATACAGTGAGGGGAAAAAGTATTTGATCCCCTGCTGATTTTGTACGTTTGCCCACTGACAAAGAAATGATCAGTCTATAATTTTAATGGTAGGTGTATTTTAACAGTGAGAGACAGAATAACAACAAAAAAATCCAGAAAAACGCATTTCAAAAAAGTTATAAATTGATTTGCATGTTAATGAGGGAAATAAGTATTTGACCCCTTCGACTTAGTACTTGGTGGCAAAACCCTTGTTGGCAATCACAGAGGTCAGACGTTTCTTGCAGTTGGCCACCAGGTTTGCACACATCTCAGGAGGGATTTTGTCCCACTCCTCTTTGCAGATCCTCTCCAAGTCATTAAGGATTCAAGGCTGACGTTTGGCAACTCGAACCTTCAGCTCCCTCCACAAATTTTCTATGGGATTAAGGTCTGGAGACTGGCTAGGCCACTCCAGGACCTTAATGTGCTTCTTCTTGAGCCACTCCTTTGTTGCCTTGGCTGTGTGTTTTGGGTCATTGTCATGCTGGAATACCCATCCACGACCCATTTTCAATGCCCTGGCTGAGGGAAGGAGGTTCTCACCCAAGATTTGACGGTACATGGCCCCGTCCATCGTCCCTTTGATGCGGTGCAGTTGTCCTGTCCCCTTAGCAGAAAAACACCCCCAAAGCATAATGTTTCCACCTCCATGTTTGACGGTGGGGATGGTGTTCTTGGGGTCATTCCTCCTCCTCCAAACACGGCGAGTTGAGTTGATGCCAAAGAGCTCGATTTTGGTCTCATCTGACCACAACACTTTCACCCAGTGCTCCTCTGAATCATTCAGATGTTCATTGGCAAACTTCAGACGGGCCTGTACATGTTCTTTCTTGAGCAGGGGGACCTTGCGGTCGCTGCAGGATTTCAGTCCTTCACGGCGTAGTGTGTTACCAATTGTTTTCTTGGTGACTATGGTCCCAGATCCTCCCGTGTAGTTCTGGGCTGATTCCTCACCGTTCTCATGATCATTGAAACTCCACGAGGTGAGATCTTGCATGGAGCCCCAGACCAAGGGAGTCTGACAGTTATCTTGCGTTTCTTCCATTTGCGAATAATCGCACCGACTGTTGTCACCTTCTCATCAAGCTGCTTGGCGATGGTCTTGTAGCCCATTCCAGCCTTGTGTAGGTCTACAATCTTGTCCCTGACATCCTTGGACAGCTCTTTGGTCTTGGTCATGGTGGAGAGTTTGGAATCTGATTGATTGATTGCTTCTGTGGACAGGTGTCTTTTATACAGGTAACGAGCTGAGATTAGGAGCACTCCCTTTAAGAGAGTGCTCCTAATCTCAGCTCGTTACCTGTATAAAAGACAGCTGGGAGCCAGAAATCTTGCTGATTGATAGGGGATCAAATACTTATTTCCCTCATTAACATGCAAATCAATTTATAACTTTTTTGAAATGCGTTTTTCTGGATTTTTTTGTTGTTATTCTATCTCTCACTGTTAAAATACACCTACCATCAAAATTATAGACCATTTCTTTGTCAGTGGGCAAACATACAAAATCAGCAGGGGATCAAATACTTTTTTCCCTCACTGTATATATATTTAAAATTGTATTACAAATGTACATAAGGTGCCATGATAATGAGATTATCAGTACTATTAACTTCACCTGTCAGTGGTCATAATGTTATGGCTGATCAGTGTATATATATATATATATATGTATATTGTGCCAGGTTTAAGAATGTAATTTTGATAGTGTGGAATCGATTAACCATCAGCACCTAAATCAGAGGTTTTTCTGATCTTTCAGGTTGTGGTTCAAATGAACAATGGGATCCGTGAATTTGCCACTCGAGTAACTCCAAAGCAAGGTCCCTGTGATGGCAGGTGGCACAGAATAGCAAGTAAGAAAGAATAAAGCTAAACACTGACTCAACAGATTGTCTGAGTACAACAGATATATTTGTGATACATGCATGTATTCTCCATTCAATTCAGTCATCAGAGATGCCAATGTAGTGCAGCTGGATGTGGATTCTGAGGTCAACCATGTGGTGGGTCCTCTCAACCCCAGAGCCATGGACCGCCAGACCCCTGTGTTTTTGGGGGGAGCCCCAGGTCAGTTCACTCATCTAATGTTTTATATTTGCAGGTTAACACCAAGCTGCAGTGTCCTTAACTCATACTCATCGTCACTCACTAATTCTATAAAGGAGATTTATTTATTTTTTTAGACATGTATTTGTTTATTTTATAATTATAGCCATTACTGATGAAGATCCTTTACAGTAGACTTATAGCACTTTAACATGTATCAAATGCAAAAATGTCTTATAAAGATGCTGAATTTAGACAACTTTTGTTTAAGATAAAGACAGCATTTTTGAAATAAGATAATTTAATGCAGAATATTGGATATAACAAAATGTTAAATATACTACAGACAGAAAATAAGTTTAGTGCAGGAACTGTAATTGTATACACAATGTTCACATAGTAAGATCTAATAGTAAACAGTTAAATCCTGTTTTATAATAACAGTATTTTGAACAGATTTGTCTGTAATGTAGAATGATACAAAATACATTTTTGCCATGAGAATTTAGATTGTTTAAGTTTATACCAATAATGCAATTGAATAATGAGACTTTATAATGGTAATTGGGCTTCAAGGCATTTAAGACGGAAAACAGGAGACACTTCTTCACATAGAGAGGCATCACAATCTAGAACAAACTCCCCAATGATGTGGTTGAAGCTGAAAATTTGGGAACATTTAAAAATAGACTGGATAGGATCCTTGTATCACTTAATTATTTATGGACACCAAACGAGCAGGATGGGGCGAATGGCCTCCTCTCGTTTGTAAACGTTCTTATGTTCTTATAATAATGAAAACATCTAGGACTATTGAGATTCCATGAAAATTGGAGTTCAAAACAGTCCAAGAATACAATATATATTAAAGCTCTGTTATTTTGTACTCTTATATTCCAGCATCTCTACTTCCCCAAAGTCTGGCAACCCATCGACCATACACTGGCTGTATGAGGAACGTGGCAGTGAATGAGATACCAGTCAGCTTCAGTAAAGCTGCTATAGTTAGCGGTGCTGTCAGTGTGGGTTCTTGTCCAGAAGCATAATACGAGGCCTGTATCTGCCCACCTCCTGCCTTCACACCGCAGCACTATGACAAGACACAACATGAGCTATATCATACTACTCTGTATCTGCTCTCCCACTGAACTAAAACATAAAATTGCATTGTCACTGTACTGTAAGAACATTTGTTTTTAATATATAGTATTTCCCTATTCCTACTCGTAATTGGACATTAGACATTAGGCTAGAGTACTACAGTTTAAAGAGCATACACATAGTTATGAACAGCAAAGATTAGTTTCTTAATGGGATCTCTACTTCACAGATATCATTGGTGTTCCTAAACACGGCTACAAACTGTTCTATAGTTTATTACATTATTGTAAAGAGATAATGAACACTCAAAACAAAATCACCTCACCAAAATTCCCTTGCTGCTCTAATTGTATGTATTCATTGTATAATAACAGAATGACCCAAACGATCTTTATAATCCCACACTACCAGTCTGACATGTCCGTGCATCTGTGCATTATGAAAAGTATATTTCATCAATTTAATCAATATTAATTTAATATATTATTAATGACAACAATGTGATATCAGTCTTCATTCATTATTTGTATGGAAACAGTATTCAGATTAACAAGGGTAATTCCTGATTTAAATATGAATGTCTTTCCTTTACTGGGAACTATAAGCAAGCATGCTATGGTTCTTTTGATTGGAAACAAGGACACAGTTAACAATGCTTTTATGTTTTTAATGTTTTACTACTTACTACTGTATTTTTTGGACAGATTATCAACTTTTTCTGCTGTTTCTGAAATATACATTTTGCTTTATAGTTGTGTTAAACCAGTCTCATGTGCTGCACAATAAAATGAAGAGCATTTAATTACCTGTTATGTGTCAATGATTGATATTAGAATAATAAATATTGTATAAATATTTCCCATGGGAGAGATGCTGCAGAAAAAGTTAGCTGGGGTTTTGAGGAAGATCACATCCACCTTGTTTTTTTTTTTTAAGATAAAGTCACAGCCAAGGATTAGGAATCTGTGGAATGTCAACATGTTTAGAACTTCAACCTTGAAGTTTGAGACAGTACAGCACCTTTAATTGTTAAAACATTAAACATGCCTGAAGAACTTGCTATCCAAGTGAATATCTTGTCAGACTGGAACATTTAACAGTGTTAATAACACATTAGCAAGACAGCCAGGAGGAGATGTCTGCTATTTAGGTGAGGAGCGTACAAGAAGACTGAAGACTGGCTGAGGTCCACTGTTCATTTAGCCAAATTGGACTACTTTGAAAATAGTGGTTGGTGCTAGGAAGGGTACACAATGGTCAACAGGCTGACACTACATCTCCCAGAAGCCATGTAAGACTGATTCATATTATGGAAGCACCTAACCTACACGGATCCCATGATTAGATTAAAAGAAAACCATTTGGCTTTGTATGTTATTTGTTTGTAGAGAGGGAATGAAAGAAATAAAGATAGGCACTTTAACCCCAACTCTGTAAGAAACAAAATATCACATTTTGGATATTGACCCCACTTCATTCTGACAATCCAAATATGAAAACGACCTGGAATGGATACCAACAACGATTACGTATTTTGACCCACGGATCACGAAGAGACAAAATGGAATGTTTGCATTCTGTTTTCTTCTGGAAACCGATTGGTGGCCAGAGCGTACTCAGGGACATGGGTAAAATGCCCAATCAGTCTACCAAAATGTTTTTCAGCAGTTTTCAACCCTGATACCTGGACACACATGCCCATGACCCGCACAGTGTAATAATATATATTACCTGCAAAAAACAGGCCCAGTGATTACAAAACATTCTTCACTTAACATGTAAAATTAGAAATACGTAAAAATAAAAAGAACCACAAATATTTCCCTGTTGTAAGATGAAAATGAAATGTGTTCTTCCTGTTACTGCTATGTTTTGATTTTGAAAATTAAAATTAGTCACCTCCTAAATAATTGGCACCAAAAAAGTCTGTATACAATAAATCAATGATTTTCAAACCGGTCCTGGAGTGCCCCCTGCCCTGCTGTTTTTTGTTCCAACCAAGGTCTTAATTGTTTAATTGAATCCTTAATTGATCAAACAAAGCACTATACAATTCAATTAAGTAATTAAGACCTAGGTTGGAACAAAAACCAGCAGGGCAGGGGGTACTCCAGGACAAGTTTGAAAACCACTGCAATACATAATAATCCATCCATCCATCCATCTTCGAAACCTCTTATCCTGGTGAGGGTTGTGGGGAAGCCAGAGCCGATCCCGGCAGGAATAGGGCACAAAGCAGGAATACACCCAGGATGGGACACTGGTCCATTGCTGTGCAATAAATAATTATAAAAATAATAAATAATGGGCTATATTTAATGCTAATAAATATGGGGAAACTATATTATGTTATACTAATACAATTGCTAAGATAAAATGTAATATGTAATATGTAATTTTCTCAAAAAGATAGGTGTTAAAATCATTGGCTCCCCTAAAGATTCTTATAAATAAAATCAAACAATATTAGATCTACATTAACATTGTACTTTTTTTAAGTACACCTTAGTCTTAAGGAACTGTATTGTGGCCTTCCATGGCTTCCTGTTTCACTGGTGTATATAAATTAGGTAACACACATGTAAAAATCAATTGTTCATCCATCAATCATCATAGTGAATTGTAAAAGGGTTTTCTAATGATCAATTAGCCTTTTAAAATGATAAACTTGGATTAGCAAACACAACGTGCCACTGGAGCACAGGATTGATGGTGGCTGATAATGGGCCTCTGTGCGCCTATGTAGGTATTCCATTACAAATCAGCCATTTCAGCTACAATAGTCATTTACAACATTAACAATGTCTGCACTGTATTTCTGATCAATTTAATGTTATTTTAATGGACAAAAAAAATGCTTTTCTTTCGAATACAAGGAAATTTCTAAGTGACCCCAAACTTTTGAACGGTCATGTATATATATGCATGGATACAACAGTAGTCATATTAATTCCAAGACTAGGAGAAAGGCTATGGATATCATATACGAGCTGTGTCTATGTTTATAATCAAGCTTTTATGTATCAAAAAAGTGATCGATTTAAGAGATGTGTCTACTGAGCTTTATTTTGAATATGCTAATATACCGAGCAAGCCCTTATTCTGAAATTAGACAAAAGTCTCTATAGGTTAATAATAATAATAATAATAATAAATCTAAATGCAAATCCAGCAGTTAATCCATGGTCGAATTTCTGAGAGGGACAACATGGACAATGACAATGTGCTGGCGGAATAAGACACACAGTAAAATAATACGCTGTCCGTTTTGCCTTCCTAGTACGTACACACGTCCAGACTATTCAATCGTCACATTGCCAGGTTGGAAAAGTAATGTGAGCTCACATTTAAGCGAGACACTGCGACAGCACGCCCGGCGAACACGCAGCCGCCGCCCGCTCACAACCGGGCGAAACAACACGCCGCGGCTCCGGTTTCTATGCACGTCATCAGTCCGCGACCATTGAACTGTGTCGGTAGAGAGGCGCCGCATTTAACTGAATGCGTCAAGTGTTCTCTTGTACTTTCTTATAGATTTCTGTATGTGTAAATGCAAGAGATCTGTAAAATCGTTACATTTCTGTTAAAGCTGTTATTATAACTAGTATTGTTATTATTATTATTATCGATATTATTATAAATGGTAAAGTCGTTGAAGCTACTAAAGTAAACTGTAACTATAATGACACAGTCCGTAGTAGTACAGGGTGAGTCGCTGTTATTTGCTTTATTATTTCGAATAGAAAGCAATACTTGAAATATTTATATTTCATATTTTATATTTTGCCAGTATTTTGTTTGGCAGAAATGTATGCATATTTGTATTTGCATTAATAATTGATTACAACGAATAGGCTATATTGTTGAATGTTTGAAGTGAACATTTAAAATCCATGCAGAATTGAGCTGATTTTCCACAATGCACTGCTTCCCCTCCAGTTGGACAGTGTGGCAACCAGGTTGGCTGCCAGTTCTGGGACCTAGCTTTACGAGAACATGCGCATATAAACAAAGTAGGTATTTGTTCAATAGTATTTGATTATACTATGTTTCAAAACAGGCTGCCAGTTCTAATGTCTGCATGATTGAAATGGTACATAAGGATAGTCTACCATTATCTTTTCACAACTGTCCGGATTAAGCACTATGTTATTAACTTCAGTGTTGCACCTTTGATGAAGTGATACCTTTGAGGATTTGTTATAGTGTCATAAAGCACACTTTTCATTTAGATGTGATACGTTTAGACCAGCAGTGTTTCTTTGTTTATTGCTTGTACATACAGACACCTAAAGAGCAGCAGAGAACTGAATTACATTGTTAGTTTTGGGTGCAAATTAGTACTATAGTTTGTTTTGAAGAATACAAAGTTTGTAGTTGAATCTTGACACTGTTTTGTGCCTGTAAGTACGTGCAGTGCGGGATGGTAATGTGTCATATTGTGATCCATGCTGTAGACCAGTGATTCAATGTGCTGGGACACATTGCTGTGTTTTCAGGCATGAACGGGTGTGCCATGGGATTTTTGCAGGAGTCATGCATGAGAAAAAAATTAATACAGACATTCAAATATAATATTATTCCCATTTATTACATTAAAGACTAGCTTAATGGGGAGGGTGGGAGCTTCTAAAGGTTGGGAGACATTGCTTTAAAATAGGTGAACAAGGTGGAACATAAGCTTTTAATTTTTAAAGACATAATTCTGTAATGATAAAAATACTTTCCATCTACACAACCTACTGCAATCTAGCTAATTTGTTTTATTGAGCTATTGTAAATTAAGTAAGTGTGTATAGATGCATCATGACTGGTTTTCAGAGTATTTCCTTTCTTTTTTGCTTTGTATTTTCTAGAAAGGAGTTTATGATGAAGCTTTAAGTAGTTTCTTTAGGAATGTGGATCCCAGGTAAAGATTATGCATTTCATATTAAAACACTTTCTCCTCTTCACACAGCTTAACTCATGCTTTTTAATTCTCTATTTTACATTTCCTACTTTCACTTTAGTGTCATTTTAATTTCACACCTGAATTTAAAATCTGTCCATCTTAAAATCTCGAACTGCCTGCTTCTTATGCGATGCTGTATGTTACATCATAAATAACAAAACATTGTTTGATTTGTTTGTTTCTAGGAGAAGCGAAGGGGAAGCTAATGAACTTTGTGGAGGAAAAATTAGATCCCTTAAAGCTAGGGTAAATGGAGCACTTTTCAGGAATGCTTATAATGTTTCTCTTTTTCATTGTTTTTTGCAACTGAAAATCTTATTTGTGTAGCAATATTATATGTTTAGCAATTTATGTTTTAATTGTATTATAATGTATATTTCTCAAATTAAGTTGTAGCCTACATTCATTGTAATCACTTGTACTTTGAAAAATTCTCAGTCATTGAATTCTTTCCAACCTTAATTGTAATTGAATATTAAAGCAACAGACGATACTATACAGTTACTGTAGTTTCAAAACACTTTTGTTAAAACCAAAACATTCTGAATTTGTTTTATATTTATTTATTTTACATGAAACCTCATTAGCAACATGGTGCGCACTGTTAAACGTATTTAGTCCTGAAGAACTCAAGAATTAGTATTCGTATAGTCCAGTGGTTTTCCTGGAGTACCCCCAGCCCTGCTGGATTTTGTTCCAACTGTGGTCTTAATTGCTTAATTGAACCATTCAATTAAATAATTAAGACCTAGATTGGAACAAAAAAGCAGCAGGGCAGTGGGTACTCCAGGACCGGTTTGAAAACCCCTGGTATAGTCAAACAAGGTATTGGTACATCTTTCATTCAGGAATACAGCTTTATCTACAGTATCTAAATTAACATATGCTTAATTACAGATACAATGAAATAATTGATTTGTTATTAATGAGCTGAAAATAAATGCATCTTTTTGTTCTCAAATTGAGATGAGTGTCAACTTCCATCCTTAATTTCTTCATGTGTACATTTGAATGGCCAGTTTAATTGAATGGCATACTTACCTGTGTTGATTCAGTGCTTGCCTTTTCTACAGGCTGTTCTCATTGACATGGAGGAAAGTGTTGTCAGTGAAATACTACAAGGACCACTGAGGGAAGTTTTTGACACAAAGCAGCTCATTACAGATGTTTCAGGCTCAGGCAACAACTGGTGAGGGTTGAACACATCATTTCATGCCAATTAATAAATGTATCCTTCTCTTACAGTGTACCAATCCATGGGAAATAATTTATATAGTGAAGTAATTTGATAAAAATGAAAAGCTTCACATTGTTATATTTCCGATCACTGGAAGCTAACAGTGATAATCCAGTGGGTGGCAAGGTCCCCATCATTTACAGGAGCCATTTGATTCTTATGAATGAAATCGTCATTTGCTTAAGAACGGTAAACGAAGAAAGGATGGTCTGTGTGTTTTTTCTCCTGCAGGGCAGTGGGGCATAAGGTGTATGGCTCTGCTTACCAGGAGCAGATCGTGGAGAGTCTCAGGAAAGCTGCAGAGCACTGTGACTGCCTGCAATGCTTCTTTGTCATTCACTCGATGGGAGGAGGTGAGTCATTGCTTTTCACAGTTCAATTAAACTGGAGAGATGCAAGTTCTGGTGTAATCACTTCTAGTATGTTTTCTATTAAACATAATAGCCTCCTCATGAAGCCACCTCATTAACTACCATTATCAATCATTCCATAGCCTTCGTTAATCATCTCATTTAGTCATTCTGTTACTAGAAAAGTAGATGCATGAGCATGTTGAATAACAGAATGGCATTTATGGCATTAAAACAAAATTAGCGCAATTCTTAAAATAACTGTTCTATGCGATTTTAGGTGTTGTTATAGTGTATCAGTAAGATATGTACCACTCAGTCACATAATCATATAAGCAACTTTTAAAAATGTAAAACTTACCAAATAATGGCAGGAGTCAAATTTCATGCACGTATGCTCTCAATTCGTTCGGATGTGTTGTGTCATAAGTGTTGTGTCAATCTTATCAAATCCACCGAATCTTAGCATTTCATGGTCTTCCTCCTTGACGGTAATTATAATTTGCATAGACAATATTAAGTATTCCTGTATCCACAGCTATGGGAAAAACAGTAAAGATGACATTATTTTTTTTTTTTCTTATATTATATCTTTATTATAGTTTAGCAATCTACAGAGTTCTCTATATACAAAAGGAAAAATCTGTAGCTTGGGTCAAAGGAAATTATTATTAGTCCTCACTGATGTACTAGTTCATGAAATATTAAAGAAGCATTTTTAATTAAGTCTTACAGGGTTTTGTTTTATTATTCAAACTGTGACTGCTGAAGTAATATTTTATTTATGCGTTTTAGGGACTGGATCTGGTCTGGGAACCTTTGTTCTTAAACTTCTTGAAGATGAATTCCCTGAGGTTTATAGGTTTGTCACTTCAGTGTACCCTTCTGCAGAAGACGATGTCATCACCTCCCCCTACAACAGTGTGCTCGCCATGCGAGAGCTGACTGACCATGCAGATTGTGTTCTCCCAATAGAAAACCAAGTGAGTGCAGTTATTAGTTAGTTTTTAGTTATTATTGACAAATATGGCCACAAGTTGCTAGTCCATTATATAGGTGATTAATTTGATAAATACATTTTAAAGTTAAATTATCTTTTAAGTCCCTGTTAGCATTCATCCTCATTTTCTGTTTGAGTATTAATTTGTCCTTTTTTTAGTGACAGTGTTTTTCTATGGCATGCTTAAAAGTACAGAAACTTCTAATTGGGACCAGGTGGTCTTCCCTTAGTGGACCTGTTTGGATAATAGAATAGCAATTGTAATGACACAATCTTGAATATAAAAATATAACTACTGCATGCAGCTTGTGCACATTAATATGCACATACCACAGCCAGATCTTTAGAATTAAAACCGTTTTAATTTGTTAGCATTTAAATCTACTATTACTCTACAAAATTACAAGAATCATGGACTAACTTACATTCCAAATATTTATTTGACCTCCAAAGCCTTGTTTATTGCCAAATCTGGTCACATAGGTGGTGATCTTTATCCTATATAATATTTGGTTTAACTGCGTTGTTTAGAAAATAGATCTTCAGAATATTTTGGTTTTCCAGTAATCCCCTTTGTAAAGATGCATATCAAACTTGTTTTGGCTTAATAAAAGTTCTGTATCAGGAGTTACTTGTCAGTACATGTTTTCAAATGAGTGCTATATTATTGATATGCACATTTGTCTTGTTTTTCTAAGTATGTCTTCATTTATTTATTTTTGCAGTCTTTAGTTAACATTGTTAACAAAATTAATCAAATGGCATATTCTGGAAAGTCGGGGGCTGTAATTAAACAGAACAGCACCATCATATCTGGACAGGGACCAGTGAATAGGACGGAGAAGCCCTTTGATGCCATGAACAATATTGTAGCTAACTTGCTACTAAACTTAACCAGGTATGGTGTGGCATTTTTGTCCTGTACTCTAAAATGTTTTATGAAAAAACTAATTTAAGTATAATCACAACTGGTATTTCTTACCATAAAAGTCATTTGATTTTGTTCCAGTGCAGTTTAAAACGGGGCACCTGATTAATCTATTTGTATGAGTTATGCTTTTAACATTTACTACCAAAATATCAACCGTGAAAATAACACCGTACAGAAAAAGAAGCATGTCATAAAAGTGTACTGAGACATTCTAACAGCCTTTTGAACTGCATAGCAATCACTTTTTGTTTGTTTTTATTTTAGTTCTGCTCGCTTTGAGGGCTCCCTCAACATGGACCTCAATGAGATTACTATGAATCTCGTTCCATTTCCAAGACTGCACTACCTGGTCTCCAGTTTAACTCCTCTGTACACTCTGGCGGATGTTAATTTTCCTTCAAGGAGGTACAGTGCACTTCAGAGCTTTTTAATGCCTCAGCTGTTTGTTTGTACTTCCAGGAGCTCAGGATATTGACTTTGAGTATGGAGGTCCATGGGTGCTCATAAAGAGCTCTTTCAGATACTATGAATAAGACCTTTTTAGCAAAACATTCACCTTCAATTCATCTGTATTAAATTCCACTGATGCTTAAAACAACACTAACTACATTTTTCTACTCTCTCAGTTCCAATGGAAATACATTCCAACTATCCCTATGCCTACTTACACACCAGTCACAGGGCACACATTTAAGTATTTTATAATAGTTATTTTCAACTGAAAAATGCATGACAATAATGTTTTTAATATATTGAGTGTACTCAAACGAAAGCCATAATATATATATATATATATATATATATATATAATATTTATATATAATATTTATCACAACAAAGCACTGAATTACAATAATTCATTTTTCTTTACAAAACTGTTTAAGCTCTGTCAAGTTTCTTGGGGAGGGATGATGGACAGCAATCTTCAAGTCATGTGATTGGATTTAGGTCAGATTTAGCTCTGACTTGAAGAACATTGACCTTTTTGTTCCTTAGCCACTTCACTGTAGTTCTGGCTGTGTGCTTCGGGTCACTGTCATGCTGAAAGGTGAACTTCCGTCCCAGTTTCAGCTTTCTTGAAAAGTCAGCAGGTTTTTCTCAAGGACTTTTCTATACTTTGCTTCATTCATATACAGTGCCCCAGTCCCTGCCAATGAGAATCATCTCCATAACATTACGCTGCTACCACCATGCTTCACAGTAGAGATGGTGTTCTTCGGCTGATGTTGGGTTTGTGCCAAACATAACATAAACATTTAGACCAAGGGGTTAAATTTTAGTTTTGTCAAACCAAGGAACTTTCTGTTACATGGCTAAAGAATATCCTGAGGTTTTAATTTATTTATTTATTGCATTCTTCAAACAGGGTCCAAGGTGAGCTTTCTTGAATAATGGCTTCCTTCTTACCACCCTACCATACAGGCCAGATTTATGGAGTGCATGAGATTTTGTTGTCACATGCACACTTTGACCAGTCTTGGCCATAAAAGCCTGTAGCTCTTGCAAAGGTGTCTCTGTCGTGAGACTTATTCCAAAATATAGGCCCTGTTTGGTCAATCTGAACCAAAACAACAATGGAAATTAATGAAAATAATGTTTTATGTGAAAATAATGTTTTATGTGATATCTCTACTCTTCTGGTTTCTGCCCTCTTTCAAATATTTAAAATATTAGCTGTTGCTTGGTCAACAGGTGTATTTATTTTACTTTACAACTTTTACTCAAATAGGAGTCTTGAGAGTGTGAACATAATAAACTAAAATAAAGAGCTTAAAAAATAGGCGAAACAAACGAAACATTAAGGCTCAGCAGTCAGACTCTCCAAGGTAATGCTGGGAGATTGCAGGTGCAGTGTGTCCGGTTTTGAAACGGAAAGAGGTTTAAATAAGATGAGGCACGCTGTGGGGAGGGTGTTGGTTCCAAGCTGGCACAGTGCCGCATGCAGCAGACACTCAAATAGTGTGAAAGACAGGTACAGTTCGCAGCTGCCAGCGCTAACAGAAATCAATCCCATAGCCACAGCAACTGAGCTCTGACAGAGCTGACCTTCACAACAGGTTAAAACAATGTTTAAAGTTTAGTTAGAAGTAAATATCTAGAATAGTATTTTATTAACAACATACATTTCTAAGTCACTCTATTTGGTATTAGAGCTTCCCTAATATCATGTCTTGAGACATGCAAAGAAAATAGTCTTGTCCTGAGTTAACACTACTGTAACTGGTGATTTTGTGTTACATGGTATTACAGGTATAACAGATTGTATGTTTTCAACCAAAGAGCTACAGTAAAGATTTATGGAGAGTACATAAAGATAGAAATGCTCTGTAATATTATAAAGTAAACAAGAGTCTTGCCATCTAGAGGAAGTAATGTGCTGTCTTGAAACACATGCCACTTAGTAAAATACATTGCAAATCAACTTATTAGATAAAGAGACTGATTCTGTCAAGAATGCCAAGAATGCTGCCTTACTGACCCTGGATTTGTTTTTCTTTATTACTTGAAATTGTGCACAATTGTTTTATTAATTGTGTTTTTAATCTTGCTTTGTTAATCAGGTTGGATCAGATGTTTACCGATGCTTTCAGTACAGATCATCAATTGATCCATGCTGACCCAAAGCATAATTTGTATCTTGCGTGTGCCCTCATGGTGCGTGGCAATGTTCAGATCTCCGATCTCAGAAGGAACATTGAAAGGTAAGAGGCAAGCCTAAATTATACACAGACAGAATGTGTTTCTAAATTATGTGAGATCTGAAAGATGTACTGAAAGCTTACCCTTCCAGCTCCTCCCAATTTGCAGGCAAAAGGTACTGGGTTCACCCATTGTTAGTAGTAGCCTATACAAATGGAAGGGAAAATGTTTCCGGTGCACTTCACAGAAATGTAATTGTTGAATCAGTGTGACTGATTTGGGGAAATACCTTTGAGTGATTTACTGAGTCTAGCCATGTTGCGGTAGCCCTATAACCTCGTAAACATCAAGGAAAGCAGAGTGAGTGCATAAGAAGATAATCTGTAGATTTTATAGCTTGGTTTGTTTTTCAAAGATTATCTCCTAAAAAACACAAAAGTCTGGAGGAGAAATAGATTCAAAACTTAAACGTAACTGTTTTTAAACTGTTTATTTACAGTGAATAACACTGATAATCTCGTTATCATGGCACCTGTCAGTGGGTGTGATATATTAGGCAGCAAGTGAACATTTTGTCCTCAAAGTTGATGTGTTAGAAGCAGGAAAAATGGGCAGCGTAAAGATCTGAGCGACTTTGACAAGGGCCAAATTGTGATGGTTAGACGACTGGGTCAGAGCATCTCCAAAACTGCAGCTCTTGTGGGGTGTTCCCAGTCTGCAGTGGTCAGTACCTATAAAAAGTGGTCCAAGGAAGGAAAAGCGGTGAACCGGCGACAGGGTCATGGGTGGCCAAGGCTCATTGATGCACGTGGGGAGTGAAGGCTGGCCTGTGTGGTCCGATCCAACAGACGAGCTACTGTAGCTCAAATTGCTGAAAAAGTGAATGCTGGTTCTGATAGAAAGGTGTCAGAACACACAGTGCATCGCAGTTTGTTGCGTATGGGGCTGCGTAGCCGCAGACCAGTCAGGGTGCCCATGCTGACCCCTGTCCACTGCCGAAAGCACCTACAATGGGCACGTGAGCATCAGAACTGGACCACGGAGCAATGTAAGAAGGTGGCCTGGTCTGATGAATCACGAGTTCAAGGTGTTGACTTCCAATCGAGCATCTGTGGGATGTGCTGGACAAACAAGTCCGATCCATGGAGGCTCCACCCCACAACTTACAGGACTTAAAGGATCTGCTGCTAACGTCTTGGTGCCAGATACCACAGCACACCTTCAGAGGTCTAGTGGAGTCCATGCCTCGACGGGTCAGGGCTGTTTTGGCGGCAAAAGGGGGACCTACACAATATTAGGCAGGTGGTCATAATGTTAATGCTGATTGGTGTACATTGAACTGACAGTTTTTTTCAAATACAGGCCTATTTTTGGCACTAAGAACAGACTGAGATGATTTTCTGGAATCGTCTGAAAGCAATAAAAAGGGATTATATTCACCTATGCTTACGAAATGACCTTACCCTGAATTTTAATTGCTCTGTAATCATGACATTAAGGTGCAGGATGTACCATTATGTTGTTACTCCCAGGGGATTACAGAATAGTGAATGTACCTGTACTTTGTCACTGCGAAAAAAAGGGTTAAGTGTTAAAATATAATTTGATATAATTTAATACAAAAATCACAGATACTTTACTGATATATCCCTTACTGAAAAATTTGGACATGTGAACCAGTCATTTGGAAACTCTGATAAGTAATGCACATAGCAAATTCTGTTTATTTCCCAATCTGTAGGCTGAAACCTTCTCTTCAGTTTGTGTCCTGGAACCAGGAAGGCTGGAAGACTGGCCTGTGTTCTGTACCTCCAGTTGGACATTCATGTTCCTTACTCGCCCTGGCAAACAACACCTGCATCAAGTCAACATTTGTTGACCTCAGAGACAGATTTGTCAAGCTCTATAAGAAAAAGGTAAGTTGATGGACATCTTTAGATGACCAAATCAATCTGATTGCTCTGCAAAGGTTGCAAATGTTTGTCCTGTACCAAAGCAAACCAAAAACATATCTGTGAAATATCCCAATATCAAGATTCACTTTGAAAACTGACAACTTGTTTTCAAGCTTCCGGCGGGTTGAGATAAATCTAATAACACTGGCATTATTATAGCCAGAAACATCATTATACAGTTATATAATAATTCATAATTAATTCATATCATGCTGAATTATTAATGTACTAAAGCATGATATTAATTAATTATGAATTATTATATAACTGTATGTTCATAGTATTACACTGCATTGTGTTGTTCCTGGCCATGTGGTGGTGAATGTCTTCGATTTGCATTTTATATGCTACCGGTATTAGGTTTCCAGTATTTTAATGATTTACTGTACCATCTGATAATCTTGTTGTAATGATTGAAGTGCATATCTTCAGTTTCCTTCTGCCTCAAACAAATTTAGAACAAATGCACAGTGCGCTGTAACTACAATGCCTCATGCTGGAAAGACAACCATCACAATTTGTTTTCCTAATATTTATAAGCTACATTTGCATATTCACAATTACAGACATTGTTCTAACATTTTGAATGCATACTTATTTGCCTCCCCTTCTTTACTTTTATTATTTATTTATTTTTACTAGTTATTGTATTGCATGTTTCAGGAGTATTCATTCTTATTACTAGTAGTGGCACAGAGTAAAAAATAAGTAAAGGTGAAATGCTGAATGCAAACTATTTTGTATTTCTTTTTCTCTGTTTTGTGCCCCATTTAAAAGGTCCATAATACCAGCTGTGGATTGATCCTTGAGTGGTCTATTTTACCTTCTCATTTTCCTGCCTATTTTAGTGATTTGCTTCTCCATCCTTTTTGCAGGACAGAGAGGCTTTGTTTTGGCAGCGTGAATTGGTAGTTGCAAACCTGCGATTATATTCTCTGCTTTTCACTTTCTTGGGAGCGACAAGGGTTTTGATTTGATCTAGTCCTATGTTTTGAAAACTTAAATGGAAGTCATTTTAAAAGGAAAAAGAACAATTATGTATGTTATACCTTCTTCTGTTTATAGTGCAAAAAGTAAAGGGTTTTTAGCCAGCCAGGTGCTGCTTGTGTTCTATAATGTTGCCAAGTGTATACATATCTTTCAAGATCTCAGTGTAAACAAGAATTATATCATAGCACTGTGTGATAGATCATTTTCTACTCCAGTTATACCTGAAATAACAGTACAGTAATTTATATATTGTACTTCCAGGCTCACCTTCACCATTATTTGCAAGTCGATGGGATGGAACAGACTTGTTTTACAGAAGCAATCTCGTCGTTGTCATCACTAATGGATGAATACAGTCAGCTGGATGCTACAAGGGGTTTATTAGTGCCAGATGCACCAAGGCTTAACATAGCCACATAAAGGACTTTTTAATTGACTTAATCTTCATCGTAGTCAGAGTTCTCTTATGGCAATTTTGAGCATGAACTTAACGACAGGAAAAATAAATACATATATTATACTTTATAATTATTAATATTAATGTATGTATAATCCCAGACTAATTTATTTATATTAACTTTATTTTTAAGTAATGAAACTTTAAACTTTAAAAAGGTCCAGAAAAATGTTCTGACATTCTGTTGAATAAAATAAAAACAAAAAGTAATACATTTGCCATAAGTATAAGTGACAACGTTTACTACCCAGAAGACTCCGAAAGTACAAAGAAATTAAGAAAATGATTGCATATAGTCTTTTTCTCCCAAAATATAAATTATTGATGGTATGTTGTATTTTTATACTTTTTCTGTATAGAATGTTTTGTAAATTGTTAAGACATAGAGTTTATATATTCATTTATAATTAAAAATGCATATGGTACCGGTAACATGAAGATCTAGGTTTTGAACAGGAAGTCATTGTTTGGCGTTTACTAGAATGAACATAAAGAATAAAAATATTAATTGTATAATTTAATATTTTACTAGATATGTATACATTGTTTTACAGTTCTAGATTTAGTGCAATGATGTTTAATTTTCTATTACATCTCATGAATATATATATATATATATATATATATATATATATATATATATATATATATATATTATTATTATTATTATTATTTTTTTTTAAGTATAAATGTATGCAACATATGGAATTATACAGGAATTCATACAGGTCATACTGAACAATGATACTACTTCCAATGGTTGGATAATTATTCAAAACTTTTAATGAAGTATTTGATATTTAATTGTGTTTTATTATCCCTCTCTCCATTTGCTGTTGAAAATATTCATTATAAGTTATGTCTCTTCCAAATAATGTCCTTGTGAAAATTTGTTCTGAAGTATTTAGTACATCATCCAAGGAAAGCAGCCAGGAAGTAGATCTCTCTTGTGTTTGGGATGTTCATGAACACAATTCATCCAGTTTCCCTGAAGCTGGGGTTCTAGTCACAAATAAGCTCCATGATTAGGTAGAAAAATCAGTGCTTTCCCAGACATGTGAAATCTGTCATATTACCTGTTTTTATCCTATTCTAAACTTGAGAGCACTGTCAAATGTCACAATAGCTACCTGACTGGTGCAGTCAACATGCTCTACAGGTTCTTTCACTGGTTGCTTAGAAACACTGTCTTTCTTAACATTGATATGTTTTTCATTATCTAACTCTGAGGTAATAGTGCTGAGGAGACTAGAAAAACCCTAGTTCAGAGAAAATGTCCCCGGGATCATGGCAGTTCTTCTGGCACACACAGGAGGTGATCCATAACATCTTCCATGCTGGGTCTCCCCCGTCCCCGCAGTGAAACTGGACTGTGATCATCGTGGATTTATTGGGGATGCAGCAGCGCCTGTCACTGCAGACTCCACAGTATGTTGGTTTGTAGCTCTGAGTGCTTTGGCAACCAGATAGAACCAGCTTCTCCGATTTCTTTGACTGGAACTTTGGTTGACACGTCTTTCCTTTCGCAATCTACAAATAAAATTAATTTACATTATTTTGAAATGAAAGTAACAATTATGCAATGTAATGTAATGTGTAATATATCCAGCATTTGATTTGTTTTTTGTTTGACTTACATTTACAGCTGTGCTGAGCAGTTATTTTTTATAATCAATTACATGTTTATCTGATTTTAGGAAATAATTCAATTTTAAATACCAAGATAAACTAAAATAGTGTTCCAAGCAGCATAAGATTCACAGGTTTTTAACAAAAACAGAAAGATTCAAACTGTTCCCTGGAACATTTTTCCCTCAATGAAGCAAGCAGGGACCTGGCTCTATGTAAATTATAGTGCAAATAAGATTTTAAAATGAGATGAGGTGAGCTAGACTTTTTTACTTGAATCTAGTGAGTTATGAGCAGGTTATCATGGAGGGAAAACAACTTTCAATCCTTTTTGGGTGAAAGGTTATTGTGTGCTCCAGCAACTGCAGACCCAAGCAAGAATGTCTGGCCCACATGGTGAAGGGTCTGGTTGTGACAGTGTTTCACCCTGAGGAGCAGACATTTCCGCTTGGGTCTGCAGTTGCTGGAACACACAATGCCTGTACCTCTTTTGCCAGGATTGGAAATCTTCTGTCGAGTTCCCTTCACCAGCTCAGTGAATTCCTTTGGCAAGCTTGAATAATAATATTACTCTTGAAGCTATTTGAAAAGCAGCTTTCCCAACAGCAGTCTCACTAGATGCTTGCTGCTCCTGTCTTCTACTCAGCTAGCTACATCATTAAAAGTAAAAGAAGGTAGCTGGCAGCTACCTTCTAGAAAATGTATAATGTAAACATTTTACATTTTATTAAGGGATGTTTTTTTCAGACTCAAAAAATTTGCTTGCTACATGTCATTACTCAACTGTCTATCTGGCTGCAACTTCCTTTCTTGTTGACTGAATGAATCTGGTCAAAATGCATTTTGATAATGCAGTTAAAAAAAAAATGTTACACAATCAAAATATAACAGAAAGTCCAGTTAATTGCTCACCACTAATGTACATATATAGCTGGTGTTCACTTTAATAATACAATTGAAAAAAGTTACACGTTTTGGTTCTTGTAAACTATGAAAGTAAATGACTTTAAACATATTGTATGTTTTCATATACAGGGCAGTAACAATTACCTTAACATTTCTGAGTATAGTTGTATCACAAGGCCTCAGGATGCAGAGTCGGCGATCTTTCCTCAGTTCACATTTGCTGTTGTTGTTGGTCACTCTGACTGAGATGCCCATCCCACAGGTCCTAGAGCATGGGCTCCATGGTGTTGTCTGGAACAGGCAGCTCTTCTTCATTGCTAAAGGGTGATCCCTGTAAGCTGTCAGTATTACAGTTAAAAACACTGCACAACCATTCGTTATGATTCACTTATTGTGTTTGTATGGTTTTGCTCCAAACAAGTGTAAAATGAAATAATAATAAACCTCACTAGTTACACTGAGGGAGAGCATCCAGGCCAAACAGACAAGGTCTGTTACAGCTGATGGCTTAAAATATTTTAATGACTTTGTCCTAACTATACAATCATTTGAAGCCTGTAGAGGAATATTAAATGCATTCGGTTCATCAAGTTAATAAACTAGTTATGTAAATGGAGCTGGGTTGGAAAAAACCCAAAAGGCTTCAGGAAATGAGTGTGTGATCCCTGCTATAGTACTATTTAAAGACTGCATCTTACTTGAATTGCATGCCTTAAAGCAGAGCTGGCCAGCCCTGGTCCCGGAGAGCCATGATGTTTGGGGGGTTTGTTTTATTTAAACTCAATTATTGGGCTAAATTAGCCAAAATACCATGTGTTCAAGGTATTCAGGTATTATGGCTCTCCAAGAACAGACTGGGCAACCACTGCCCTTGAAGCCTTCATTCTTCAAGTCAAGAAAGCATCTTTGAAAATAATATCCCAGTTTGCTAGTATATTTAAGATTGTGTTTAGGTAAAACAAGATTTGCTTTTCTGTGTTATACTTAATACATTTTGCATTGTAAGGATAATTGAATACCTGTCTCCATGTTTTAATTTCTGTTAATTCTTAAAATTGGGTTTAGATTTACATCGGTCATTTTTCCTGGTATTCTTCGAAAGACTACACACCTGGCATTGCTCTGTATGTTGTATCCTGTTGATGCTTCCTCGACTCCTTGGCACCCCTTAACTGGCTTGGCCTTCCACCATTGGCAGCCGTTCCCTGTAGGGCAGCTGGTTTCTGAGTGAAGGCTGGCGTGCAGCCAAATGCCCCCGCAACACAAATGCATTTGTAGAAGGGATTTGGCTGAAACGCCTGGCCGTTGTCATAGAAAACACCGTTGAGCTCGCATCCCACCGCCGTCAGATCTGTGGACAGTGAGAGGAGACTTGTATCAATGTGGATCAAATTGATGGCATGTTCAGAGGAATAATACTCAATAGTAACACATTTAATATACAGTGGCTCTCAAACATATTCACCCCCTTTGGACTTTTCCACATTGTATTGTGTTACAAAATGAAATCAGAATGGATTTAATCAGGAGTTTTCACACCTGATCAACACAGAAAATGTCCATAATGTCAAAGTGAAAAATATAATCTGCAAATTGTTCTAAGTTAATTACAAATACAAAACAGAAAATAATTAAATGCATAAGTAATCACCCCTTTTGCTATGCTGTGGCGATAGTGTGTTTAGAAGTCATGTAATGTTGAATGGAGTCCAACTCTGTGCAATGTGTGTCACATGATTTCAGGTTAAATACACCTGTCTCTGGCAGGGTCCACAGTTGGTTAGTACAATTCCTAACACGAACAACATCATGAAGATGAAGGAACATTCAATGCAAATCCAGAATAAGGTTCTTCAAAAGCACCAATCAGGGGTAGGATATAAGAACATTTCCAAGGCATTGAATATCCCGGAGCACGGTAAAGTCTATTATTAAGAAATGGAGAGAATATGGCACTGTGAATCTGCCTACATCAGGCTGTCCTCAAAAATTGAGTATTCAGACGAAATGGGCACTAGTCAGGGAGGCCACCAAGAGGCCTATGGCCACTCTAAAGGAGTTACAGTCTTCCACAGCTGAGCTGGGAGACACTGTACATACTGTAACAATAGCCGGAGTGCTTCACAAAAGTGGCCTTTATGGTAAAGAAAAAAACTCGCATCAAATCTTAGCTAGAGTTTTTCTGATGAGACCAGAATAGAGCTTTTTGGAGCAAACCTAACACTGCACATCATCCTGAGAACACCAACCCTACCATGAAGCATGGTGGTGGCAGCATCATACTACGGGATGCTTCTCTGCATCAGGGCCTGGAAACCTTGTAAAGATAGAGGGATGCAGCAAAGTACAAAGAAATCCTGGAAGAAAACTTGCTGATGTCTGCAAGAGACCTGGGACTTGGGAGAAGTTTAATCTTCCAGCAGGACAATGACCCCAAACATACAGCCAAAGCCACACTGGAATGGCTAAAAAACAAAAAGGTCAATGTCCTGGAGTGGACAAGTCAAAGAGTTGAAAATTGCTGTTCACCAAAGGTCCCCATCCAAGTTGATGGAGCTTGAGCAATTTTGCAAAGAAGAATTGGCATAAATTGCTGTGTCCAGATGTGCAAAGCTTGTAGAGACTTATCCGTATCCAAAGGTGCCTCTACCAAATATTGACTGCAGGGGGTGATTACTTATGCATTCAATTATTTTCTGTGTTGTATTTGAAATTAATTTAGAACAATTTGCAGATTATAATTGTCACTTTGACATTATGGACAGTTTCTGTGTTGGTCAGTGACAAAAACCCCTGATTAAATCCATTCTGATTTCATTTCACAATGACATGTTGAAAACCCTTGTATAAAGCAAACAAAAATTAACTTGAATTTAATAATTGCTTTGAAGCATCAGTTAGCAAAATCAAGATGATTGTCTAATTCACAGGTTTTCAAACTGATCCTGGAGTACCCCCTGCCCTGCTGGTTTTTGTTCCAACCTAGGTCTTAATTACTTAATTGAATGGTATATTGCTTTGTTAGGGCAATTAAGGATTCAATTAAGCAATTAATAAAAGCCAGCAGGGCAGGGGGTATGTCAGGACCGGTTTGAAAACCACTGGTCTAATTCATAGAAAATCATTGACTGGTTACAACTACACTTCCTTACTGCTGTGGTCAGGGGTGTCGCAAGGGGGTAGGCATCCTAGGCAATTGCCTGGGGCCCCGGGCTGAGGGGGGGCCCCCAAATGGGCAACCCCCCACCCTCGGTCCGCCAACCCCCCATCCCCTCCCCTGCGGCATCACCGTCAGGAATTATTTTGCCTGGGGCCCCCACATACCCTAGAATCACCTCTGGCTGTGGTCAAATGTATGATGGTCTGGTAAATTCAGTCCTAAACTGTGGTAGTGTTGTAGGTTGGTATTTTCAGTATGTGTGAACCCATCACATGGTCACTTACAAGCACAGACTCCAACCTCAAACCGCGGCTTGTCAGAAGAATAGTCACAGTACATCCCTTTGTGGGGGTCACACACATCCGCTTCGTTGCAGGCCTCTCCAACCTGTTTGGCACAGATCTTGCAGCAGTCACAGCCATCCTTTACTAGACTGACACCTGGTGCACACAGGGGGGGCTTGACACGACAACTGCACGGCCAGTGACAGACCTGTCTGCGCTCGGCACTTCCTGTGCCAGTTCTGGGCCCTGCCAGCTGGCCATTGCTCGGTGCCCTGCAGAAAACCTTGAGGTATAATATTAAACTGAGAACAGGAGTATCCTATTCTCCATGTATTCCTGTAGATATATGTAACTCAGACAACTATGTGACATTTGTCAATTATTACATATTGTATTTAAATCATATATTGCATATATGAAGTTTCAATATGGCATCTGAAGGAAATTGTAATTTAATGATATTCACAATCAATATAAAATATATTAATATACAGTGTATATTCTATATAATTAATGTATTAATACATAAAAACAGATCTTCATACAAATAATGTATTATGGTAATCTGGTGTTATTATATTTTGAAGTACACAACTCTGCAATACATTTCAGAAAAATACTTCAAACTCCATGACATATCCTTTGCTCTACAAACCTACTGAATGTCCTCTACTGAAAGCAGTAATACAAAATAAGTTAAAATGCTGAAAATCATATAGTCCATAGTTATTGATATTGACAATTCACAGAAAAAGCACTAAAACAGTTCACAGTCCAAAAAATATATATTCAAGTATATTCAAGTTTACTTAGATAGGAACCTCAGGTTGTGTTTAGCACCCAGTTGTGAGGTTGAGGGGTTTCAGAGTGGAAATACAAAGACACTTGTGACTTGTGTCTCCTGCACTAACACTGAATGACATCTCCAAACTGCCAAAGGTCTCTAGGTTGGACAAAAAATCTTAAGCCTCTCTGTTAAGTTAACAGACTGAGGTGATTTTTTCCTTTCTGTGGGCCTGTTGGAAGAGGTACCGTAGATGTAAAATGGTCAACATGCTTTAGTATATTTCTTCTTCATATAATTTGCTATTCTTGAAACTGTTTCAAGAAAAAAATACCTTGCTGTAGCTCACTATATTTCAGCTATGTAGTTTTCCTTATTAGCATTAAAGAACCATAATGCACAGCTGTACTATACAATATTTCAGCAAATTGTCTGTTCCCAGTGTATTAAAACTAAGCAATAAATTACAAGCCATCTTCTTCCTCTTTATTTATTTATTTGAGATGTTTATTTGCAACCAATTTAGTAAAGAGACTCACATTAAACTCCGTGGATAAGCCATTGTCTTTCACAGAAATCTGCCTCAACAAAATAATTTACAATAACATCCTTAAACAAATTAAACCTGTTCAAGAAAACTATTGCATATATGTTTAGTAAGGAAAAGTAGGTCAATTATTTTCAGAATTTCTAAGTGGCCCTTACCTGTTGTGCGAAAATTAATAGAAGGATATTGCAAAAGAGCCCCAGCATCTTATTTTTCCCAGCTATGAGAGACGTCTGAGGGCTGAGGGAGTGAGAGGAGGAGAAGGAGGGAGGGAGAGAGGCTGAGTTGGTGTCTAGAGAAAGAGAGAGAGAGCTGATATGTATGAAAAGTGCACAAAGCTCTCCTCTGTCTCCTCTCTAAGCACACCTTTCCTCAGAATTCAAATATTTCTCTTCATAAATGGTCACATGTGCATGGAATTCCCATAGATGTTTTCCTATTAAACATATTTAATTTTTAATTTGCAAAATGTTTACATTAGTAAATATAACTAATTTGTATATCCATAGTATAGTATATCTTTCAGCTGTTTTGGATGTGGTAATCTAGATTGTAAAATTATTTTGTATCTCTTTATATGCCAGTTCAAATTTCTCAATCTGGAATTTGCTATGAAATGCATAATTTCTCCATGGTTCTGGTCTTGTTTTTCACTGGTATTTGTAGCAGTAATTTAGAGGGTTTGAATAATTTTCCAGTAATCTTGCTTTGCTGCATACCTTGCACACTGGATTTGACTTGCACTGTTATTGAGGTGTTTGTGCACTTTGCTCACTTTAGATGCCCTGAAATGTTGTTAAGAATGTTGGCAACTATGCATGAAGTGGTCTGAGAAATTAAATACTCCAAATAGCTCACTGTTCTCAGGAGTCACGTGCAGTCTTGTGTGGCAGCAATGCTAATTCAAAAGGTTAAGAATTCTGTGTTTTTGTCTGTCTTAGCCATTTGGTTTTAATGTTTAATCTTTTATACAATCAGGTATGAGATTACCACTTTACTGCCAATTGCTTTTTGAGCAAAACCAATAATGGCATATTAGTTAACTCTCATATCATAGTGTAGTGTGTGACAGTAGTGTTTTTATTTGGTATTTTAATGCTGCAATGTAATATATTCCAACAATATTCCAGTATATTCACTGCGTACAGGTTGAGCTGTTAATTTTTACTTTTTTTTTTATATACATACATACATCTACATATTATAAAGTAACTAAAATACATGGATACAAATACAAATAAATTATAAATATAAATGGCTTTATAATGGTTTAGCTATATATACACGTGTGTTTTTATGTATATACACTACCGGTCAAAAGTTTTTCCGGCTTTTATTTAAATGTATGCAGTTTAATGTCTCAATGTACTCTGATATTAAAGCATAGAACAAATAAACAATTTGAGATAAAAAAGAAATCATTGAATCATTTTGTTTAACAAAATGTAACCCCTTAAGCTGATAAACCCCTCTGGTACCAAATCCAGGGCACCAAATCCATGTGCTTCTCTTTAATCCCATGTGTACTCTTCACTGTTGAGACTCTCAGCTTTCTAATGATGTGAAGCATTCTCTGATGTGAAAAACTTGTTTTTTATAACCCCCTGCATTTATGCCCCCCCCTCCGCATTCTGAAATGGCGGGGTGGGGGGATATTTGGTCTGAGTAGGAATACAAAATCTCAGAAAATATGGACAATTATGACATATTCTGGAACCAGACAGTCTACTGATCAAAACAAGACCATCCACGTTTTGGTAGAAGCAACACACACCCGTAGAGAGCTCAAAATATCAAGATGGAAAACTCTGTTTACAGTGTACTAATACACAATGATTTTACATAACTGGTTGGATCTGAACTTCTCTTTGTATTTAAAAGAACATCAAATAATACATACTGGATTAATCGTTAGGTTGTTCTGAACAAAACAAGCCTATTTACAATCTGTGACTGTCTTATGACAGACTGAAACTGTAAATCGGATGTGTTTGAGACTGAAACATGCTGGTAGCCAAGAGAATAAGCTTTCAAACGATGTGTGCATTGTAGGAATACAGTGTAACTTATATGCACAGGAGCTGCGTGTAACACTGCCAAATAATGCTTAAGAGGGTGTAGTAACTCAGTATATAATTCAGAAATATACATTATGTTTCAGTGTTTGGTAACTTAAACTTTTTTTTTTAACCTCTTGCAGTTTACCACTTACCTAAAAAAACATTTCAGGTTATTCACTGGATTTAAATGTCAATAAAAACTGGAAAAATGGGGGTGTTCTAAAACTTTTGACCAGGTGTGTGTTTGTACATATATACTGTATATTAGTAGTAATTAATTATATAATTAACAGTATAATTGATCTTATAGAAGAAATTAAACAAAGAACAAAACAAAATGGAGTTCATTTGGGAGAGCAAATTTACCCGTTTGCTTGAAGAGAAAATATAAACATAATACTAGTACTCACCTTTACTAACAGTGCTCACTTATGGCTCTGAAATCTGGTCACTAAATGCAAAGCTTTGACAGAAACTGGAAACTACACAAAGAATCATGGAAAGATAACAAGAATAACAAGAAGACACAAAACAAATAAATGGATCTGAGAACAAACAAAAGTATGTGACATCATTGTAAGAGTGAAAATGTTAAAATGGCAATGGGCCGGACACATTGCAAGAATAACATGGTCAAAATAAGTTAGGACAGGACAGGATTCCACAAGGTGAAGAAAAACCTAAATGAAGGCCATATAAAACATGGAGAGATTAAATAAGAAGTTTCCTGGCTTGACCAGGAAAACAGACCCTGCCAATCGAAACAAGTGGAAATATCTTGGGGAGGCCTTCAACCTGTACTGAATTGACTAAGGCTAATGATGTTGCTGATTGTATATATATATATATATATATATATATATATATATATATATATATATGTATTTGTATATGTATACATGGACATACATGTGTATATATAATATATATATAAACCCAGCTTTGGGCACTTTCAGCATACGACCACTTGAGGGTGTAGGAAGCTCATATCTGAGATTCACACACAAAAAAAAAAAAAGAAAGGCTACAGTTATGCCAGGCATTATAAATGTGGTTATATTATTAATTATTATTTATTACATTCGTATTTTTTTAACAGACATGTGTACCTGGGCTGACATACAGTTGTCAAAATACAAGATGAGATATTAACCCTAACTGAAGAAAATTATCTGAAAGGAAGTTCAGTGCAAGAATCTATTATGGTGTAGTTCAAGTCAAAGCAAAAATGTGCAGTGATAAGTGCACTCGGATCAAAGCATAATTGATCCCCAGATGGCAGAGGATCCACCATCTGGTACTGACAGCGCTGGGTTATCCTAGTCCAGGGAAACTGAAGGGTTCATTTCTCTGTGAAGTGTTTGTACATTAACACCAATAATAGAGGTGTACTTCCAATTAAGGCAATAATATAATATGGTGCAATAGTAAGGACCTGACCTTGGGGGTAGAGAGTTCCAGTACTTGGGGGCAAGGGTAGAGAAAGAGCATGTTCTGGAGGTACGGGAGCAAACAGGGGCTACTGGCAATCTTCTAGTACAGTGCTTCGGCAGGGTCATTGGGGGAAAATATTTTGAGAATTGACAACTGTGTACTTATTTTGTGTACAAAATATGTTCATCTATAAAACCCATGCAGTTAGCAGTTTTAACTATTTTGCTTCCTGTTATTGCCTTAACTAATGTTAATATTGGTTAATTTAGTTTTTGACCAAACTGTGAGATCCTACACTTAAGTCCTACACTGTCCTAAAAGAGAGGCCCTATTTCTATGTAATCAGGATGTTATGCTATAGATGTGTGCAACTGGGACTGATCAAGTTCAAAATCATAGAGCATGAAGAATGAAACTAGATGGAACAAAAATGTGTCCCAATTGCCTCTCCCCCGATCCATGCTGGGATCTGCAACTCGGAACTTGAACCCACCACCACCCCCCCTCCATCGCACTCCGCCAGCACCCACCCCACTGGACCGCACTTTGCCAGCACTCCCCCCTGCCCCGAATTGCACTTCGCCAGCACTCCCCACCAAGACCACACTTCACCAGCACCCCCCAGACCGAAGTGCTCCTTTGTTTGTTTAAGCCACTGCCCCTCCACAAGGCTGTGCACATTACTAAGTTTGTATCATTTGTGCAGTGCAAAGTTTTGAGCATTATCCAAGTGGCCAAAAATATTTCCAAACAAAACTATAGTAAAATTACAATATTTAAAAAAAAAACCTAGCATGGTAACATACCACCCGTCCCCCCCGAAGAACTGCTGACAAATTGATTGGCCCCCTAAATTGTGCCTGGCAGCGCCACTGACTGGCCCCTCTAACAGTACAACTGGCCCCCCAGTTGAAATGCCACTGTCTACAAAGAGAATATAAGTGGAGCTGAAGAGTACCATGGGGAGTGTACATGTTCTGTATGTACACACCCTGAACACAAAAAGCTAACACTCCTAGTATAATCCTGGATGCCAAACTTTAGATGAAATAGAAATAACCAAATAATATTACTTACTAATCCACAACAGGATTCAGGCCAATCATCACATCCAGGGTGTTTGTGTCATGTCGCTCTGCTGTCCCCGGGGGAAAATGGCACAGACAGATGTTGGGTGGGGGGGGGGTGGGGGGCTCACAGATCCGTCGATCGGATTTACTTGCAAATAGGCTTGTTTTGTTCAGAACACCCCAATGATTATGCAAGCATATACTATGTGATGTTCTATATAACAATTTCAGATCCGATGATGTAAAATAGATTGGTAGTACACTGTAAAGAGTGTGTTTACTTCCTGACATTTTGAGCTCTTTACTGGCATAGCATCATAAGTATTGAATAAAAAATAAAAAATATCGTAAATGAGAAAAATAAAGTTGACAACGTAACAAGAATAATACAGTCGAAAGCAAAATGTACAGTTGTAAACAAAAATAATTATATCAAAAGCAAAACCTAAAAAACTTGAAAACAAATAATTGTGAGAGCAATAAAATAAGTGAAAGCAAATCTCTAATTCATTTCAGCTCGCCTGGAATCCCTGCCTTTGGTTACGATACTGGAATATTTGTAAACGCCGCCGGTTTTCTTGCTTTTGCTTATTTTCTTTACAAGTTTTGGCACAGTTTTGCCGTGAAGGCGGGGTTTACAGGGAGGCATAGATCATGGCTCTCCATTGGTCAACTAGGTTTGAGTGACGGTTCACGGAGCCACAACAGCCTGATCCTCAACTGCCTCTCTGAGTTGGGCCTCCTGGTCAACAGAGAGAAGAGCTGTCTCATGCCAACTCAGCAGTGAACAGCATGGCGATGGAGGAACAGCACCTCAATTCCATCGCCATGCTGTCCACACTGGTGGCAGAGAGAGTTGCCTCCATAAGCATGTGTCTCTCCCTCTTCCAGTTGAGAACCCGCATCAGGGTGTCTCTTTGCCAGAGGTTGCTGGGCCTTCTAGCAGCTGCGTCCCAAATCCTCCCCCTCGGCCATTTAAGGCCTCTGCAGTGGTGGTTCAGGTCTCATGGGATGCATCCTCGCTGTGACAGAGCATGTTGAGTGATAGTCATTCAGGCGTGCTGAAAGGTGCTCTGTTGGTGGCGGAGTCCTTCAAATTTAGCCCTCGGTGTGCCTTGTGGCATCTGCCACCGAGTGGTTCTGACAACAGAAGCCTCCAAGCAGTGTTGGGGAGCTGTCTGCAATGGACAAGGAATCCGGGGCAGTTGGACGGCACCCGTCAGTGCCCTCCATATCAATGCCCTGGCATTACGAGCTGTGCTCCATCACCTTATGCTGGCCTTTCAAGTATTTTTGCACTTTGCATTGCTCTTAGGTTTTGTAAGTTGCCCTGGATAAGGGCGTCTGCCAATAAATAAATAATAATAATAATAATAATAATAATAATAATAATAATAATAATAGTGTGGACAGACATCACAGCGGTGGTTGCCTACATCAACAGGCAGGGAGGTCTCTGGTTGCACACACTATATCATCTAGTGCGTTGTCTGGTTCTATGGACGCAGCCTCAGCTTCGTTCCATTAAAGCAGCTCACCTCTGGGCATCTCCAACATGGCGGCGGACCTCCTCTCTCAGGAACGCCCCCCTGGTGTCAGAATGGCGCCTTCACCCACTAGTGATTCAACAGCTTTGGAGCTGCTATGGCAGGGCAGAGGTGGACCTCTTCGTCTGGGTGGAGTACACACATTGTCCCCTATGGTTCTCCGTTCGAGACCCCTCAGGGACCCTGGGGATCGACACGCTAGCCCACACATGGCCGCATCTCCTCTATGCGTTCCCAATGTTCCCTCTTCTCCCTGTGGTTCTGAAGATCAGGCATGAATGAGTGACAGTTCTGCTGGTAGTGCCCTGGTGGGTGGGGTTTGTGGACCTGTTCTCCCTCTTGGACAGAGAGCATTGGCAGCTTCCCCTGCGGGTGGACTTGCTGTCTGAGTTGCAGGGCACACTTTGGCATCCCAACCCAGGCCTGGCCCCTGAGCGGGATCGCCTGATGGCTTGAGGTCTGTCAGACGCGGTAGTGGCCACTATTCAGTCGGCGAGAGCTCCCTCTGCAGTACTCCTACTGCTGGCGGACTTTTCAAACTTGGTGTCAAGAGAAGACTCATGTCATATAGGTGTCATTCTGCAATTCCTGCAGGAGCTGTTGGACCAGGGCTAGTCCCTGTCCATGCTCAAGATGGTTCCAGAATTATGCTTTGGCCTAATTCTGCATTCATCACGAAAATGCTGTCTCCTTTCCATATCAACAGGCTTATTGAGTTGACGGCTTTCCATCCTCCTCCCTTCTCTTCGGAGGAGGAGAGTAGGCTGCACCTACAGTTCCCGTAGCTCTCAGGTGCTATTCGGAGCGCACTAAGGACATTTGGCGCTCAGAGCATGGACGCAGTGCCAGGTGCTTTCAAAATAGAGCCTCTTGCACTGGGTTGTGGACACCACTACCATGGCCTACAAGTCGGCTGGAGCCCCGGCGCCTGAACACCTGGTGGCGTACTCGACTCAAGGTGTAGCCATGTTGTGGGCCCTTTTTCAAGGAGCCCCACTGGCAGATATTTGTATGGCTGCGAATTGGTTCTCACCACACACCTTTGTTCAGTTCCACAGGCTGGGACCGGCTCCTTCTATTGGAAATCTGGTGTTGGCTTCAGCTGAGTTTCAGTAGCCTATCAGTCACTGGCTCCTGGCTTTTCTATTCCTGTCTGCCCCTGTTGAGCATGCTTGAAGAAGCTATGCAGAACCATTTTCAAAAAGAGGAACTCTCTGTACAGACATCACCTTTTATAAAAACAGGAAGTGGAAGGGTCCTGTTTAAGTGACGGGCACAGGGGCCAATGGCAGCTTTGATAGACAAATGTTTTTGATACGTTCCAGCGGATGTGTGCTGAAACCCCTCCCTGTGCAGCCTAGGGCAGTTTGGAGGCATTCCCTCACCACGTCGCCAGCATGGTGTCACAAAAAAATAAAAGCATTGTTTAACTTTCATTTTATTGTTAATAATTCTTATATGGAATAGCAAACTACTCCAGCTTCAGGAAATTCCTAGTTAATGGCTGCTTTTCTAATGCAGCTGATCAGATTTTGTGTTATGCATTTACAGAGGAAAAACAACATTTCAATACTTTGATACTTTGATTGTTTTTCTACTTCATGAGAAAAAAATACATCTAGAAAAATCTTCTGTTGCCATCTGTTAACTTATTTATAATGCATAACTGCAGATGTGTGTGTGCTTCTGTGCATGTATGAGAACAGTACAGAAAGGCATATGTCAGCTGTAAGACCTCTGTCGCCTTTTGCAAAACTTTGAGAATCATTGCATTTTAAAGGAGGGTGACTCATTGCCAGAGTTTAAAAGCCCAGCCCCCTTCCCTATCCCAACAACTGAAGAGTCTTTCTCTTGTGGAGCTGGCACTGATATGAATGTCTGAATGTCATGAAGTACTGGATACAAGACATTAGACAACAACTGGCATTTAAGCTAGGCTACAACAGAAGGTCCAGAAAGGCAACAGCTGCAATCCTATTGGGAGGGACACTTTTTTGTCAAACTCAGTGCTGCATGTTTTTGATCATAAAAACCTAAACTAAATCTTTCATAGGTGTTAATGTGTATTCATTTATCAAACGTTTTTATTAAATAGGCTCATCTAATTACTGTTTTATTGCCAGTACTTGAAAAATGTCTGTTTCATTTATCAATTGAGTATACATAAAAGCATTAGAAAATACAAATTCTGAATAAACAAATTAAGAATTGTATTGCCATAAGGAATACAAAACACAAGTGTAAATGATAATACAATTCCTAAAACACACTTTAACAGTAAAGACTTGAAACTCAGAGATTACTCAGCAGAGTTTACATCCTGTTGTTAAAAGCATTTATAGTAAGGAAACTATGTAACTTTAGCTTAAGTTGTAACATGTTCCAGTATTCTCTGAACTAAAATGAGTTATTACCAAAAACAGTACATCATTAAGATTGGCATTATTTCATGATTTCACTTCATTTTAAATTGTAAGACAAAGAAGAGAATTGTAACATATTATGCAAATACATTTGGTTTTGCTAATAAAAATCTATAAGTTATAAATACACCTCCTATGTAAAGAAGACACCAGGCATACATCTTATGGTTGAATTATATAATACTTCAAGCCTCCAAAGTGTGGTTTTGAAAATAATTTTCTAAATGACATAAAAAATAGGAAAGTCTGAAATCTGAACTGGAGAGGACTGTGTAGATTGAGAAAAACAAGACTTGTTGTGAAAAACAAAAACCTGTCCAGACAATTTTAACTTGTCAAATTGTCGATCTGTGTATTAAAAGTTAAGGTACTACACAGTCAGAACCCAAGAAATATAAATGTTACAACTTGCCTTAGAAGCAATTCCTGTTGAAGAGCACCACTCAACTGATGAACACATTCAAAGGTAAGCTTTCTCTGAAGCAGTACATCAATAATAAACCTCACAAATGGGGGATCAAACTTTTCTCCATACCGGAGTAAGCAGAGTGCTTTATCACTCTGGGGTTTATGGTTTATGTTGGTAAGGGGAAATAATCCCTTGACATAAGTGGATACATTGTCCTGAGACTTGTTAAAGGTCTTCCAACTGAAGAGAATGTAAATATCTACTTTGTCAATTGGTTTGCATTCTATGATCTTGTTGCTACCCTGAAGGAAATTGGATTCTGATAGAGAGAGAGTTCATGAAGTTACAGAAAACTGCAGGATCGGTGTCTTGCCTATGACATGTTAAGCATCTATTCAGTAGAGGGCGCTCGGTTTCATAATAATAATAATAATAATAATAATAATAATAATAATGATAATAATAATAATAATAATAATTGCTGTTGATTGTCAATTTCAAAACATAATCGATTGAATTGAGCTCCAAAATTGGCTATCATTAAAACATAATAATAATAATAATAATAATAATAATAATAATAATACAATTTTTAAAATAAGAGATAATTTGTTTATATGCCACTGGTGACGTTATAACATCTATACAAATGATGATGATGATGATGATAATCAGTACCAGCAGCAGAAGAAGACTACGTTAGACACGTCATTTGCTCACTCCCTAGTCAACCACTTCAAATGGTCTTGAAATAGCATGTATATTGTGTTTTCCTTAGAGCATCATGTTATTGTTCTACACTAAGTTCAATAGTTCCACCATACTGTTTTGACGCACTTCCTTTCTATTGTAATTCGTACAGGATGATAGTCTCCGCCTGCTCATCCCTGAAACAGGAGGTCGGCGTTGGAAATATTATAATGCAACACGCTAAGCTATAATCTATGTTTATCTATATCTATCTATATCTGTATATACATATAGCCGCTTGATATATTCGATCCCTCACAAAATGTGCTGGATGAGCAGTAGGTGTTTTGAACAGCAGACGGAATGCAGATGTGCTTTAAGCATGAGCAGTATGTGCAGGCTGTGGCAGCACCAGAACACAGAACACAGAACACAGAACACAGAACACTGAACACTGCAGAACTCGAACTTTCTCTCTACACAGACATGCACCTGCACAATTAGATCTATCTATCTATCTATATCTGCAGTAGTGTGTAGTAGGATCAGTAACGTGGGAAATAATGATTACACAAACCTATGGAAAACAGCGTTAATGTATAAAGGAAATGAACCTTAAAATGATCCCATATTTGATGCTACATCGTGACATTTCTATTGATGGTGGGTTTTAGCAAAACATAATACAACAACATATCGTGGTAAGAATACTTAATACTCGTTGGACTTGTTCCTTTTTTTGGTAGTAATTATTATTTTAAACGTGTTTTTGAGGAGACTCGCTGTGGATATGATTACATTCAGCGGATGCTACTTTAGGTGGCCGTCAATACAACAGCCCGGTAGCCGGGGTCCGGGCGCTAGTGTGGCGCGGCTCACGCTGGGGAAACCGCTCCCCGCATTCTCGCCTCGACGTGCCTCTAACTGTATTCACAGACCCACACACACGCACAAAGCAACGCATGTCTGCAATCTCCCATCGGGTCACCAGAGACACCCCCTAACCTGTTTACAAATCGCCTCCCCCGTCCCCTTATCTCAGGAGAAGCCGGTTATTGGGTTGCGGGGAATCAGTTTCATCGCCAATTGGCTGCGCGGCGCGTCAGTCCGGGCGGCCCGTTACTCCGTGCGCCTCCGCAGCTGCGCCATCATCTGCTGTGCGCGGCGGCAGGGCGAAGACAGGCAGACCCGCAAAACAGCGCTCACGACTACACGACTGTCCCGCAGCGCTGGCCATGGGATATATAATGCATTGAGCTGCTTCAGTTCAGGTGAGGGGGTTTGTTTTCAATGTACAGATCATTTTGAATTGCACAAACCAATATACACCGTGCAATTGCGGGATGATGATCATAACATTTGATGATGTTAGCCTGCCATTGAAATAGTACTGGGTTACTAATATACTGGATTAATCCAAGCGACAGGCTTCTTTTCCCCTTGCAGACGCTGGTGGTGCTTGTTTAAAACGCAGGGGTCTATTACACTGGTGGACTCGACGGCACACAACTGATGCCAGTCGGTTTCCAGCTCACAGGCTTTAACGAAAGTGCAGTATTTATGCGATGGAGCTCAATAAATGTGCTGTGTCGGCGAAAAGGGCCGGCAAACCGTGATTGTCCGGCTCTCCTTACCGCATCTGGCCATTAAGGCAAGTGTTTACCAGTCGCCATATGTCGTCAACTTACCCGACATTCATTCATTTGGCCGGCGGTGCGTTTCATTGCAGACGAGCTTAGATTCGCAATTGAGAGGACGGTCCCACCTTCGCGCATGATGCTCGCTTTTGCACAAGTCTGCCGATGGTTGATAATGTAACTTGGCGTAGGATACATTGTTGCATGGTGTAGCTTCAGCTTTCGAGGTCGCATTTCTCCCAACCTGTCCTTCCAGACGGTATACATCTATATGCAGCCGTGTCATAGTCTTGGTTAGCGTAACAGTGTCGACAATCAGAGGTTGTTTTTGCTTGACAGGATGCCATTGCGTGGCCTGTGCTTGTGTGTGCATCACGGCTCTACCCTGTCTTTGCATGTATACTGTCTGACTGCTGTGGCCCATCATTTTCATTCAGCACTAGTTTGTATCTTTTTATGTACACGGTTTGTAGAACATGGCAGATAAACGTGTTACCTTTTGAGTATTGTTTTTTTAATTACTGATACGATTCTGTTTAGATTGGCTTACAAAGCAGCCACAGCAAACCCCCCTGCCGTCTTCATTTCTTATACATGTACTTTCAGTGTGTACTATTTGTATACTTTGAACACGTCCTTGTTGTGTGGTAGCTAAAAGTATTTGTAGGATTGACAGAGTGGCATATGTTTCTACAGTAAATTCATATTTGAAAGGGCAAAGTGTGCTTGGGTGGGACAAGGATTAGCTTAGAGTTTATAAAGCGCTACTGTCGTTTTTAATTGGGGTCAGTCAAGACACTGAGACCCCACATCCTCCAGGTCTCCACACATCCTTCCTTTTACTCGCATCCAAAAAGAGAGAATCTCTCCAATGCTTGGTTCACTTCCTGTGGATGTAATATTTTGCAGAGATTTTATTTTCGCTTGAAGCTAGAAATAGCTTTTGGCATTGAAAGCTTTATTAGTTCCATACTTTAGCCATTTTATTTGAACACATCTGCGTAATAGCTTCACATTAAAATAAACCATGAAATTTGGGTAAGAGGTATTGCTATAAATTTCATTTAGCTGATTCTCGGTCATGTACTCAATCATTCCCTCTAAAATGCACAGTGAGTCTAATAGGGCACCTTGTTGCCACACACCATTGCCCTTTCTTACAATAACAGGTCCAATCTCTGAACCGTACTCAAGGCATATCAAAGTTTGTAGGACTATATTCAACCTGAGACTCTTTGTCCATATCTCGAAGGTTCTGCATGTACTTTGTCTAAATAATAATTTTTAGATATTCACTTATTCATCCTCTTTTTGCTTAACTTATTTTTAATATGTGTGCAGCTACTTCACTCATTTGCAGTGAGTTTTCTGTGGTGATTGCTTCCTTATATCACATATCAAAATGCCAAACCAGTCTCGGCAACAGGCAGCGTAGGACACCGGTCCCTATCCTTTCCCACTTAATCTCTTGTGGTTTTCAGTACTGTATTTAAAGGTCATAAACTAGGAATTATGGAATGTTTTCTTATTTTACTTTTTTATTAAAGAGGGATCATTTTTGATGCTTTTAATCTTTTGTATGTTTTGACCTAAAGCAATGAATTCCAGAATTCACCAACTACAATATACAAGTCACATTTTTTTTACAACAATGTGAATAACATGTTACCAGCTGCCAGTTTTTGGTTAATGGACATCTTATAGAATGTACACAATTTTTTCACTGAGTAAATGTATTTATGTGCAAATGCAGGGTGGTAAAACTATATACAACGTGTATATGTACACACACTAAAGATGCTAGTACATTTAAATGTAAGGTGTTTTAACTTAAATTGTAATGTATTTACTTTATTTCCAATTGGAATAATTAATGTTCCCTCTTCATAATTAAGAAAGTGTAATGCAATAAAGGGTACTGGTGATATCCTAAAGACCAAATAGTGTGACTCTGCAAATATAGCAGTTTGCCTGCCTTCATCTTACTGTTTAAGTAACATGCAGCTTTAAGTTTCTTATTGTTCACATCTTAAAGGTGGTAATCCTAGCTGCAACCAGGGGACAAAATGTCCACATATGTAGAGTAGCAGGATAACAAGAGGAGCCTATATACAGTTAGGTCCATAAATATTTGGACAGTGACACAATTGTCATCATTTTGGCTATGCCATTTGGGTACGCCACCACAATGGATTTGAAAGGAAACAATCAAGATGTGCTTTAAGTGTAGACTTTTTAATCTTTACTTTGAGGATAGTTACATCCAAATTTGGTGAACAGTGTAGGAATTACACCCATTTTAGGGGCTCAAAAGTAACAGAAGAATTATTTCACTGGTGATAAAAAAAAAAAAACAACCTTCACAACAGTTGGCCAGATCAAGAACACCCTCCGGGAGGTAGGCGTGTCTGTGTCAAAGTCAACAATCAAAAGAAGACTTCACCAGAGTAAATACAGAGGGTTTACCACAAGATGTAAACCATTAGTAAGTCCCAAAAACAGGAAGACCAGATTAGAGTTTGCCAAAAACACATGTAAAGAACCCTGTACAGTTCTGGAACAACATCCTATGGACAGATGAGACAAAGATCAACCAGAATGATGGGAAGAGAAGAGTATGGAGAAGGGAAGGAACTGCTCATGATCCGAAGCGTACCATCTCATCTGTGAAGCATGTATGGCTGCCAATGGAACTGGTTCCCTTGTATTTATTGATGATTATTGCTGACAAAAGCAGCAGGATGAATTCTGAAGTGTTTAGGGCTATATTATCTGCTCAGATTCAGCCAAATGCTTCCAAACTCATTGGACAGCGCTTCACAGTGCAGATGGACAGTGACATGAAGCATACTGCGAAAGCAACCCAAGACTTTATTAAGGTGAAGAAGAGGAATGTTCTGCAGTGGCCAAGTCAATCACCTGACTTGAATCCAATTGAGCAGCATTTCACTTGCTGAAGGCAAAACTGAAGGCCAAACGCCCCAAGAACAAGCAGGAACTAAAGACAGCTGCAGTGCAGGCCTGGCAGAGCATCACCAGGGAAGAAACCCAGCATCTGGTGATGTCTATGGGTTCCAGACTTCAGGCAGTCATTGGCTGCAAAGGATTTGCAACCAAGTATTGAAACTCATAATTCAATTCATGTTTGTCCAGTTTGTCCAATTACTTTTGAGCCCCTAAAATTGGGGGATCACATATAAAAATTGGTGTAATTCCTACACCATTCACCCAATTTGGATGTAACTACCCTCAAATTAAAGATGAAAGTCTACACTTAAAGCTTCCTTTCAAATGAATTGTTGTGACATACAGACATACACTGTACAAATATGTATGGACCTAACTATATATAGTCTAGTATATTATGGGTTTACCCTTTGCATACTGTAAATCAAACTGTGCAAAACTGACTTGAGCTTGCCTATGTTAGTGATTTTTTTATCCATAAGAAAAGCTATATTTTTGTGGCAGGCAGTATCTCAAATTACATCTCATCCAGCCAGTTTATAAACCTGTAACTGTCTTGCATTGAGCAAATGGAGCACAACGTGTTAACCCCACTCCTGCTTGGTCAAATTATTTATTTATTGTTATTGTTACATCTCATATAATAGAAATGTTGCATTGCAGTAGAGCCAGAAGATTGTCTATATTATAAGGCAATTACTTAGTCATTACTGCTGCCTGTATTCAGGATGTGGTTTTCAGAATGAATGGAAAATATATTCAAAAATAGCAGTAATGGCAGAAAGGCTATAGGAAGTAGCTCTCTCAGTTCTCAAGTTCTCAAGTTTTATGATAAAAGCTGTCATTATAGGTTGCTGGTTAAAAAGAAAAAAGGTGTGTATGTGTTTTTTGGGGGGGTCAATTGTTATATATACAATAAATTGGTACTCAAAATGTTATAAAATACAAATGGCAACATTTTTTCATATTATATTGAATATTAGTAAAGTAATATAGTAGGAGACTTTATGAAGCTGAAATAAGAAACAAACGATTTTGTAGAATTATTATCAGAGAAAATGTACAGACACCGTATTTCCCCCATTTTAAAATCTTAAATTTTCAGTACTGCACACAACCTTAAATATTTTAAATCCTCATTATGAATGATGCATCATATTAATACATATCTGCACTGTTGATGACTTCAGTGTGGATCTGAAACCTTCACCTTGAAAAGACATTGCAATATTCTACATTTCCAGCAAGTCATTTCATTTAAAGTGTTTCTGGAAGCAAACACTAAAACATCTAATTCATAAATATATTTTTATGTTTTTATCAAAATTAAAAGCCATATATACAAAATTTATATTGTGTAGTGTGCAAAATGTTGTGCATGCTTTTGACTAATATTAAATCTTTCACATGGCTATAACTGAGTTTTCAGAGAAATCTTCCTGTATTTAGGGTGTATAGCAAAATGTGAACTACTTGAAATACTACTACATTCACACACACAAACTGTTTTAAAAAAAAAATGATTGCTGTATTTCTGTCCGAGCTTTGAATGTGTATTCTCATATTTTTTGCCTTGCTTTGTTTGTACAGTCTTGTTAGAGTGCCTTCCTGAGAGGAAGGTGATGTCAGAAATAATATCTAAACCCTGCCTGTGAATTTCCTCTTGAAAATCACTGACCTTCTCAGTAATTCACACTGCATTAGAAAGTATTTTTATTTTGCTTATTTTTGTCATTATTCCTCTCTCTATTGAGGATTAAAAAGTAATTTAAACTTCTCAAACAAAATACTAAAGTTTCTTCATCCTCAGATAATCTTCCTTATTTGGGATTTTTCAATTCATTGCATATTCTTGCTTTTCCGTGGCATGTAAAGTACACTTTACTGTCCTCTATGCAGATTATATCAAATAATTTTTTCGAAGAATCTTCTGAGAATACGTAATTATAACAGAAATGAGAAGGGAAGTTATTCCATGAATACCAACAGAAGTAAATGCATATTTACAACAGAAGTAAATACACATTTGTGAAAAGTTTTTATTTTTTTTATTTCAAGAAATGCCATTACAAGAAGACGGGCAAAACAACAGCTGTTCACTACATTTCTATCCAGTAAATGTTTGTTCAGCTATATTTATTTGTATTGTGTATTGTCTAAATTATGTCTAGTTTAATTTGTTACTGATTCAAGGATAGTGTACTGTTCTGATGGAGCACAATAAAGAGCTTTCACAATTTCCTGTTTGAAATAAGGTCAACATAAGTTGATTAATTTTGTTTGGAAGAGACTGATATAAGATAAACCTACTGTATATGTTTGTTTTGCAGTGTAACCGCAGTTTTACTAAAGATATAAATGTGGATATTTAATAGATTAGCAGTCAAAGCATGCCCCTGTTTTAACTTGGGTCAATCAGCTGGATTCGCACAAATGTTCTGTAGGTGAATCAGTGTTCAGCAAGCTATGAAAATATATTGTTGATTATAAAATGAGGAAATGTATACAATTTCGACTTAAATGTTTGGATTCTTTAAACTGCTGTAGATTGCATGGTGATTGGAAATCCCATAGTATATTAGACAGGATCTGTAATGGCAGGCTATAATACAAAACTCAGATTTGACAGTTGATGAGTAATTTTTTTATTACATTTTTTATCAGAAAGAACATTAACCCACAGCAAATTCTGGATTTCCCCCTCTCTTTCTCCTCGTTTATAATCCAAATGTTGGAAAATGAAGACATGGGTTTCCTGCAACGCTATTCTGACGGTGCTATACAAATTGGTGCTGCCTGGCCAAACATGCGTGAAGAAAAAAATTACAGGAAACTTTAAAGCATGTGCTCCACCCCCCATGCTCGTTCTCCACAGCTAACCCCCCCGCTCAACAATTCAATTCAGTACCGCCTTGCCAATGCAAATTTCTGAAGACCCACTTCCAGTTCTGAAGGCACTGTAATATTCACAATGCAAGCATAGTTTGAATGATAAAAACAAATGGGCAATACATTTATGTAAAGAATGGAAAAAAGCTCTTTACTTCTAGTCAGTTTTGGTTTCTGTCACTTGACTTCTGTTACCGTACAGCAGGTTGTCTTTTACTGAAAGAGAGATGCACAGCTCTAGGTTGCAAATGCTCTTTTGTGTTGTTAACTATTAGAGCTCATCTCCAGCATGGCTGTACTTTATTTTATAATATTATTGTTACAATATTTATGTAATGTGTGATTGAAATTGCTATTGAGTCTTCTGAAATACATAGCTATAACTGAACTTGAATTGCATTAATATTTACATTAATATGTATTTTGAAAATAAATGCTGACATGTCTGTTTGGAAGTTTTGAGACTTTGTATGTGTGGCATGGGAGGAAGAAGCGGTAAAGATTGACAGGCCAATAGAGTCCACCCCATTCAATAAATGGATGGTGAATTTGTCTGCATTCTTTTATTGGTGTTGATTGAACTGTACTTGGCCTTGAAAGACTGTACACGTTCATATTTAGCATTAGACTCAGGTGGTGTTTCTTAGACAAGAATTGATATTTTTAAACAATTGATACCTTTAAAAAAAAAAAAAAAACATTATAGAATTAAAATCTTAATGGAGGAAAAAAATGCAGATCCAACAGGAATTGGATTTTCACAATAAATAATATTGTGAATAAATAAATATACAAAATCATCCAGTAGAAAGCTTTTTCTTGTGCTGTTAAAATGTAATTCATTTTAAATTGTAAAACAAAACTAATTTACTTTAAGATTTAATTGTTCTTGCCATCACCTTGCTAATTCCCTTCTTGGCACCTAAATCCCTGTCTGCAGGTTTTGAACACAATCAATTGTGGATGGTTTCAAAGCAAATCTTTGCCATCTATTTTTTTTTTTTAGAAATCTAGCAAACTGAATTTCTTATGACATTTTGCTTTCATTTTACCTGTTAAGCCTGTTTACCGGTTAATCTATTTTATTCTACATGCATTCTCTGATACAAGTCATGCTCTGACTTCTCAGTGTGGGATCAAGGCATCATTGTCTTCATGTAGACAGTCTTTACTCTTGCTCTGTGACTCTGCTACATTGTAGTGCACATTTTATGGTGCATGGTAGACTTTGCAGGACCTACACTGTAGTGGGTAATTAATTACTTACTAATTACAAGTAATGACTTGAACTTTAAACATGGACAAGATGGATATATTTTTTTGTTGCTTAAGGAGAACAAGTGGGGAGGTGTACAGCACCTATGGTAACAGTTGTGCAGCTTCAACCCCCACATTATGAACACTTAACATTCTCCAGAGTTCAATTTTAATTTTAATATGAAGGTCATTGGTCTTAAAGGTCAGAGGAAAGGTCTTGGACTTTTTGTTTTTATTTTTGAATACAGGGAAAATCTCAATCATTCATAGTGCAGTATATTTACAAAGGAATGTGACTGGCTGACTATTACAGATGTCTCATAGTTAAATTATCAGTGGGACTCGTGTATATATAGGCTATGCTTGCATCAACAGTCAAAATGTCGATGAAGCCACCAGCATCACTAAAGAAAAGGAAATGGTGTTGCTGAGAGTATATCATATTTCTTTACAGGTTTTAATGTAGCTTGAGTTGAGATGAGACTCTACAGGCTGGTTTCACACACCCATATTACTGCTAGTCATGCAATTTTAGGTAGAGCAATCAATAAGTAGTGTTTCTCAAGGTCTTTGAAAGCAGCTGTACATTTTGTTTCCATAGCCTTCTTTAAATAGAGGACAAATCACTGCTCACCTTTTGACTTATTATACTGTGCCTTACCATATATAATCATGTATAATACCATTCACACATAAGCAGACCCACCCCCCCCAGATTTTTTTAATGTAAAGAAACAATAAATAATACATTAAATGGGAAAGAAAGACCATTTCAGCAACATCTTCTTAAAGTAATTTTGAGATCATGATTTTGGCAGGTTGCAAGTACATTCATTAGTCTTTTCTACTTCAAAAGATTTCAAATAACATATTTTGAAATTCAGATTCATGAATATGACATTTAAAGTTTAATGACTATGAAATCCTGCCACTGGATACACTGAGTGCTAATTGGTGGCTGAGAGTTAAAAGTTGCAGGCAGGATTAATGTAATGCAATCAAATTTCAGCATGCATCTGAACAGCAGGGGTGTGTCCTCAAGCTCCTCTCTCTCTCTGCATCGCTCATAGCTGCTGGAGAGATGTCAACCACAGGTGCTTCCATTGCATTACAGAGCGGTATTTCTCCAGCAGCTGCAAGTGACATCAGACAGCTCTGTGGAGATCCCCTGCAGGAAAGAAACTTGACTTGACTCATAGTGTGTAAGTTGAAATGTCTTATCAAGATTGAATTAACAAAGTTCCTTAGAGATGAAGCAACATGGTGATGTATTGTTTTTTGGAACCTGCTTCCTTTTATTCAAGACTGCTTATAAATATCGTAAAAGGTTGCTGTATTTTCTTATTCTCATGAAAATAATCATAATAAATTGTAAAACCAACAAAAAATTTCACTGCTGATTGTTCTGTTGACCTTTATGAGCAATAATTTGTGGGGGTGGTCATTGACTAGAAAAAAAAAAAATCATAGTGTGGGTATGCTGTAACTGTGTACCCATTTGTTCTTTTTTAAAACTACTTGGAGAGGCCCAGTTTGTAAAGTGTTGGTTTTCAAAAGAAACGTACAGGAAACAGAAGTGCATAGTTAAGAATTATATTGTTATTTAATAGGATGTACTGTATTAGTAAAATCACTATGTAATCTTCCACAGGACACTAAACAATAGAGAATGTGTTTCTTGGATTGTTAAAACCAAATATCCTCTATGTAATACAGAGGAGTTACAGAACAAATACGGATCATGGTACTCAATCCAGCTATTCCCATTCCCATTAAGGGAATACATATACAAAAATATTATGAATGCGCATTGATAACAAATCAATATGTTTTACGTGTATTCGTTGATGTGCTCAAAGATGGACCATGCAAGGTGTAATACAAACCACATAATTAGTACGACTTTACTTTATTCATGTCAGATGATCTTTCATGATATGCTGACACTGCTGGACCTAAACGTTGGTCATAACATTTTATATATAATTACTGCAGGTACTGGTTTATTGGATATCTTGATCATATAGCTTTTCCTCATGTTGTTCTGTTTTAAGTGCCTTGCTATTTTTATTTCCGTCTGGCACCAGAAAAAAATAAAGTTTTCTCTTATTACAAATTTATTTTTAAATCGTTCATACTATAATAATGTACTCTGAAAGGACCTGTTAAGGATATATTTAAATGTCTAAATATGTTTTGTTACATCGCCCTCTCCCACACTCATGCCACACCCCCTAAAATATATGTATATATAGTAGTGGCTCATGACTGAAGCAGCAATGCCAGGTTCCTGTTCCACAGTCTGTGCCATATGTAGCAGTGAGGATTACTACCAGATTGTTGAGATTTACCCAGGGTGTGCAATTACAGTAGAAGGGAAGTTTGCTTCCTTTATAAAAAGTGAAGAAATATCAATGTATTTTAAGATCTTAACAGTTTCTCAAATCAAAACTTCTGAGCAGAGCTGGATCAGTAGAGTAGCAAGTCTTTGCCCAGAGCTGGAGGAAGGGAAAATTTCCCTGATCCGTGCTCCAACTTTTTGGGGAAAATTTTCAATATTACTTTTATTTTATGTTTGACTGAATGCAGGGGTGACTGGTTAACAGTGTTCGCTTGTTCGCCAAACCCTCAGTTTTTTTATTAATCGATTGTGCTGGCCGTGTTCTGGGTGACGTGTTTCTTTCCCCCTACTCACATGACAGTGGCACAACAACAATGCAGCTCCTCCTCCTCCTATAGCATACAGTATATATGTATTTTAATTTTATAATATTTGTATATGTTTATAAATCCTGTCCATCTGTGTCAGGTATTTTTTATTTAGGTTTATATAGGTCAGATCAGTGTTTTCTCCCCCTACGAATTCTTTGAGAAATAAATGCAGGTCACCCAAAAATGTTGTCCATCAGCCGCCACTGACTGACTGGTTCTTTCAGTATTTATTTTTTCATTTTTGATGGCATTCAAGGATTTGATGGCTTTAGTACAGTTGATAAAATTCAGAATGAGGTTTCCCATAAAAAAGTATTAGTTTTTTGGAAAATCAGTGATATCCTTTCTTTCAAATAATTTTATTAGCAGCCACTAAGTGTCTGGAGCCAAGCAGTGTGTAACTACATACAATAATGGACTGATCCTGTGTTTACTACTTGTATTACAACAGAAAAATAGTGTTGGATAGTGCTGTGGAGGGAGGTTGATGTAACATGTAAGTTTTCTTCACAGTGGGTGGTTGTTTAATTGTGTGGTTTCAGTGCTCTCTGCATGTGCTTGACTTATCTGCAGCAAAGGTACTAGCCTAAAAAAAAGTCTTGCCATGATGGTAGAATCACAAATTTTAATACTACCCCAAATGTTTGGTTATGGTTAAGTAGTGGCTTTAATTCTGTAATTGGGTCTATTTTTGTAATTGTCCATTGAACTTGATTGATATTCTCATTCTATGGCTGGCTTCAGTTTCTTGGTAAAAGTTATAAAATCTTGAAGATTTCTGGAATTGGCACATTTTCATAAACATAAGCATCACCTGGGATATTTTTTTTATTTTACTTTGAGTTTTTTCAGCAGCAGGGTGCCCCAGCCTTTATCCCTTTGACCTTCCCTCCACAGCCTCTCTTCCAGTGCACTGTCACCTTGTGGATGGATAATAAGTCATTTCAATTTCTGTGAAAATGTTTGGGGATGAAGTACTGTAATTAGGTTAACTCTAGGAGGAAACCATCTTGTGCAGAATTATCATATTTAACATCATGTAAACAGAATAAATTGGATTTGAATAGACGGTGCAGTGGTGGGGCAGCTGCCTCATCGCTCATGGGACACCAGTTCGATTCTAGCCTTGGGTGCCGGCCTGTGTGGAATTTGCATGTACTTCCTGTAGCTGGGCAGGTTTTCACTGGTTGCTCCAGTTTCCACCCACATCCCAAAGACTTCATGTTAATTTCTCAAGAAGAGTATCTGCAGGGCAAAGAGAAGGTGTGCCTGTTTGAGAGAGACGGGGACAGAAACATTTCCTGTATCTTTATTTTTCTTTCAGTGAAGGAGAGAATTTCAGACCCTGGTGTTACAGTGGGAAATAGTGATATTATTCTTCAGGATATCATCCACATGATTTTAGGCTTATGATATAACAATGACCATACTGTTGGCTTACACATATTTCTGAAGGAAATTAATACAGATTCAATCAACTGGAACCAACTTTTTTGTTTTAATGATGCTGAGTTCTGAGTACTTTTTTAACCTGTTCAGTGCTAACTCGTTTTTTTTTTTTAATCAATGTTGGGTTTTAGATCAAAATGTTTCCAATATTGCAGCCACTTATATAATTTGTGTAATTAAGTATTTGGTTATGAGATTTATTTTAAAAAGAAATATAGAATGGCTCCATATATTATGAATACCCGTTAAGAGCAGTGGTGTAGTCGAGGGCATATGCAGGCATATTTTGCATTTGCCCACATAACTTCGTGTATACCTGCAAATATTTTGCGTATACCCTCCTATAATTCCAAATTGTAATTTGTCTGCCATTCCTTGGTCAACAAATCGCTTTTTTGTAGTTAGCATCTTGGTAGTGGTCAAAATCTTATCGGCCTTCTTCCAGATGTACACCCATTGTCTCTATACAGTTATTCTGACATACTGTATTTCCAGATTGTGACTCTCAAGGTCTCTCTTCTGAGAATAATTCTGCAAGCTGAGGCAAACAGCCCCACTTACATGCCTATGAAAGGAAAATGCTGTTGCAGAAAACTTTCACCTGAACATGTTCATAATTACAAAAGTTTTTAAGTTTTTCTTTAAAAGAATTCTTCCAGATTGTTGCCATTCACCTAGTATGTATCTTGTGTAGTCCCAAGACACACCTAAGTGAAGGGCTTTGCACTAAAGTAAGCTAGAAGAACCTTGTCTAGAGGTACACATGAATTATGATTATAATTGCTAATTGTGATGGTAGTATTTCATGATTACATTGCCATATAGGATTAGACATGTAGCCTGAACTGTTTGGTTGTAAGTGGATATATTTGTACTCGTGTTACATGTTTAAAAAACTTCAAACTACACAGTCTTCATTACTATTTCCTGTGGATTTCCTGTAACAGCACAAAACCTTTTTTGCCTCAGAGTATATAACTGCTGTACTACCCTGCAGCCCCTGGCATTTCAATGTGATGCAGCAAATGATATTTGCAGAATGTTGACTATGCAACGTTGTGTAAACCGTCATTATGTCAGCAAAATAACTGAAATGAAATTAGGTCAATGAAGAAAACCGTGAATACATTCTTGTAAGAATAACATAAAAAAACTTAATGTATTATTGTTACAAAGGTCTTGAATAGTATAATTTGTCAAGTCAAATTTCTCTGAGATGCTCTTCTATTGATTTCACTACATTTAAAAAAACAAATACATTTTCAGTCAGTTGGTGTAATTTATAGGTTAATCCTCTGCTGTATTGCTTTTCATAATTATCTGTTTTTTCCTGTCTTGTGATCAGGGCATGTAGCAAAATGTGATGTCTTCTGTTATTTGCCAGGGAGGCAACTCGCATCTCGGTCAGTACTGTACTGTGTGGGATCAAACTTTCCTGAAATAGAATTAGACTATATCGTGCATGTTAAATACACAGGTTATTTAATTTGTTTTTGTGATACTTACTGTAAATAGGCAGTCTTTGATAATGTCCTTGTTGGGTCAATGTGTTTGTCAGTGGCAAATCATTTGTGAAAGAGTTTATAGTGATCCATAATCCACAATTTGATACTTTAGTGGTGCTTTTCTATATACATGACCTATATACAAGAGCTTTCAGGTGTCTGTTTTCATTACATTAAGTTTTTCTTTGGAGAGTGTTTTTGTTAATAAATTACTTGGTAATTAGCTTTTCTTTTGTCTTCAGCATACATTCTCTTAGTGGCTTCTTTCTATTAAAAACTTCTGTGGAAATGGGGAATTACTTGTAAGCGACCGATGGCAAGAGCATGAGTGCGCTTGTTGTGTTTTAGTGGTCATGTGTAACCTCTGGGAGCCTCTTGGTGCTGCCCTGGGCATCTGATCCTGAATGTTTTCTTTTGGAATCTGTTAGATGCATGATAACAAGTTGGTGCGGACATAAATGTTTAGTGGTGACTAACTTGCAATTTTCTGCTGTTCAGAGCAGAAAATCACATGTTTGTGTTGCTTGCAGTGGAGGGACTGTATATTTTTGTTCATATTTCAAGCCTCATCCAGAAGACTTAAAATAAATACTGTTTTAAATAGATAACCTACTTTATCATCTTAAGGGTCATGTTCAGCTATAATTCTTAGGTTATAGTTACAAGTTTGTGTATAATTTAGAAGACATGGTTTGGGCATTGATAAATTACATGACTAAATTGTTTATAAGATCTAACATCTGATTTTAAAAATCCTTCTTGATGAAGTTGGAAATTATAAAAATTGCTTATTATTCATGTTAACAGTTGTCACTTTTGATGTCCATGCTTGTTGGGGGGGTGGTTCCCTGTATTCTGTATAAACACCTGGTAAACTAAAGCTACCAAATGTTCCTAAAATCCTTTTGACTTGCAACTATTATATATGCAGTGTTTCCCCCAGAAATTATGCATAGGCAGGATGTTCTGGTACTGAATTTTTGCTGAGGTGGGTGCTCTGGCAGATCATTGGGGGTGTAGTGGTGTAGTAGATGTAGCAGACAAAAGTGTGGGGCTCTCTCATAGCACTTTCCCACCGACAAAGAGCCGGTGCTGGAGCCGGAGCCGGTGCTCGGCCTGGGAAGCAGTAGCGCTTTTCCACCGACAAGGAGCCGGTGCTAGTTCGGAGCCGGTGCCTAATTTGGAACCATTTTTGGCACGGAGCCACTTTTTCTGGCACCAAAAACTTGCTGGTCTGGAACCTAAGAACCAGTGACGTCAGGAGCCAGGGAGCGGGGTTAAGTCATCTCCACAAAAAGTTATGTGCTGGAGTTCAGCCGCCATGTTTAAAATGCCAGCAGAGATGCGAGCAGTGAGGTCTGCGGTCTGTCGAGGAGAGAGATACTACAGTAATAATATGTCTCACCAGGTCAATAACTAGTTAGTTGTTGGCAAATGGCAGCAATGAGAGACGACTGAGCGCAGCTTCCGTGACAAGAAAGACGTGTTACAGCGATATTATGATGATGAGAGTTAATGCGAAGATATAGATTTGACAGAAATGTTTGTTAATGAACTGGTCATTAACTGGTCCGGTGCGGCGCTGAATCCAGCGCCCCTATGAGTCATGTGTCCCGGGTTGGTTTGCGCATGATTAATAATGTATGAATAAATTCATTTTCTTAGCACAGGGCGAATTACACAAAACACACATATTGTACAGTAAGAGATCAAATACAAATTAAGATCTGTTACAGTGATGTGCTTTGTGCTCACACGCCAGCAGTGCTGACAATGGATTATTATTATTATTATTATTATTAATAATATGTATTTGTTAGCAGACACTCTTATCCAGGGCGACTTTCAACACATAAGAGCATCGCTGCATGTCTGGCAACAGGGACAATGCAACACTGATGTGGGACCATCATCCCAGACTTCAGCAATAAGCACAATTTCCCATCAAACCATTAACATCACCTGACATCTCTGACAGGTTATTGATCTGCCCGCGACTGCACCGCAAACACCCCCAAAACAGCCGCATCCATAATCAATAGGACAGCCTATAGTCATTGTTTTTTAAACAAGAATACAAGTAAAAATACGCCACAAAATTAATGAAAATGTATCCACTGGTACAAAGTATATTCATAATGAACTGTGTGCGCGGTGACGAATGCATGTTAACTCTAACTTGTGTTTTATTCAATACAGTAAAAGTGTCTGAAATAGCGAATGTGTAAATCCCTTAATGCATCAATAAAAATAAAAATAAAAGGCTGAGTTATCTTAGCATATTCGTATAGCTGTATTTTCGTTTCTGCTTGTCTACATGTGATCTCGCGTTTTTTGTTTTGCTTTTTACAATGAGTTTGATTGTGATGTTAAATAGGGTTTAAAGTCGCAGTCGCCTCGGTGCTGTTTATTATTGCTGTGTTTCTCTTCTACTCCGCACTTGGGAACTCCCACATCCAGTGACGTAAGCGTTGGGTTCCAAAACCAGTGGAAAAGCGGGCAGGTTCCCAAAAAGATCAGCTGGTTCCCAGGCCAAGCACTGGCTCCGGCTCCAGCACCGGCTCCTTGTCAGTGGAAAAGCGCTATTAGTGTTGTTCAAGGGGGGTTGGGTTTGTGGTTTCCTCTGCCGGGAGACTGAAACTTGGCCGCGAGAGTATCTTCCAGCAAGATGATGACCCAAAGCACACATCAAATCCACAAAGAAATGGTTAATTGACCACAAAATCTATATTTTACAATTACATTCTTAGTCTCCAGACTTGAGTCCCATTGGAAACCTGTGGTTTTAATTGAAGAGGACAGTTCATAAGTGCAGACCAAAGGAACTTAAGGATCTGGAAGGATTCTAAATGGAGGTATGGTCTAACATCCAACGTGTTCTCCAATCTCCTAAACAATCATAGAAAAAGGCTCCTTGATGTTATCCTTGCAAAGGGAGGGTGCACAATGTACTGCAAACAATTGTGACACTTAATTTTTGGGGAAATACAGCTCTGGAAAAAATTAAGAGACCACTGCAAATGTTAAATGGTGCCTTAATGTATAAATTGAGAAGTGTATTCCACTGGATGTTTTAGAAGACGGAAACATAAGAGAATCAAGGGAGAATTGACTACACTTATAAGAAAACGCAGCTTGGTAATGGTATAGACAGTCATTGTGTTGATGCTACAGAGTGAACAACCTGACAGATACCTATTCAGCATCTCTACATGTATGGCAGCCATTCCATTCCAGTGTCTGTCACAGGCACACCTCCTTCTACTGAATGAGGTACTGATCACTTGAACCAAAGCTTATTTAGCAAGGAACAGTATAAAAACCACTGCTGTGGTCATCATTATCCTCTTGCAATAGGACCAGCTGGATGGCAAAAACAGTGCTAGTAGTATCTCAAAAGTAATTGGAATGAAAAAATAACTATTGACCGTACCAAAAGAGTTGAAAAGGAAAGTTTTGACTGAGGAAAAGAAGGGTTAAAAATTCCTTAACATTTCAAAGATGGTGGTTCATAAGAACAAGGTCAAGCAGCAGATATTGGGGACAACAAAGCTACAGACCGGCAGAGGGCAAAAACGACTCTACACTGACCGGGATGATCGCCAACTAATTCGAATGTCACTCAACAACCATAGGATGACATCAGTTGAACTACAAAAAGAATGGCATACTTCATTCATCTTCTCTGATGAGTCCAATTTTCAGCTTTGCCTAACACCTGGTCGTCTAATGGTTAGACGGAAACCTGGAGAGGCCTACAAGCCTCAGTTTCTCGCACCCACTGTGAAATTTGGTGGAGGATCGGTGATGATCTGGGGGTGCTTCAGCAAGGCTGGAATCAGGCAGATTTGTCTCTGTGAAGGACGCATGAATCAAGCCACGTACATGGTTGTCCTGGAAGAAAACTTGCTTCCTTTTGCTCTGACAATGTTCCTCAACTCTGAGGATTGTTTTTTCCAGCAGCACAATGCTCCATGCCACACATCCACGTCGAGCAAGGTGTGGATGGAGGACCACCAGATTATGACCCCGTCATGGCCAGCCCAATCTCCAGATCTGAACCCCTTTGAAAACTTCTGGAATGTGTTCAAGAGGAAAATGTGATCAGAGGCAGCACTGTGGAGTAGTGCTAGGGCTCTGGACTCATAACTGGAAGGCTGTGGGTTCAAATCAGTGCTTCACTTAGATTGCTCTAGTAAAAATGCCCAGCTGTATAAATGGATACAAATGTAAGTCACCCTGGATAAGAGCGTCTGCTAAATGACAAATAATGTGATGTAAAAGATGGATGGTCACAAGCCATCAAACAAAGCTGAGCTGCTTGAATTTTTGCACCAGGAGTGGCATAAAGTCACCCAACATCAATGTGAAAGACTGGTGGAGAGCTTGCCAAGACGCATGAAGCTGTGATTGAAAATCAGGGTTATTCCACCAAGTACTGATTTCTGAACTCTTCCTAAGTTGAAAAATTAGTATTGTGTTTAAAAGTTAATATGAACTTATTTTCTTTGCATTATTTGAGGTCTGACAACACTGCATCTTTTTGGTAATTTTGACCAGAATAAATACTCGAAATGACAATATTTTTATTTGGAATATGCGAGAAATATTGTCCGTAATAAAACAAAAAAATTAATTTTACCCAAACACATCTATAAATTGTAAAACCAGAGAAACTGATAATTTTGCAGTGGTCTCTTAATTTTTTACAATCTGTACAGCCAGGGGTAGCGGCAGGGTATGGCTTGGTTGGGCTACAGCCCCACCTTATCCCCATCATGGAACAACCAAGAATATCACTGAGCAGAATAAGCGCAGCCAGTTCCATCTGTGTCACTGCTGTGTGAAACTGCAGGCGTCAGCACATTGTAGTCTGAGCCAAATTAGTTAACGCTAGCTAGCTAAGTAATTTGGGAAATTGTAACATTGATAATATTATTATGGATCGATCCAACCGCAACAACCGGCGGATTGTGCTCCTTTGAAAACGTAAATGGTGAGTTTGAATATATTTTAAATAATAGGGTCGATTTGGAAACTGCTGACTTTGTGGCATTTTGTGTGGTATCGGCAGCCACCTGTTGTGCTTCCCCGTTAACTACTGTAGCTCTCTGTCTCTGTGTCTCTCTCTTACTTTCTCTGTGTGTGTGAGGAGTGTGACACGTTGTGTTTGTAGTGGACAGGTTTGCCAGACAACGTGAACGAGTTTAAATAGCATGAATAGTATTGCCTAAACTCAGTAGTAGTGACCGTCCACGTCTGCTGCTCTCGATGTAATTTTGCATGTGAAAAAAGGAGTCAGTGCAATCATCTCGCCCAACATTGGTTTTCAAACTGTGGTACGTGTATCCACAAATGGGGTCTGGTACTCCGATAAATCCCCTCCCCGCTCCCACATTATTTCACAGTCAGCCTGCTTACCCCCTGCTCAGTGGGGGTACCCTGCCAAAATCTGGGCACCAAGGGGGTCCCTGGGTTCAAAAAGTTTGGGAACCCCTGATCTAACCCATAGAAGCCTAATGTGTGGTATTTCTAGCTACTGGGAACGGTGCTATTCCATTGTGTGAGTATTCACATTGAAATTCAGACGTTGATTTGAGCCCCACCACTGTATGGATTAGCCCCACTGTAGTTTAGCCAAAAAAAAAATACTCTGCCGCCGCCAATGTGTGTAGCTGTACATTCATAATTCAAGGTGTAATTTTGGTTGAGTCCCTCAAATCATTAGAATGTTGGAAAATTATAATATAGCTAATTATCTGTGTTTTATACAGATTCTTGGCTCCTCTTTATCAAGGGTGCCAATAATTATGGAAATAGAGATGATTGTAATTGTTTATTATCATTTTCGGTTTTCTGTATTTTTAAGTTGCCATTCATCTAATGAATTTTAGTCAAGGGTTCAAACCCAGCAGTCAATCATACATTTTCAAGCCCACTAATTGCTGCAGGGTTCTCAACTGTGACCAAAACACTCACATTTGCATCCCTTGCAACACCTATTTCCTATTAGTTTCAAGGGTACCAGTGAAGTAATAGAGCCATTAGTAGAGTAATGGTCACGTTAGTCTTTAGTTGAGTTTGCTTACGCTGGGATACGATTGACTAGTAAACAGATACCACTTCAGGGCAGTGAAAAATTATGTATCATAAATACCATCTTTTTTAATATATAGCCTGTACTTCATAACCTGCAGCTGGAATAGTAACAAAAACAATTTGTGGTGAGATATTGGAATAGGTATCTGTCAGGTTGTTCACTCTGTAGCATCAACACAATGACTGTCTATACAATTACCAAGCTGCGTTTTCTTATAAGTGTAGTCAATTCTCCCTTGATTCTCTTATGTTTCCGTCTTCTAAAACATCCAGTGGAATACACTTCTCAATTTATACATTAAGGCACCATTTACCATAGATAATAATCTCAATAATAGGTCTCAAACTTTCAGTAACACTTCTATCAAATATCTTCACCTATTCTGATCAATAGAAGGATCAGGAGTTATACTTTGTTGATTCATGGTGAAGGCTTTTTTTGAACATGTCAATTGAAAGCAATATATTGTAGTGCAGTGTTTCCTACAGGTTTCTATGTTAGCAGCGGGGACACCCATTGTTCTAGGGGTCAGACGGGGTCAAAAGAGCTGTCAGAAGGTCACCTCTGATAGTCTTACATTGTTTCATGTGTGCATGTATTTATACAAAACAAAAACAAACATTGTACACTTTTCTTTGCTTAAACAATTTTTGTTACATTGAATCAGGGGTATGCATAAATCTGGAAGGCACACTATATGTAACGGTAAGGTACAACAAAGTAGATGACACCAAAGTCGTCAGAGTATATTTCTTAAAAGATAATTTAACGAGCAAATTTAAACAAATAAAAATGTCCATTATAATGACTGGCGATTATACGGTTAACACTAGCAGCACCGACATTTCAAACTACCTACAAGAGCCAAAACTATAGTATAAAAATTGAGTAGTGTATTTAAATAGAAATATGAACATGACGCATAAAAATGATTGTTATAAATGACATCAAATCACTTTTTTTCTCTAAACGGGTACACTGCACAATCAGAACACATAGATGAAACAAGTGTTTATTTGTGGGGTAATCACTCTGTGTCCACTCAGTCTGACTATAGTTGTAAGAAGACACTTGTAATGCTGTACAATGCGTGTGTTTTTCAAGCATATGAAAGACTGTAGACTGTAGGTGAGGTAGAGATTGCATCTCGGACCTGATTTGCGTTTATGCAGCTAAAACGCCGCAGGCATATTTTATACATATATTAGGGCTGGGCGATATTACTTTAAAATCTCGATATTTTTGGGGAAGTTTGGTCGATACACGATATATACCTCGATATGCCTTGTTTTTATCCAATCAAGCTACAAAATAAGACCAAAGACATTTAAACAAGTCTTTATTTAATCATTAAATATGCAAAACTAAAAAATACTACATGCAGGCTGTCATGGTAAATATATGCAGAATGCAATATATAACTGCAAGTGGTGTGTGATTACTATTACGTGTGTTATGTTATGGGATATATATATATATATATATATATATATATATATATATATAATATATATATATATATATATAAGCATGCATACATATACACATGATTTACTGTCTTATAACAATAACACAAGTAATGGTAATCACGCAACACATGCTGTAAAATGGTATAGATTCAGTTATATTTACCACAGCCAGGTTTACAGTGGCGCATTAACATCTGCTAGACAGGGACATTTCCTCTCGATTATACTTACCGGTACAGCACGTGTTAATACTAAATAGTTATAATAATATTAATAATTTAAAAAAAATATATATAATAATAATAAAATATGAATAATAATATAAATAAAATATATTAATAATAAAAGCTGTTATACCACTTCACCATCTAATTAAACTTTCTGCATCTGTTTGCATTGCTTTCCAATTTATTAAAATGCAAACAAACTATTATTCTTTAATTTTATACAAATTATATCCGTCTAAATTAGCGGGGGTGGGGGTGCGATCGTGTATTGTCGGGGGTGCTGCTTGCAGATTGAGTTTAGCCCGGCGAAGAGAGCGGGGCAGACCATGTGCACATTAAAGTATCTCTTGGTTGTGTTGGTTATTGTTTGTCAGTTCACTCTCCTCCATGTCTGTCTGTGTTTCTGATTCACATTTCTTGCCACACCCGGCACGTGTGGAAGAACCGGGGAGAACGCAAAGAGTCCAAATGAAGAAAAATACTGCCGTAAAGAGTGTGATTTGCGACACCATGATATAAACGATAGAGCATAATATGAAACGATAGACGTTTTTCTATTGTCATACGATATATATTGTCATATCGCACAGCCCTAACATATATTTAGGAAAAGTCACGAACATGTATCCACAGGGCCGGCCTGTGGCATAGGCGGAATAGGCAAACGCTAGGGGCAGCACTTTTTTTTTTTTTTTTTTACTTATACTATATTAATACTATTAATTTGAAATATTACAAAAAAGAGAAAGCCCCCACAACAACATGACAACATAGTTTATTAGGCCATATTTTCTGTGTTGCCGGCAGCATCACCCCGGCCTGCACATCAATCCCCGCCCCCGGCCGATCTCATTGTTAGACTGACCTGATTGTGGGGGGAGCAAGTTCAGTTATCTGAAGCAGTGACATCTGCTTGCACACTATATGGCGCTGGGCATCAAGCAACTTGTGCGCCCTCCGCATATTAACATGGCAGTGAACCCCTGATCCTGCAGGAGCAGGGCCACAGACCCACTGCATAGCACACAACTGGCTAGTCAACTGAGTAGCCACAGCTGGAACAGTATATACAGCGTGGCAGCAGGAACATTCATGCTGCCTCCACGCAGCACAGGAAAATCACGTTCACTGAACGGTGCAGAGCAGGCCCAGAGCTGGAGGAGGCCTGGATTGTGGTGCCAAAGCGTGCCCTGCACCTGGGACAACAAGTCCTCTCTCACTGGGAGCTGCCAAGGATCTCCATGGAGGAGAACCATCAGGTCTGCGAACCAGAATCTGCGAGGCCACCGAGGGACTATCAGCAGAACTGTTGCTCGTTCTCTCCTGACCTTCTGCAGGACCACCAGGAGAAGCTGGTAGGGTGGGAATGTGTAAAGGAGATCGACGCGCTTTCTGAGTGGTCTTGGAGGGAGAACCATAGTGGGCAGTGTGTGGACTCTGCCGAGGTAAAGAGATCCACTTCCGCCCTGCCGAACCAGCTCCATAATTGCTGTATCATTCTGAGACCAGAGCGCCTATCCGAGAGAGGAGGTCTGCTGCTGTGTTGGACAGGCCTGGGAGGTGAACTGCTCTGATGGAGTGAAGCTGTAGCTGCGCCCACAGAAGCAGACAGCATGCTAGACAGTACAGTCCGTGCGAACGGAGATCTCTCTGCCTGTTGATATAGGCGACCACCGCTGTGTTCGTCCGAACCAGCACACGTCTGTCCCGTAGGACTGGCAGGAAATGACACAGTTTGTAACTCCAGAACACTGATATGGAGGGCCCGTGCGGGCTCCGTCCACTTACCTTGGACACCGCATCCGTTGCAAACTACTCCCCAACCTTGTTTGGAGGCGTCTGTCATCATCACCACTCGGTGGCAGACTGGTCTCAGTGGGACTCCGAGGGTCAAACTGTAAGGGTTCTGCCATCAACGGAGTGCCTTCCAGAATGCCGGAGTGAGTGTGACTCGGCGTGCGTAATCTCGGCGGGGATGCATCTGTAAAGACCCGAACCACCACTGTAGCATCCTCAATCGGAGGAGGCCGAGGGGGAGGGTCTGTGATGCCACAGCTAGGAGGCCCAGCAGCCTCTGGCAAGGGGACGTCCTGACACGAGCTCTCAGTCAGAAGAGGGAGAGACACGCGTGTATGGATGCAACTCTCTCTGGCGCCAGCGTATAATTGAAGACTTGGACCCTAGGGGGCGAACACGACATCCATGTACTTGGGAAAAGTGCATGAGGCTAGCGACAGGCCGAAGGGAAGAACAGCAAACTAGAAAGCTCAGCTCTCATAGGCGAAGCAGAGGAACTTCCTGTGTACCTGCCCAAAAGGGATGTGAAAGTAATTGACCAGCACAATGAACCAGTCGCAGGGCTTGATGGCCTAGGACATGGTGCGCAGGTCGAGCATGCTGAAGCACAACACCCTGAGGCTGTATGTCGAGCACCAGGTGCTGGATACAAGTGCTGCGTAGGCCTGTAGGCTTAACCACACCATGTGTGCTGGGGTTTCTGAGGACACCAGCCCCCGGATCCCGTGTCACGTGAGGGTAGTAGACCACCAGCCGTAGCGGGAAACTGAAGGAGCACTTCACGCGGGCGAGATCTCTTGCGACACACTGAGGCTCAGGCCGGGCAAACGGGCCTCGGATTTTACTGCTGCTATTGGCGGTCCTGCTGTGGAGGAAGAAGCCCTGTGGATAAAAAAACAACACAGCAAGCAATCGGATAATATATGGCACTATATAAACACGATTATTCATTTAAAAATGCTCTATATGTGAACTGGAACTGAAACCGAAAGCGCAGCCGGAGCTCCAGTGCGTGGACGGACAGGATCGGAATAACCTATAAATATAACTAATAAGACACAATAGAGACGGATGTAGTGAAACGGTGATGAACAACACTGTTAGTGAAGCCAGCTATCCGAAATACGCAGTTTTTAATGTCAAATGCAATACAGCAATTGAAAGCTCTCGTTATTGGGTCCAGTCGAAATAGCAAAAGAGGACGAACCTATGCTGACGTCACGTTTTATGGAACAGGAACAGGAAGTGGGAAGGGACCTGTTCTGAGTGACGTGCGCAGGGGCCAAAGGCAGTGAAGTTTTCGATTGGGTTCCTAAGGAAGTGTGCAAGAAACCCCTCCCCCTTGGGTAGTGCATTCCGATTTACATACAGTATAGAAAGTGTTTTCAAGCTACATCCTACAAGATAATCCTACGTAATTTATGTTGCTACAGCTTTGTTGCAGCTTTGTCAGTTAGCAGGGTTGTGAGTGCTGCACATCGAACCTGAATTGCCTAGCAACCCTACGTTTGTAAAGGAAACCCCCGACAAATGCGATCGCACCCCCCACCCCCTCTAATTTAGACCAATACAAGTTGTATAAAAATTTAAAGAATAATAAAGTTTGTTTGCATTTTAATAAATTGCAAAGCTATGCAAACAGATGCAGAAAGTTTCATTAGATAGTGAAGTGGTGCAACAGCTTTTATTATTATTATTATTATTATTATTATTATTATTATTATAATAACTATTTTGCATTAACTCGTGCTGTACCGGTAAGCAGAATCAAAACACGACAGTCAGAGAAGAAATGTCCCTGTCTAGCAGATGTTAATGCTCCACTATAAACCCGGATGTGGTAAATCTACCTGAATCTATACCATTTTACAGCGCATGTCTTGCGGGATTACTATTACTTGTGTTGTTGTTATGTGACAGTAAATCATGTGTGTATGTATGTGTGTCTATATATATATATCCCATAACATAACACACGTAATAGTAATCACACACCACTTGCGCTGTAATATGTTCTGCATATATTTACCAAAACAGCCTGCATGTATTATTTGTTAGTTTTGCATATTTAATGATTAACGACATACTTGTAGTTTGAATGTCTTTGGTCTTATGTTGTAGCTTGATTGGATAAAAACAAGAAATATCGAGATATATATTGTGTATTGCTCAAACTTCTAAAAATATTGAGATATTATTTTTAAGTCATATCGCCCAGCCCTACCGCTGCTCCAGAATAACGGTGTAGGAAACACTGCTGTAGTGGCTTAACATTTCTGAAAACAGCTTTTATATGAATTCACTACCTGATGCAATGGAACAAAGAAACCAAAACATGTAAAAATGTCCTCTGTTGGTTAGGTGTGATACCTAAATAGACATGGGAAATTATGTTTTGGGTTTCAGGGTGTGCTGTTATTACATCTATGCAACCTGAATGAGCTCTGATCAAGCTTACAGACAACGAAAGTATTTTTTTTAAATACTACTTTAACAATATGCGTGATTCCAAATTGAAATAATTTAGCATGTAAACTGAACAGTTAAATGCCAACTTTAAAATCTTATTCTTTCTTGAAAGTGTTGTGAGATTATGGAGCCAGGTAGGAATAATTTGGTAGTAATAATTAAAATAGATTCTACTGTCATATGTTTGTAGAACGTAAAAAATAAAACGAAATATATATATTAGAACTATATGAAAAATAAAGTTACAAATAAAATTCCCTAATACATTTTGTGCATAAACGAAGTAACTGCTGTAGTCTGTAGTGTGTTAACTACGATTAATGTATTTGGGGATATTGTGAGTTCTCAGAAAGAAGCCATCGGTCTTTGGATAAGAAAATAGTTTTCAAATAAGCAGTCTTTTAAAAAAAAATGTGTTCTCTCCTTTAGAGATTTAACTTTGGAAACACTGTAGTCTTATAATTCATCATTGTTTGTCATTGACAGTGACAGGCATTTGCTCAGTAGCCAAAATTGTTGCTCACAGGGCCTTCACTGCACAGCTATAATGTTTTCCTGCTTTTCAATATATTAGTGGATTTTACTTGTGTGCAAAATGAAGATTCACGATTTATTTTATCTCAGTTGTTAGTGGTGTAACAAAGGCATACAAATTTGTTTAATTTAGTTCTTAAATGAATGTCAAGGTTTTTATGTACTTTGGTGTAACATATTCTATATGTGAATAAGGCTTCAGCTCTCAAATTCCCTTTAGTTACTGTGCTGAAATAAATCACATTTATAGTTTAATATGAAAATATGTTGGCGGGGGAAATGTTATCAGTTTCTTACATGTTCGTAATTGTTATCTATTCTCACAGGAAACATTCACACCAAATAATTGAGTTGTGTTTTTTCACTTTATGATATACTGAGGAGAATGAGAGGAGGAAATGTCATCTAAAAAGAGAGAAGTGTGTTTAAGGTATCGTTGTCAGCTGGCAGGGCTGTTTTTGCTATGGAAATCAATCACTGGAGAATCAAAGAATTATTGTTCTAGGACTTTTTGTTTCTGTACCTTAGACGACCCATAAAGACCTAAGGATATTGACTCCCAAGTTTTTTCATGTCAAAATCTATGCCTTCCATTACCAGAAGACAGCTTTTAGACGCCTAGTAAACAAGTGGTTATGAGTATAGCTGTGGTTGAGAGCTGAGCCACACCCTTTCAGTCTTCCAGGTTATAGCAGGGGCATTTTTAGCCGGGTAGCACCGCATGTAAGGTCTTCAGACGATGGCTGATTGAGAACATGAAATTGGTTACACAGAACTATTCCCTGTGGTAGTTTGCAGTCTTTTGATTTGGCATAGTTAGCTGTAGCCTCAAGATATATAGAGTCATAAACGTGTACTTTTATTTATTACTTTGCTGAATGATGTTGAACAAGTTCTGAGTACCGTTATTTTAAAACGGCTGCTAGATCAGTCAAGTTCAAGTAAATTACCAAGTTCATGTAAATTACCTTAGGAAAGCCTTTAGAACAGATGTATTGCTTCAACCAATATTATGGTGATTCTGGTGGTTCCCTTTACCCTGCAGGGGGAAGACTAAAATGCTAACAGTTAAAGGTAAATTTATTTGCCTATAAATTATTTAAATCACTTACATTTTAACACAGTTAAAGCAGTTGTTTTGTATTGAAACATATTTCTAAAATGTATAAATGCAATAATATTTTTCAATACATGCTCAAGCAAACCGATGGAGTTTTTAATAAGCCAATACATATACCAGCAAACCAATATATGTCACTAAACAATACACATGCCAACAACCCAATACATGTATGTCATAAAACACAATACATATGCCAGCATATCAATATAAATACCAGCAAACCAAATGCAAATTAGGGCTGGGCAGTATACCGTAAAAAAAACTATATACCGGTATTCATTTATGGACCGGTTTGGACTTTCACTATACCTTCATAACAGTATTTTAAAGTTTTGAATAATTTACAATTTACCGTGCCATTCAGTCATAGCATTCGGCTACCAATAAACTGGATTGTGTTTGTGTATCCCACAACTTGCTGTGCCGGCTGCTTGAGTCTGTGCTGTCTGACATGAGACGCATCTGATCAAAGAACGCCCATAGTGTTCGTGTAATGCAAATTTCCACAGATCTGCGCAGATCTGCACAACTCCAACAATGGGTTAGGTTGGATCCTGCAGATCTGGGCATAACTCCGCAAATCTGCGCTACAAGAACACGACCATCTTTCTTCACAAACCCTGCAGAAATCAATGTAATTGGATGATTTAATTTCTTATTATTTTTATATTTTAGTTTTTATTTAAAAAAATAGAATTGCCGATCATTTAAGTAACAACCTAATTAATGTGCATCATAGATTTACATTCAATTTTTAAAAATAATTGATGTAATTATTTAATAAAGCATTTACAAGGGTCGATCTAGAATTCTATATCTATGATTTTGACAATGCTGTTCACAGCTTCATTGTGTAATGGAAGTTGACATTCGCCTCCGCTAACAAGGGGGCAGCAGTAGTTTTCATTCAGCTTAATATGTCCCTCTTGATTTCTGCATAATCTTGTGTCTCACAGCCACAGCTCGCCTCCTGCTGCAGCTTCTCAGAGCTGCGCTGGGCTGTGTGATTCTGCGCAGATTTCTGTGGGTGGGGCTTAGTGGCATCATGCAGACACGCTCAAGAACGCGCATCACTGAGTCTCTGTGCAGAACTGCACTTCTCGAACAAGACCCTTGTTTTGTAGTGAATGCGCCTCAGCCAAATATCGAAAATAAATTCCATGTGTATTGCGTGTTGACAAACGTGATCAATGCATGATGAATGAAGATGAGATTGGGGAGAGTAGTGTGGGTGAAACTTCACAGCAAAGTGACCCAGTGAATCTGTCCCGAGGAAATGTGTGTCGTCGATAGTGTGGACATGATTTGGTTTCAAGACAACTGACACAGAACAGGGAAACGTAATTCAGTGTCAGTTGTGTCATTATTTTTGCTTTACGAACAGTATAAAATGGTTATTAAAAAATACCGTCATACCGTCAAAAAAGTGAAAAATACCGCGATACTGTATTTTGGCCATATCGCCCAGCACTAATGCAAATGCACTTAAAATTAATGTTTACTGTGACATTAAACCTTTGGAACCTTTTGTGACATATGTTTCACACAGCAGCCTGGTGAATGTGCATGTTGAATTAATTCTGTGCCAATTACATGTTTGTGACACGTATGTCACACTGGTTAATGGGGATGTTCTGGTAAAGATTAATTCTGTTTGCATCGGTTTAGAGATCACCGTCAGCAGATTAAATTAGTTTTGATCTTTACTCATCTGTCCTGACACTAAGCAGACCCTGACGTCCTATTCCACTCCTAATTCACTCAGCTACTGTAAACATAAAACAGTTTTTATATTTTTAACTATGAAAAATAATGTATTACAACAAATAAGAGTATATATATTTATTTTTATCACTAAAGTCTTGATTATTTGTTATTTTGTAGGAAATGGTTTTACTTGTGTCTTTTCTAGTCAATATATTCTACTTTTCTCATGTTGGTTATGCATGTTTATGTCCTTAACCAGCAAGAATTCCTTTAAATTGAACTTGCCTTTTCCATTGTAGAAGTAAATTAATAGGAAACATGTTTTAATTAACTTTGCTAGCTATTGGAATAAGTGAAGAGCAGGTATTTAAAAAAAGCTCAGCCCGTGTGGAATTAAGCCTTTGAACCTGCAAACTTTTAATTTTAAATTGGTTAACGTCAACATTTTCTGATTCATGACATTCTAAAAGTAGTGTGTGTTTATAAAATGGTGTGTGGCTGTAACCTCATTAATGTTAAATATGACGCAAGATTAAGTGTTCAATTGTAACTATGGTTAAGTACCTCCATCTGTACAGAATATGTGGTACACAAAAACCAACAGCAACACCTTGTATAAGCAACACTTCACCGTGGACATTTCCTTTACTGCTGATTATCTGCTGTGTAAGTGCATTGTGAATTTAGCTCACACTCTACATACATGAAGTCATAGTCATTTTGGCAAAATCGACGTGTCAAAGTTTCTCTATATATTCGTTCTATAGAAATAGGAGAGATTTGACATTGCGAAGCACTGAAGGCTTCTCAAAACTAAGCTGTCATCAAGTGGGAGATTTTAATAAAAAATGTGGGGATTGTTCTTCGAACAACATTTGCTATAACCCTCTTCACAACAAGTTGCCATGGAGCATATTCACAAATGTAAAACTGAACAAGGACAATACACTAAACTCAGTAGGACTATAAAAGTCAATATAACCATCGGGCACAGAGGAGAGTTGAAAAAATAAAATGGCAAAAAAATCCAATCATCTGTCTCCCTTTCAAATAGTTAGTTTATGGTGAGAGTAGGTGTGAGGTGGGTATGAATTCTTTATTATGTATTTAGAAGTACAGTCTTCTAGGCCCGGGTTGTTGGTCAGTCAGCCGACAGGTTGAAGTCTGTAGAATCAGATTCAGTGTCCTGGGGAAGAATCGTCCAGGATCCCCACCTCATCACCGTTGGTCAGTCCCAGAGTGTGGTCGATATTAGGAATAGCGTGAAAGTGGAGCTGGTTGAACTTGTGAAGCTTCCCGATGGGGTTCCTATATATGGTCCAGGTCCCTTATCCATATAATAATCTGGGGATAATCACTGCAGAAGAGACCTTCACTTTTACTTGTGAAATCATATTATGGGATTACCAGAGCCTCTTTGGCAGATGAGGAAGCAGTAGTAATGCATGCACAGTGTGAAGGCATTGGTGACAATGCTCTCAGAAACTTGAAGACCCTTATCCTCGATCTCCTTCTACAATGTCTCTTCTAATTTTAGCACCATAACCTGTCTTCTTGATATTTAACTATTGTTTAAGTGTAGTCTGAACTGTAGCACAGCCAGAGTGACGCTATCCTTAATATTGTAATAAATCTGCAAACTGACAGTTTGTCCATATAAATGTCAGACAACGAGCTTTCATCCAAAAATCTATCTTGATAGTTTTGGTGCTTAATTTCTGAGCTCCGCCAACTAAGTGTGATCAGCTGTGATCAGAAAGTCGATGAAGTCACTGTGGTGCAAGGGGACTCAATTTGGCAATGGTGTTAATGCATTTCTGTTTAAAGACTACTTCAAAATCCCATCCCGTATCAAAGTGGCATACCGAACAGGGGGCCATACAATCACATTACACTGAACGTAGCTGCTGCGGGGAAGACAAATCCCGTGCTCTTAGATGCAGTGTCTTATTGTAAGCATTGAAATGATACACCCGGAAACACAGAAGAGCTCTCCTTTGGGGTATATACTGTATGATTGTGATGGGAAAAAAAAGTTACTAAAATGATAATGTTTAATCGGAAAAATCACATACTTTTAATTATACACCCCTACTAACAGGAGTACATATAAACCAATCTATTCAGGGACTGCACTAGTTTCCCTTTAAGTCTATTTAAAGATTCTCTGAGCTTTAAATACATTGATTTATTGAATTGCACCAAATCCTAAACATCATAATGAGTTTTTCTCATTAATCACTGCTTCCCTCGTGACTTCCTAATTGTGGCTTAGATGATTTGACACTTGATAGAAAACAACCAACAGCTGACAAAACCAAGTACCAAGAAAGCAAGTGTAGCCTATATGTCCATGGTTACACTTTTTTGTCATTATTGCTTATGATAATGATAGCTTGGATCACATGTTAAATTTATGGATAGAACTGAAATGTAGGTCTTAAATTGTAATCTAGAGCTAATGGAACATTCACTAAATTTTGATTGGCTGAAACACTATGAATACATGAAAAATTTAAAATGTATGTATTTGTAATTGAAAGTTTTGAGTTGTGATGAAACAGTAAAGTCACAGTAGTTGGTAGAGTCCTGAATGCCACTTTTCATTTTCAGTTAGATTTTGTCTTGTTTGTTGTATAAAAACTATCCAACTACTACTACTATCCATACTCCTAATATCCCACTGTCCTCTTCGAGTAAAAATAATGTTGTGCGAGTCTGAAATACAATTTGGGTGCACAGTGCGAATACAATTTTTGAACTCATTATCCCCCAAGATTTCCCCCCATTCAAATGTTGTTGTTGTTGTTGCTATTATTATTTATGTATTAATTTATTTATTGGCAGATGCCGTTATCCAGGGCGACTTACAAAATATAAGCACAATACAAAGTGCAAAAATACAGTTCAGTACAAGGCATCAAACATTACAAATTCAAATAATACAGTGCAATTCAAAGCATAATACATTTTACAAATTCCAATTTACACAAGAGAATACAATCATTGAGGTCGTACATCCTGGATTGTAAAAGCTGAGTGCAGACAAGATGTTAGGTCACAGTCAAGGGCCATAGGGGAAATCAAAATAATACGAGTACTAGTAACGCAAGAAGTATGATAAAACATTGTAAAGTGCTATCTTACAGGAGAGTAAAGCACTAATGTTACAAGTACAGTCTGAAAAGATGTGTCTTGAGTAATTGCTGGAAGGAGTTCAGAGACTCTGCTGTTTTGACTTCGGTGGGCAGGTCGTTCCACCACTTAGGGTTCAGGGATGAGAAGGAGCGGCTCTGGAGGAAGGAGAGTGGAGAGGAGGCAGAGTTAGTCTTCTGGCAACAGAAGGCTGCAGTGGTCTGGAGGGGATGTATGGAGAGACGAGTGACTGAAGGTAACTTGGTAACAGTGTGATTGAGACAGCGGTAGGTGAGGGTCAATGTCTTGAACTGCATGCGTGCCGCTATCGGGAGCCAGTGGAGGCAGTGGAGCAGTGGAGTAGCGTGTGCGAATCGGGGCAGAGAGACACCAGACGAGCCGCAGAGTTGTGGATGAGCTGGAGCGGCGGGTAGTAGTTGCAGGCAGGCCGGCAAGGAGGGAGTTGCAGTAGTCCAGGCGGGAGAGGACCAGGGACTGGACGAGTAGCTGAGTTGAGTAATCAGTGAGGAAGGGACTGATTCGGCGTATGTTGCTCAGGAAGAGTCTACAGGTGCATGTCAGTGTGGTGATGTGCCGAGTGTAGGAGAGCGCAGGATCGAGGGTGACTCTTAGGTTTTTAGCGGAAGAAGGAGAGAGTGAGAGTGATGTTGCCCCCAAATTTCCCCCTGGGCACTTAGAAATCCCCCAATCTGGCAACAGTGCTTCCCTATCAGGATGAGCTGCCCGGTAGTCTGGAAAAAAAAATGGGCTACTGCTTGGAATGAACTGCCACAATTGAAAACATTAGGAAGCTCATCCTGTCAGACATAAAGAACCTGTTGGAATGGGCTACCAGCTGTTTTTCAACACTCATACTGTATTTTAACCCTTCAAAACCTAGCTAACTCATCCTGTCATCCATGTGACATTTCTACAGTTCACATGTGTTTCTGTTCTGCCACTCTCATGTCTCAAACTGGAGATTTTTGGGATGGCTCATTTTAATGTAGCTAAGCTTTGTAATACATGGACAATTACATCCGAAAAGGTTTTGCACATAGGGGGCCTTTTTGGACTGAAGTGTAAATTGCTATTGCTGTACAGTGCTGTTGTACCCTTGAGCAAGGTACTTCACTTAGATTACTGCAGTAAAATACCCACCCTGGATAAGAGCGTCTGCTAAATGACAAATAATGTAATGTAATGATTAATGTACATATTTTATTCCAATCTCAATGAATAATGTAATATTTTATCTCCACAGGGCTTCTGTTTTTGCTATGCACAAAGCGATGTGGAACAAATAAGATCCTGATACACTGAAACTAGAGGTTAGTAGAGCCAGTTTCATTACTGTTTTTGTGCTGCTCACTTTCCTACATTCCTGTTGGGGTTGAATTTAGCAAGAACAATACAGCCATTTGCTGCAGTTAGTAAATTGACATTACCTTAAGAAGAAAAGTGTTAATCATCAGCCAGTTGAGTACATGTGTATTATCTGTTTTATTGTTTGTGTGAATGTCTTATTTTCTTTCTAAGATTGAGATAAAGTTGATAGGAAGTTTTTTATTTTATTGCTCTTTTTCCAAATTAATATGGTGTTACATTGTTGGACATACAGGGTTTCCCCCAGGAATTTGCATAGGTCTGGTGGTCATTTACCAAATTGTTGACGGGAGTAGGGGGTGTTACTTTATCGTTAATAGGGTGGGGGGTGTTTTAGTTTTTTGGTGGTTTGTTGGATGTTCGAGGGGTGTGGCTCATGAGCTTGATGGAGGGAGCTCCCAAGTGTAATTTTAGGGGAAACAGTAACATATTTTTAGACAGAGGCCAATTAAAAGAAACTACAGATAACCGTATGTGAATATGGGCACTTGGCTTAGTGATATCTGGCTTTATTTGTATTTTTTTATTACTAAATTTAGTTTTTTCATGTGTATCAAAGATAAATTCACAATGTTTCTCTTATTGTATTGGAAAAGGTAAGACTTCACACCTTGAAACATCCTCATTCTTCAGAAAATAGTGAAATGCACTGGTTATTGTGTTTTAATTAAACAAATCCCAATTTCAAAAATGTCTCTAATTTGGTGTTTATCTTCAGTTAATTTTACCAATTATCTTTAGAAAATATGTAATTTATAAAAAATCTTGTGCAGTGCCATTAAAACACAAGAAAGCATCAACAAAAACTTGCATGGTTCCCCTTAATTTATTTCTTGGCATTTTCTCTGGGTATGGGCGTCTGCTAAGAAATAAATTAATTAAGGAGAACCATGCAAGTTTTTATTTAATGTTGTGTGCATTAAGTTGTCCTACAATTTCTCTCATAATCACCCCTGAATATCAATGATAATTATAGATACATTACATTTTTAAATTGATATATTTTATGTCCTTCCTTCATGCCTCTGTAATTATACTACTGATCATCTCTAATGATATTTCAGTTTAAAAGAACCATCAGCTGCTGATTTCTCATACAGTTAGCAGCCTTGTCCCAGGTTTAGATATTTTACCTTCTGAATGGGTTATGTACACTGCATTACAAACTGCTATAATTGTCATGAGTAATTAGGATAAAATACTATTTATCTTTCTAAAATCAATAATAAATGTTTGCATAACCCAATATTTTATATATAGATGTTATTTCTGAGTAGGATTTCAGTACAAATTTACAGGTGTCTCAATAATGTTGACCATCTGTATGTATGCATAGGAAGAGGAAGGTTCTCAACTTTTCTCACCAAGCATGATACAAGAATATAAACCAGACGCTGCTTAACAAGGTGCTGTTAACCACTGACTTGTGAAATATATAATGACTTTCAAGCTGTGAAACATGGTACCACTTGAAGTCAGTAATTTTTTGTATATTCACTAAACATCTTTTCATCCTTTCCTTAGACTGCAACACCTGGTTTGTCATTAAATTGATATTACTAAATTGTTTTATAGTCAGCAGCATTGTGGGAAACCGATGTACCTTATTCATCTGCCCTGGTTTTCAGGTTTTATCTGACATTTTCACCAGGGCACTTGGTTACCTGTATATCTTAAATGTATATTGTTGATGGCATACATCATACATGATGGCATGACAAATAAAAAATACTGACTTTCATTGTTTAATATTTCAATATACTTTGACTCTAGATCTTCTGTAGTGATTGATTTTCCTGCAGAATCAGTAATAATATTATTAATAATAATAATAATAATAATAATAATATTATTATTAATAAATATGTTGTTACAGCAGCAGAGCCAGGTGAGTTGAGTGCAACCCCACCAAGTCATTATTTCTGAATTACAGAAACACAACCTTCTGACACAACCGACACAACCTTCCATAGTGTAAATGGAATAAATATGAAAGGTTGAAGGTGCTTCATCATTTCCAGCAAGATTAAGTTTAGAAAAAAGGTGGTTTCTTTATGTAAATTAGTTATTTTACAGGACTTCATCAGCCAGGAATTGACCATGTTATTTTTATTGATTTGAAAACACATTGTTTTTAATCTGCCAGATTAGATCAAATTAAAACATTAATTAAACAATAGGTTCTACTTTTAATACTTTGATATAATACTTCCCAAATTGCATTGATATACTGTATTACCAAAGGCTTTATATAGTGGTCCAACCACTGAACCGGAATAATAAAAATGATATGGCAAATATGACACATTATTTAATAACCGGAAATGTCAAGGTTTGTATTTTTTACAAAGAAAAGAAAATGTCACTGTAGTGACACACCATACCACATCATTGTTTTCCCTGGTCTTATCTAGGGCCGGATTAAATCAAAACTTTGACCCACCTGCTATTAGAAAACTACAGAACTGTACTCAGTTGGCCCTGAGGATGAGGCCATTGGAAACCCCCCCCCTCCCCCCACCAAATGATTGGATGCAGCCTAGGAGTTGCTGTAAAGGTAGAGACTGGGGAGGCAGAGGGATGATGTTCTGGGTTTAAAAGGGAGCTTGGTACTGAGGTGAGGGAAAGGAACTTGCTTGCTACATTTTATGATGGTGCTTATACATGAGGGTGTATCTCGGATGTTGTGCTTGGATCAGTGAAACGAAGTTTTAAACTCCATTAAATGAACAGGCACAAACGTTCTCATTCCGATATTCCTGTATTATAACTGTGCCAAATAATATATATATAGACTTGTACCTAGTGCAGTATAACCAAATGCCTATCTAGGTGGATTTTCTACATGCAGAACTTGGTAATTTCAAAGACTGCACTTTTACCCAATTTTGTACTATTTATGAGTGTACAGTTATCTTAACTGTCTTTTTTTTTTTTTTTTGTTTCCTCCTGCTTGGAACTTCTGTGAATTTATTGTCGGCATTCATATTCTGCTGTCTGGCATTAATTGTTAGAAAGCTGGACTAGACATCCGTGAATAAAAACACAGGAACATATTAGTTGATGAAAACTGTCAGCTCTGTGTACATCAAAGTGTTTCTAGACGTGAGCACAGCACACTCACTTTCATGAACCTTGCCATGAGGGTTTCTGGCTGACTGAGCAGAGCTATTCCTCTTCAAATGAATGCTAAGATAATTGGAGGGGGTGGGGGACGGAGCAAGGACTGTCCCTTTTTATAATTTTCCCTTGTGAAAGTCCAATCCATAACGTTGAATATAAAATCTGCCTTAATATCTATGACTCAGAGCCTTGCACTAATGTGACCCTACCCAGTGATGAGCCTTTTCACTGAGTAAGAAGATAAGTCAAACAAAGAAGTCTGTCAAGTTTTAGAGAATAAGTTCCCCTCTACATTGTAGCCCTATAGCTTTAGTTGCTCAATAGTGATTAAAACTGTAATGTAGGGCTGCACGATTATGGCCAAAATGATAATCACGATTATTTAGCACGATTATTCATTGATTTTAGGGACAAGATATTTTTATTGCACTTTCACATTTAAATAAACAGACCATTGCTTTCACTTCCATGTTGTACATCAAAATAAGACTGGTCCTTAAAGTGCATCATAAATAAATAAAATAAAATTGTACCCAAAATATACAATTTACAACTAAAAATAAATATGCCATCACAGAATGCAGCCAAATGAAAACAATTCAGGCCTATGCAGAAAAGGCAATAACATAGTGTTTACAGGTTTTTGGCAAGAAACACCAGCCTGTCAACATTTTCTGGCTTGAGTGACGAGCGAAGCAGAGGGGTGTACTACGAAGGGAGTTTAACCTACTCAGAGTTAACGCAGGTTTATCAAGGAAAGTCAGGGTTGACAAACTGATTGCCTAAACTGGTGTTAACCAGTACTACGACAGTGATTTAAGATGTCAGTTAGTTGACTCGGTGTTAACTGGAGTTAGTGCGCGTTCCCGTGAAAGGGGCGCGTCTGCAGCGCATGCTCAGTGTCTGCAGTGTGCACGGTGTCTGTGCGCTGGACTGTCCCCGGAATAATGCAGCTGATAATGTCAGATATGAGGGTTTAAAGAAAGGTTAGCTTCTGTTCAATAGTGAGGGCATCACTCCGGAGTGACATTGACACGTCTGGCCCTAGAAGTGGCAAAGACACTGAATTCCCTCGGATGAGAATCGCTATCTTTCATAGAGAGCATCATCGGGGTGAGCTAGAGGAGCTGCCCGGTCTCTACACACCCTCACCCTGCGGAGTGAGCATCTCACAACCCAGGCCCAGTGTCGATTGGGTCCCGACAAGACTGTGGCGGAGAGGCGGTACTTATACAGGGTAACACCGGGTTAACCATGAACATACCCTGCTCGGAGCAGTGCAGAGATGCGCATATACTGTCATGACAGCAGACCTCGGGTAAAACTTACCCACCTTCGTAGTGCGGGTTAACCGGGAAGTTACACCCGACCTCGCAAAGTTACTCCTGAACTTACCTGGATAAGCCAGTTACCTCGCTTCGTAGTACAGCCCTCAGGTCACGACATCTGTTGTATATTACTCTTCTACTCTGGATTGGTCGCTGGAGGGTGCGCGCACAGCCAAATCGCCCCCTCGTGGCTGGCTGTAAGTTTATGAAGCGCTTGATTTGATATGCTGCAGAGTTTTCTATGAGCAGAGCACGCATTTTAAACTTCAATATCGCAGTCGATCATGTTAATTTAATTGTGGGAAGCCAAAATCGTAATCGAGATCAATATTCGATTAATTGTGCAGCCCTACTGTAATGTTTTATCAAAAAAGTTTGCAGATGCCCTTCAACATTGAATAATATTGAATATTGAAATGTCTCATTACAGTCAAACGTCTCTGTTTTCTAACCTAAACAGCCGTTTCTTAGTTTTCTAAATCCTTTACAATTGCAAAAGCCAGTTCACACTGTTCTCTACAGACCTACTGTGGATTTTGTTTTCCTCACACAACGCTAAGTGTGGTCCATTTACTTTTGATACACAATGCTCTTGAAGATGTTGGTCCCTGAACTGTGGCCTTGTTTTCAAAAGGGACAGATTTTTTGTTTGGATTGATTTGTACAATGTGATTGCACAATAAATTAACCAAAGCAAATCATATGCTTAATTTTTATTCAATTTGGTGTCTTTCATTTTAGAAAGAAAAAAAAAATGGTACATTTTAATATTATATGAAAGTTATATGAATTTTCTGTAGACTAATTTTGCCAATTTAAAACATTCTATATTGTACAAGAGGCCAGTGGAATCAGACTCCCCTGTGTTATAACAACTGATTACATCACCAAGTTGCTGCATCCATTTATGAGATTTACTGTGTGCTCCTTGTAGGGAGGGGGAGGACAGACCTTTTAAATTAGTCCCATAAATGAACAAGAAAAGGGCTCGTCAGTCTTTGGCTCAATTGAATCTCAGTGCACAGTATACATTTATGCATTGTGTAAACTCGTTGTGTATTGGTACAATGTAAACAGAGTTTTCCATCTTGATATTTTGAGCTCTGTACAGGTGTGTGTTGCTTCTGCCAAAATGTGGATGGTCTTGTTTTGATTGGTAGACTGTCTGGTTCCAGAATATGTCATAATTGTCAATATTATTTGAGATTTTGTATTCTTACTCAGACCTAGTATCCCCCCACGCCCCCATTTCAGAATGCAGTGGGGGATAAAAATTATATTTTTCACATCACTAGAATGCTGAGAGTCTCAGCTTCCATGGGATACCAAACACTTGGCAAACAACACAACAGTGAAAAGTACACATGGGATTAAAGAGAAGCACATAAAGTTGGTGTCCGTTAGGTGTTAAAATTTGTTAAACAAAACTATTCCATTACTTATATTTGTATAAATTGTTTATTTGTTCTATGCTTTAATTTCAGAGTACATTGAGTATGCATTGAAACTGCGTACATTTCAATAAAAACTGGAAACATTGAGGTGTTCTAAAACTTTTGACCGGTAGTGTAATTTAGTTGTGACAACTTTTGTTAAGTGGTGGCTACTCCTCTGTTAGTACTAGCCAAATTAGGTGTCATGAGGGAATTCATTGCTCTTGGGAGGCTATTCATGAGGTCAACACTGTACTTCTGGTATGTGAGAAATTTTAATTGAACTGATTGTTAAACAAAATGTTGTGCACTCAAATTTGTCTATAAGCCTGATACTTACACATTTTACATAAATATCATAATGAGGATAACATGTGAACTGTTTGGTAAAACAGTAGTAAAGTAGATATTTTTCTGTAAAGGAGCACAGGGCAGCACTAAAGCTTGAAAAATCATTGTTTTCTTTGGTATCATGTTCAATTGTATCCACTGTAAATAATAGTAATTCAGTGTATGTGTTTTAAGTAAGACTCATCACCTTGCAATTCAAAAATGAAGAAATGACAAATAGCTTTTTTTTTTTTTTCCCTAACACAAAAGCAGAACTTCTTCAGTCAGCATTTATCTCTCTCATTCTTGGTGTGCAATGTGTCTTTTGAAAACTGTTTCAAGATTTCAGACTACAGTTCTATGAAGAGTTTGTGTGTGTTTGTTTATTCTTCCAGTTGTGAACTGTAAGAAAGCTACTTCTGTATCTCTAGTGGTGCAGCATTTAAGAATGATGTCCTTGGGAAATTTGAATCAAATAGAACTGATAGGAGCTGAACTAAAGAAAGCTGAGTTCACGTCCAGCATGTTGGAATGTCAAAGTTACTAACATGTCTATACTTCTACATATAGCATGCTTACCATCTTCCAATGAAACACAAATGTTGTGATTTTTGCTGTGAGAATATATATGTAACAACATTTTATATAGACCTGACCGAACATTATTTGAAGGCAGTTGTGTAAAAGGCTGTCATGTGGTGTCTTGTTCTTGTACAGTGACGTAGTCTGTAGCATTAGCAGTGCTCTGTAGAACAGCTGGAAAGGTCTTTGAGGTGAACATGTTATTTTCATTCATGTTCAAGTATGGCTGAGAGGAACCGTTATACTCTTTAATTATGTAATTTGAAATGATGGTCTTTGATAAATTCTGCGCACATTTCAAATAACGCCATCAGTGACTAAGAATATTCACTTTTTTAAATCCTAAATCATTTCTGTTTTGATGTCATTGCAAGTGACTTCAAAATCTAAATATTAATATTACAATAGTACAGGGAAAAAAAACTATATTTTTGTATCTATGGTACTATGTACCATGTATTTTCTAGTGTGTGTGTACCACATTACAGATCGACATTTTAAGATAAAATAGTTAATGACTACTTCGAACGCAGTACGTATGAATACTGTGTTGTTGCCGAGAGCAAACAAATGTTTATAAAATTCCTATGTACTATCTATTACTATCAGTCTGTTTTGTTGGTCTGTCCCCTTATGAAAATTGCTTATAAGTTTCTCTATATTTAAGTATATTAAATATATATAGCCTACACAAAGCATATTTACTGGTCGATTCTGATTCTTCTCAATTCACAATGTATTCCAAAAGTAGTTATCTTAATGGATTATATCGCCTATAAAAGTATGTGGGCTTAGTTTCTGCTTATTTCTCGAGTTGATTAAAATTGTGAATGTTGTGAATGTTCAGTACTTCTCAATTTACTCCAGTCAAAAAGTTGTGAAAAGTGTTGAGGTCCAATTGAGGGCAAATTCTTTTCATACTTTCCTTGTCTGTGGTGATTGGACAGTTCAGATTAATGGGTTGTGATATGTTAGTTCCTTATTGGCTTTTCTAGTCTGAGGACAGCCCACTATTCGTCAGGTGTCCAACTAATGGATGATGCTTGATCTGCATACCAGCAGATTTATGACAGCCCACTCTCTCTGCTGACTTTTGATAGCGTTCTGAGGCACTGCTGCCAAGATAATGTGTCCTGGTCTCCTTTGTGTCTAAATAAGCTGGTACTTAATGATATTAACAAAAGGGTTAGTCTGAGGTTTTTATCGCCTAGCCTGGCAGACAGGCAGGCTCCATTCAGGCGACAAACGCAGAGACGGAGAGGACCTTGGCTTCAAATCCAAACCAAAATGTAATTTATTTCATAACAGAAATATATTAGTCTTTTAGTGATTAACAGCACAAATCATGCATCTTCCACTTACTTACCAGTAATCACATAATTGTATGGAAATATTAAAATGTTTAAACACTATAAGGAAAAACTAAGATTTTTTGTACTAAGATAAATGTGCATGAAAAATGAATACTGTTATTGAAACATTCCAGTTGATAAAACTAAGTTTAAGACAGGATTTGCCAAAATGTCCACATCTCCATAGATACACATCAAAGGCAACTGTATTAACTCAATCAACTGGAAACTAGTATAACACATGGATGATTATAGGTGCTGCTATACATTGACATAACCTTACCATTTTGAACACTATTTGCATACAACACACCTGGAAGAATACTGCCTCCACAAATAGACACACAGAAGTTCTTTAAATCAAGTACACCTGTTACCCACTCAAATAAATGTAATCACAAAAGTATTACCCTGTTACACTAGTACTTACTAGGAGGGATGAATGGATGGATGTATATAAATATCAAGAATAAATTGAGTTTTAAACTGAGGTTCGAGAGCAGGACAACCCCAGTCTCTTAGGTATGACTGTTGCCAAAGCACAAAAAAAGTGAAATAAAATGGTCATAATGATGAAATTATGTGGGTGTTTTTTTTTTTACAGTTTTTCTTATTCAAACTTTTGGTAAACTGTAAGTTGCCATGACAGTGAGTGTTTAATGAAGGTAGCTGCTCCCATTGGCATTCTTGAAGACTGTAAGATGTTCACTATCAAGACCAGAGCAGATTGATGTGCTCTTGTGCATGAGATTGAGATGGGATCAATGTTAACTATCTCCAAAAAGGAAAAGTCTCGTTAAATTACAAATGTTATGTTTAAGTGAACATAGTATATATTTTTTCCATTTCAAATGAGGGAGGCCATGAGCTATTTTATTTAATGTACATTAAAAGTAACACAAATAAACCACATACTAGGGTTGGACAATACACTGAGGTCATGTATTTATTTTTAATATATTATATTCATTCATAATTGCCAGCCTTCATGCAGTAGTGCATTTCTGAAAGTGTGCTGCATGCAACTCTTCTAAAAATCCTTTCGCCACACAGTTTGTTTTATTTCCTTTGTGTGAGATGTGTTATTTTCAGTCTAGCATTCTTACTCATTTTAAGTATTGCAGAAAAAGCTAAACAATTATCGTCTTGGATGCCAACCCGAGAAGATTTATCAAGTCCCAGCCTTTGTTTTTTAATTTTCTGAAACTATTTTACATGGCTTCTAGATGCATGTATTTGTGTATGTGTACATATTACCATAAGTTACCAAAGAATCCTAAGAAGAAAAATAAGACTTTATATAATTTCATGCATTTCATAGAGTGTAGGCCCAACCTCAGCCTTAAGAAATGTTACCATACTAGAGAGGATATTTCACCGATTAGTGCTGTTTCTAGTACAAGAGAAGCTTGTCTAAACCATTTTTTGGGGATGTATGATATGTGCAATATGGCAATAAACGAAGATTCCATGTTGGGGGCCGTTTCCCAGAAGCAACGTCAGCCAAGTAACATCGTTAAATCATCGTAAGTGCAATGTTTCATAATGTGATGGGTTTTCCAGCCACTGACGACAGTTAAGACGTTCGTAAAGAGCTTTGTGAAGATAAATAATTTGTACTTTTGTAATCTACCATTAAGTAATATACAAAAAATCTGTTCCGATTGTGCCTCTGCTGTATTAATAGCTGCTGCTGATTTGTCTGCACCACCCATCGGTATGCACACCAAGATGTTTTTTGATTGCATTGAAACAGGATGAATCCGCCATTATGTTTAAAATTCATAACATGTTTGACAGGTTGGCAGTACAATGAAGTGATGGCAAAGGAATGAGCAACATTAAGTATTCTTAAAAGGTCCTACTTCACATTAAAACTTTTCAATAGTGCGTTGTGGGAAGGTTGAGTGCACTCCATAGCCCACTACCTCTAACGCCCTGAACTGGCAAGTGCCTGAGAGTCCACAGAAGTCACTCCGTGGAATGGCATGCACCCCAGCTGACTTCCACCAAAACTTGATCAAGACCAGTTCACCGGACACCTGTGCCACTTGGGAGCATTCAAATGCATTAATAATCTCCCTATTAGCATTAGTCTTCATCCTGTGGTACTGGAAATCTAATTGGCAATCCCAGTTACTATCAGTTTATTTCTAACATTTGGTTTATTTTCTAAATAACTTTATTTTTAAGTCTCTACTTTCTTTATACATGAAGTGGATTCTGTGATTGAAACTTACCTCGTTGCTTTTTTTGTAAAACAATAAAAATAGAAGTTTGCAATACCCAACTGATTTTATTACTTCTCTTCAGTTTTTCGTTATTAATGAAGGTGTCATTTTACTATTGGATATTTTTCTATTGACATTTGTCATTGTGTAACTATATCATAGTTCTCAACTTGAAAAAATTTAAACATGGGTTACAAATTCAATTCAAAATGTAATGTCATTAATTAACGTTTTAGGCAAACACTGCATGTGTATATGATTTGTGTGTGAAAATGCTGTATATGAGAGAATTAACCTGTGGTGTCATTGCATACTATTTTTTGGTTAGTCTTTCATTAGTTTACAAAGATTATACATTTTCAGGATTAACAGAAAAAGCACTAAATAGACATCGAAAGATACCGTGTGAATAATCTCTTGAGTGGTTGTTTTTACGGTGTAGTGGTTTGGTTAGATTTGTAATGTTTAGATTATTTTTTGCGTTGCTTTAAACTTACTAAATCATTGCTATTGGGTTATTAATATTTTTCCCTTGAGGAATAGAAATGTCTGTTTATTTAAAAATATGTATTGTTCTGTCCTTTATATACTGACACATGTGAATGGAAACTGAACATATGGACGGTAGTACATATAGGGTAACCACATCCTTGCAGTTTTAAGCAGCAGCAATGATTGTTCGAAGATAGCCATCAGTCTGCATTGTGTGAGTTTGAGGCAGAGAAGGTGTTGTTTTGAAGCTGCAAGAAAAAAAAAAATGTCAACCTCATTTTCAAGAGACGCTTAGAACAACAAATACCTGCATCTAAAATGTCTGTCAGTGTGTTAACATCGACCAGATGTGAAATTTTGGTAATCATTAAAATGGAAAAATGTTCTGCTTGCTGTTTAAGGTTTTATCTCACTTAAAATATATGCACTTCATATTTTCTATATTTTATTTAAAAATGAAAATTGTTCTCACTAATTTAAAATGACATTCTTTAGTTGCAGATTGCTAAAGTTTTTGTACTTTTTTAATTTTGAGATTTTATATATTTATTTTATTTGAGCTATTATTCCAAATACAGGTGTATTAACATAATGTCATGGTAATGTTTAAAGTGCTGAGTTACTAAGAGCATTTACATGTATAATGCTCTGTGAAGAAAAATCTCTATCAAGTTTGATCACTCTTGTTCTTTAGTTCTGCATGACTAATTCACAGAACACCATATCAATATCTGAAACATTAAAAATCACAAGGATAGTTGCATAACTTTTTTTAAATAGTTTTCTTCAGATTCTTTTTGAAGGCTACTGCTTTATGAATTTAAAGTGAAAGTGAAGTGAAATAATTTGTTAATCCTGACAGTTTTCACAGAATCTCTCACACATAAACCTGGCTAGTAAGATCAACCTTTTTCTCTCCAGGATTTAGTGTAGCTTGCGCAGTACATTTGAGTTAAAGTTCACAGTTTAAATGCACCTGTTTCCTGTGGATAGTAAGATTCCTGTGTCTAATTTAGTTTACTATTAGTTTGCTCAATTCCCTAGAGGCTGGTCTAAGACGTTTGCATCATTGAGATGAAACCGTACTGCTCATGAGTCCTGCCAAAGCAGGCAGCCTCCATCTACTCTACAGTTGTCTTTCCCTCCTTTCCTTTGTTTGGATCTGTAAATAAAGAATGTAGTCTCTCTGAAACTGGTATTTGTAATACAAAGACATGTTAATACAGTTAAAATAAATGTATTGTGAAGTGTTGTGACTGCTGAGAGAATGCTCCCTCTTCTGAAAGCAGTTATGAGTCTTGCCTTTACATCAGTCTGTGTGGTGAAATTGCAAGTGCCATGAAGGGAAGGGGAAAACTGCCATTGTGAGATATGACTTGTCATTTATTATAGGTAGGTATTGTGCAGTTTTGATGGGTATACATACTTCAAGTTTGTTCTGTGGTGGTTGTTGTTTTTGCATTTCTTTTTTATGGGACCTATATTTTTGAGAATCTATATCCTATATCTTTGAAAAGATTTTGTTTCATAGAATTGTCAGTATTATAGGTTTAGGTCTATCTAATTCTTTCTTGATTCATGAATATATACAGATTTTGGAGGTTAGCTTGACTTTGAATTACAGATGTCTTTTACATTGTTCTAAAAATGAAAGGACATTTCTGCATTATGTTAACAATAGTATACTTCCTGCTGATGCTTCCTGTGACAAGCACATCAATGTCATTGTGGGTATAACTGGTGCTATATCTTCAGAGAAATTTGGGCCTAGCATTGACCAGTATTCTGAGCAAGCACTATTATTGATGTTAGCACTAGGAAATTATCCTCCTTTTTATACTCTTTATTTTTCCAGAGCAACCTGGAAATCTTATTGAAATACAACAAATAGGAAGAATAATAATGAACAACCCATTTAGTTTTGACCCTTCTCGGCTTTCACAAAAGAAGGTATCAGAGGCTATCTTTTGTTAGTATTTTATAGGAAACTTCAGTGGACTAAAGTTTAGGTATTGGGGGAGACCTGTATCTTTAAGAGTCATTATCGATTTAAAAAAATAGACCCTTCACCCACGTGTAGCCTTTCTGAGGGTGTTGCATGTTGTTGAAGAATGGAATAGTATTGTGGATTTTCCGATAACTCCGATATCACTATACAACATTTTGCTTTACTTTTCGGATATGGTTTAATCTGGGAACTGATACAAAAAACATTGTTTCAAATGTCTTTAACAGACTTATTCAATGCGCTTTTGACCAGTTTTCATAGTTTTGTATTCTTCTGTGTGGGTTTTGACATTTCCCTCAGAGGTTTTCAGGTTATCAGCTCTCATCTTCTAGGAGGCATCTCACAGTTTTCTTGATGTCGAATTGAACTTGGCAGCGAGTTGGGTGCTGCAGTGGAACAGATTAGCCTGGGACGTTTAGCCAGACTTCTTTACAGATTTTCTTTCTGCTTTGGACACTTTTGCACAGCTACCAGTTCTTCTGTATCTCTTTTTCTATATACACTCACCTAAAGGATTATTAGGAACACCATACTAATACTGTGTTTGACCCCCTTTCGCCTTCAGAACTGCCTTAATTCTACGTGGCATTGATTCAACAAGGTGCTGAAAGCATTCTTTAGAAATGTTGGCCCATATTGATAGGATAGCATCTTGCAGTTGATGGAGATTTGTGGGATACACATCCAGGGCACGAAGCTCCCGTTCCACCACATCCCAAAGATGCTCTATTGGGTTGAGATCTGGTGACTGTGGGGGCCAGTTTAGTACAGTGAAATGATTCGACCTTTGTGACATGGTGCATTATCCTGCTGGAAGTAGCCATCAGAGGATGGGTACATGGTGGTCATAAAGGGATGGACATGGTCAGAAACAATGCTCAGGAAGGCCGTGGCATTTAAACGATGCCCAATTGGCACTAAGGGGCCTAAAGTGTGCCAAGAAAACATCCCCCACACCATTACACCACCACCACCAGCCTGCACAGTGGTAACAAGGCATGATGGATCCATGTTCTCATTCTGTTTACGCCAAATTCTGACTCTACCATCTGAATGTCTCAACAGAAATCGAGACTCATCAGACCAGGCAACATTTTTCCAGTCTTCAACTGTCCAATTTTGGTGAGCTTGTGCAAATTGTAGCCTCTTTTTCCTATTTGTAGTGGAGGATGAGTGGTACCCGGTGGGGTCTTCTGCTGTTGTAGCCCATCCGCCTCAAGGTTGTACGTGTTGTGGCTTCACAAATGCTTTGCTGCATACCTCGGTTGTAACGAGTGGTTATTTCAGTCAAAGTTGCTGTTCTATCAGCTTGAATCAGTCGGCCCATTCTCCTCTGACCTCTAGCATCAACAAGGCATTTTCGCCCACAGGACTGCCGCATACTGGATGTTTTTCCCTTTTCACACCATTCTTTGTAAACCCTAGAAATGGTTGTGCGTGAAAATCCCAGTAACTGAGCAGATTGTGAAATACTCAGACCGGCCCGTCTGGCACCAACAACCATGCCACGCTCAAAATTGCTTAAATTACCTTTCTTTCCCATTCAGACATTCAGTTTGGAGTTCAGGAGATTGTCTTGACCAGGACCACACCCCTAAATGCATTGAAGCAACTGCCATGTGATTGGTTGGTTAGATAATTGCATTAATGAGAAATTGAACAGGTGTTCCTAATAATCCTTTAGGTGAGTGTATGTGTGTGTGTGTATATATATATATATATATATATATATATATAATGACCCTTTCGAGTGCAGAATAACTATGAATAAACAATCAGTTGAATGGGACAAACTGAGGTTACCAATTAAACACATCCACTGTTTGTAATTTGTTTTGAAACAAATTCTGTGTATTTATTTGTTACCTTTCAATAAGATAGTGTGAAAGTGTGAAAAATATTGTAGGTTTATTGGGATTTGAACTCCACAGATGTGCAGTAGATCTTTTGTTGTTAAAGATTACTGCTGTCCTATTCATGTACATACAGAAAAGTAAATGTATTGTTTTGCTAATTTTACCTCCAATATATCCATAAAATATTGAAGTATAATACGAAACATTGGGGAGGAAATGTCCAACCTCCTGATTTACAGCTCTGGAAAAAATTGAGACCACTCCAAGTTCAGAAATCAATGTTAAGTGGTCTCTGTATTTTTTCTAGAACTGTATATCCTATCCTAGGATGCTGTTAGGGAGTGGGTGAAGGGTTCAATCTTTAACCACAGATGATATTGTTATGAATAGGCAGAATGTTTTCCCTTTGCTTATATCACATGTTTGTTTGGGGGGGGATCTACATCTTTCATCTTTCTGAGTGAAAGAATTTGATATTTTGGGTTTGGGACCCTGACGAATTATAATAAGAAGAATTGGCACATGTTGGCCACCATGTGAAGAGGGAAGCTACGTTAGAGCCTGGCCTGGCCTGATTATAGAGGACTTCCTTGTTTCCTAGAATCCAGGAAAACAGCAGAGGTGGACTTACACATCAAAATGCCTGGGGAATAGACCCTTTCAATGAACAGCACATTACTCTTCTGCCTGTCAGTTACTAGTGAGCTGATCCAGTTCTCTATGGGACCCTGCTGTTTGCGTTAATATTGAACTCTTGTGACATAATGGTGTCACAAATTGCCTTACCAACAAGGCCAGCATTCTTGGTTTACAGTGCTCTTTGTACGGTTTTAAAGAATTCTGCATCCTAATGTCCTTCGTGCTTATGTTACAAAGTTCATTGGACATACCTAGAGTAAATTTCGAAGTTTTGCAGGGAGTTGCATTATTGATCAGAACAAGCTATTTATAGAATTCTGTGTTAAAATAACGACATCCCAGGTTCATATGTACAGTATAATCCTATGTATGAATTGTGGTGTGGTTCTGGAAAAATAGTAATCTTAATCTGATTCAGCGGTTACGATTGGCTCCTAATCGTACATACCGTAGTTAATAAAGCTGAGTTTCTATGTGTAGTCATATAAATGTATACGTTTATTACCATTTCCAGTCTATATTGTAAATCCACCATTTTAATCCTGACTGCCTAAGAAAATGCCCTAATTTTATGCTAGTCTAGAAGCAATACAGTAAATGATTCTAACAGGCACCACAGGGAGCAGCATTAGAGAATGAATAGTCTGTGTTGTGGGGAACAAGATAGTCCCTGCCTGCTTTTTAATTAGGGAATATATAGCACCAGCCAGCAGCCTTCCCAGTGGATTAATGTTGTAAAAAATACCACAAACAAGATAATGCATACCAGATATCACAGGCAGAGAAGCTGAGCTCCCTGTAGGTTGCATGTGCTCCTGTAAGCAAACAGGCATTTACAGTGTTGGAAGGATCGTGCTTTCTGCATTGAAAATTTCAACAACAAACCATGAAAGTGCAGCCCTGTTGTTATACCAATGTAGCTTATCAGTCACTCCTTTATGAAAAAATGGGCTTATCATACTGTATAAAGAACAGGTTATTATGGGAGGTATAAACCAGATACGAAGTCATGTATTTTCTGATCTACTTTGTAAACAAAGTTTCAAAAAGGAAACTAATCCACTGTTTCACTGTGACTTCCCAAAGACAAGAAAGCAATAAAACTGTTCGTTATCTGGCAAAAGCTGCTCTTCAAAAATCAGAAAGAGAAGCAAAGTGCTCTTTTTGTTGGAAACAGGAGGGTAAGCCTACCCCTTTTAGAGCCACCGTATTGGGGAGTTTTTGATTACGCCTGCTCAAACAACAGCATTGTGCAACAGTGTTTCCCTACAGAACTGCCAGGCGACCCTGCGACCCCTAGGCAGAGGGCCAGTTCTACCAAAACAACTGCCCCTTAGATAAGCACAGCAAGTGCAGTCAATCTGAGATGCAGCAGCCCGGATGAAACACGGACTTCCACTTCCTCCAAACTGCTAATGAATAAAATTAAACCAGGCCATTTACAGCTCCTGCACAGGGATGCTATAGCACCAACCTGTTCAGATAAGCTGTGCAATCATATCTGGAGTATTTACTCATGTCTTAATTGCCCTGATTTCCTTCAGAATGTTAGTATGTTGATTTATTTAATCAGACATTTGCCCTGCAGATGTTATAGTAATTAGACCAGCACCAGACAACCCTGTATCACACACATGTAAGGAATAAAATGTGGTTAATTCAGGGGTAATTGTGTAATGTCCTAATAACTTTTGTTGTGTATTTGATCTGTTCTATATACCTGCTAGACTGATGCCATTCCACCCAGCAGCAGGAAATAGTGCATCATGAAATCGAAACATTTAAAACATGTTTCTGTGCAGACTGCAGAATGGATAACCGTAAGACTAAACCTAGTATACTGTTTTACCATATTATATTAAGACTAATTATTACACAGCACAACCTGAAGTGTGTTGGCTGCTTCTCTCTGTGGGTGACTACCAGCAGTCTATTTTTGTAGACCGCACAACTGTTTCTTATATTAGCTTGATGAAGTTGTTTTTTCCCAGCTAAATGATTTTGCAACTTGAGTTGGCATCTCTTCTCATAGTTGTGACTTATTGACTTTTGTGATGCGTAATTCTGTAAATTGTGGTATTCATAATAATAATAATAATAATACATTTTCTTTTACATTATGCCTTTCATGCACAAATATCCCAAAGTGGATTGCAACCATACCCCCCCCCCTTACTAACAATAAGACAATAAAACAGTGGAGTGAACACTAGGAGATTGCACTAATAAATACCATGGTAAAAGCCAAAATATAAATATTGAATGCTCTTTGGAAGATCAATCCATAGACTGCAGTCAAGGTCACCAATGATTGATTACCAAGAGAATGGCATTGGGATGCTCAGTAAATTAGAGACTTAGAAACTAAGCCAAATATAATGAAATACTGATACAGAAATACATAAAGCTTTGTATCAAGTTTATTCTACTTAAACTCAGCTATTTAACAAGACTAATTTTATTTGACTACAGGTATATGTATTTATCTAAATCCTCCCTTTTTATCTTTCATGATAGCTGGTTTTGGACTGCCACTCTCCCTGCAGGTGTATTTTTTTAAACCATGGAAGAATTACGATTCTGTAGGAATAAAGTGAAAATAACTTGTGTACATGAGTGAGGCATCTTGCTAATGACTGTTAGCCCCTTCACCCTGACATTAAAGATCGGTGCATTTTTTCATGAAAATACAGTAGCTTGTTTTAAGTGCACAACTTTTCAATTAAATAAAAATATTGCAACCGTTTCTCTGCCAATATGCCTTCAAGGTAGATTAGTATTTTTTTATAAATATTTCTTAGAAAAGCAGTGTTTTAGGACATTGCAATTAATCCCTTTACACTATTAACTATTAAGTCAGAAGCATCTTTAACTGAATTGTATTATACTGACTTTTAAATTATGAATCAACTCAGAAGTCTCCTCAAATTTAAACTTGTAATAATTGACATACATTAATTTGTGATCTCATTTGAGCATTAGCATTATTATGCTTTCTGGAATGCATGGGTTTATCTATTATTAATAATAATAATAATTTCTTAATACATAATTATGAAACTACAAAAAAGAATATACTGATAGTGTCTTTCCATGCCCTGGCAATAAGATGATCTAGGGTCAAAAGGTTATCAAACCCAATTGAATGCTACATTGAGCTGCCTCCTTCAGCTCCTGTGATTTTACTGTACAAGTAACCGAAATCTCGGAACCAGCTAACCTCCTTCTGATGCCAAAACCTGATATTATTTGTTTCTAATTATAAAGGAATAATTAATTGGATAGAGAGCAGCTAAATACTGAAAGCTTTGTGTGTGAAGAGTTCAAAGAAAGTATTAATGAGCGGATTCCATTTGTTAGTATCCGTCCATTCTCCTCGGCACTGGGGAGGTGTTCCCTTCAACCTTGACTCAACACTGTAACTCTTCTTTGTCCTCTACTTACCACCTATACCACCTTGTTACTGAGGACAGTCTAGCATTCTAGCACAATCCCTGAGGATTAGTGCAAGGAATTAACACCTTTCTGGCTCGGACACTGGATTGCTACCTCACAGTTCCTTTAACAGTGTCTCTCAAATCCAGTTCATGATGTTTTCATAAACTATTTAACCAAATTGACTATTTATTCTGTTTTTATCAGGTGAAAGTAGAAATATTTATTTTATTTTATGAAAGAAAATGTATTGTTTATGGACACCAGGGGAAGTTTAGAAACACTGCTCCAAACCATATTTCAGTTTACTGTTCTATTAATGTTGGCAATTACAGACACTCACTCAAGAAAGTTACCAGGTGAGTTATTAAAATCGTACAAGTAAAACGCAACAACAGTAGACCACATATTTTAAAAGTCATGCAAACATTTATTTCTGCATTTAGGTGAAAGGTTTCAGCCTCCCAGTCTTTGTTGGATCCAAATGGAAATGAATGGAAATGTAGCAGCCAAGTTTGATGATGCATTATTCACTCACCTTCTGTCAACTGCAATGTTTGGTTCTATGGGATGCATTAATTAATGTCACCTCACTTGATTTTTTTATTTACACTTTGCGTTGTTTTTGTAATCTTTTCAGATGGGGTCATGAAACAATGGTATAAATATATACACTGTTGCATCCATATTTATTCATTAATTTTGTAAAGTGTAATTAAAACGTATTATTTATGGAAATAGAGGTACATTCTGATTTAATAAAATATGAAAGCGTGTCTGTTAATATTACATGTATCAATGTCAAATTATATATATTCTGTAGATATAGACAGTCAGCATGTATTTATATTATATCAGGATAAATTATATATTGCTATAAAAAAACTATGCAGATTGATAGATTTATCCAAAAAGATGTCAGTTTTTTTCAGTTGATAAAAACTCAGTCATTAATAAAACCTTTCAAAAACAGACGTTTCAGTGGAGGGAACATGAGAGGTAGGTAGGTAGGTAGGTACAGATCATTTGTAAATCAACAGTCATATCTAAATACCAGAGGTTTGTGTAACTCGTATTCATGTGTACAAACTTTTCAATAATTGGAAATGATTTTTTTTTTTTTACTTTATGTTCCCAATGTTGAAGAAAAAATAAAAGTAAGATGAATCCCTTTGTCATTCAGAAGCAGCTTTTAGCCTTGCAGTCAGGGTGGCAATTGTCTTCTCCTGGTAAAGGGTCAACACCCAATGTACCTCTTAGTAATGTAAATGCTTTCCTATTCTGTGAGAATGCTTTATAAAGTAGGAGGGGAAAGCATCTGAGAGCACATTCTTTCATTGCTTGTGCCGCTTTGGTGCTGGCGTTTCATGTGGTTTGTAGAAATATCTGAAGGGCTGCTCTGGGTACTTAAAAAGACATGGAAGAAAATAGCTGTTATTGAAAACATAAGGAACATGCATTTTTGAGGTCAGCATTTTAGTCTCATGCTTAGATCTCCATAATATCTAACTTGAAAGCTAACTGAAATATAATTTAATGTTTTTGTTTTGTTAAGCTGCAAAATGCCAAGAGCACAAAAAGAACTGCTTTTTCCATATTTGTGTTTCAAAATGTTAGCATGTGACACTGTATGCTTTAGCTAAAGCACTATATCCAGTCCAGTATTTACAAAGTCATATATGAGTGTGCTGAAAAATACTGCAGTATTCATTTGACACATAATCGCCAATATTGCACTAGCATCCTGGATACTCTGTATTTAGAAAATGTATTTATTCAATTCAGCCTTAGAAGATGTCAAGGACCATAGTCAGAATTCAGAATGTTTTAATAAACAACCATGTGGGGCGGAAGGAGGTGCTCTACCCCAGAGCCTGGGGGAGGTAAACGAGCAGGGGGGACGCATGACGAGCTGACTCCCTGCGAGTCGCTCCCCGCCAAGATGGAATAGGATGTGGTCAGCTTCCTGTTCTGGAGAGGCAGGAGGAGTGCCTGGGAGCGAGAGAGAGCAAACGTCAAGAATAGTGATCTACACTAACAGACTTAGCTGTGGCTTCTGTCTTGTTGTTTATTAGTTGTATGTTTAGACAGGGTGTCTACGTACAGTATGGCTTGAAAAGAAGTTAGGCTTTTGTTTGGATTTTGGGTTTATTTTGGGAATCAAGAAGCACTGTAAATATAATCTGAAAGTCCTTTCACCAAATCCCTGTCTGTGACTGTTTCCTAAATCCCGCCTTTATTGAACCCCGGTGCTGTGTACATCCCCACACAGTGCCTGTGTGTGTGTGTGTGTGTGTGTGTGTGTGTGTGTGTGTGTGTGTGTGTGTGTGTGTGCGCGTGTGCGTGTGCGTGTGTATATATCATCACCATCAGTCTATGTCGATCCACTGCTAGATGAAGGCCTCCCCAAGATGTTTCCCACTTGCTTCATCCTACAGCTTCTCTTTTCCATGTCTGTCCTGCAAAGTTTATGATTTAATCTTCCCATCTTTTATGTGGCCGTCCATTTTAACATTTTCCCTCTTTTGATGTCACACATTTTGGTTTGTTCTCGTACCCCTTGCTTGTAATTCCAACCAATTTCAATGCTCCTTTGTGTCATCTGCACACTGGTAGTATGCATTGATTTAATACTTTTCTCTTAAGGCTAGTGGGTAGATTTCCTTTCATCAACATGCTGCTGTTTCCAAATGCACTCCATCCCATTTTTACTCTTTTGATTTCTTGCATAATATCTCCCTCTGCAATGATTTGTTGTCCAAGGTAGACATAACTTTAGACTTATTTGAGTATCTACTTAAATTTATCAAAGCTGCTAAACATGACTTTTTTTTCACTCATTTTCATTTTAAGTCCACATATAAATAAATTATATATATATATATATATATATATATATACACACACACACACACACACACACATTTATATACAGATATACACACAAATATATCAAACTTGATATTTATGAAGCCTGATATTTTTACAGTGAAAATTGATCATTAATTTTCCTATTTATACATTGATGTTTGATGTATACATATCAAACTTTAATTTATATATCAAAGACCGGTATTTATGCAGTGAAACTCTATTTAGATCAAAGTTTGATGTATACATTCGTTTTATTTTTGTATAGTGAAACGAAAGAGAGCGAGATATATTGGGCTCAGGCACAAGACCACCTAATGTGTATAAGGGAATGTAAGATTTTGCAATGTGCTACAGACAAAGTGTGATTGAAAATAATATATTCATATTTTTCTCTATTCCATTATGTAAAGTGGGCACTTTGTTAGTTTAGCCAGAGTCCTTGACAATTTCCGATGGAGGACCAATGAGAACTTGAGGCGGGAACAGGGATAGAGCAAATAAACTCGGAACCATAATAAGAGTCACAGTATCAAGATGATCTTTAAGGCATCTGGACATGCGCTCTAAAACATTTCAATCAAAGGGAACTTGACCAACATGAGGAAGGCAGAAAATACTGAGTTTTATTTGAAGCAGTAAAATCTCACAAAGCTGTATTTACGTGGCAGATAAAATGATGTAGTCTTATGGTACATATTGTAAATGTCTTTCTTCACCAGAATCAAGTGAATCAAGTCACATAGTAATATAGACAGAAATATTTAGGTTTCAAAAAACATAATTTGTTTCTCTAGTGCATCACAAGATCCTTGTTTGTTTCCCAAAAACTATGGTTGTTTTCTAGCTATCAGCTCTACAATAATTATAATGGCAAAACTTGTCAGTTGAATAATGAACAAATTAATTTTATGAATATTTATATTTCCGAATGATTTGTATATCTTACATCATAATCTAGCCACAACCCTCACCAGGATAAATGGGCGTGAAATTAATGAACATCTTAATCTAATCCCTTTGAAAAAAGTCCCCTAATGCAGGATAACACGTTTAATCTGTATTCTAGAAAGGCTAGTATGAAATCTAACTGGAAGAAATAATGCAATTCTACTAAGGAAATACTCAACTTTAATTTAAACACTAATTGATAAATATCAAAATATGAATATTAACCTGAATTGTTAAAATATGTATCATCAGAATGCACATGTAATCTAAGGTATATCCGTCAAAGTTACACAACATCTTTATACTTGTCAATTTTACTATTCAGTTCCTTTAAAAAAAAAAATCCTATAGTGATGTGATCATGGAATAATCAATTAAATGATAATTGATTTCATTGTTATTTTTTGGTGGTGGTGGTAACCCTTTTATTGGAAAAAAACAACTCCTTATGGAAATTAACAACTTATGAAGTCAGACAACTGTATGAGCAGAAGTCAGCTTAATCCATTATGAATATTGTGAGACAAATGGACAGAAATATTGGAGAGTGCAACTGGCTGCTTCAATGTTGGCTTTGTTGAAGACAAAGCATCTGAATATTTTAGTTTGTCTATTGCTTTAAATCTCGTTTTTTCCTTTTTTATTTTATTGTGTAATCTGATATTAACAAATGGCACAGAACCTCTGATTTATCAGGTTCATTTTTCATGTAAGGAAACTGCAATAGCAATATTCCATTAAAACAGCAATACCAGCTGTGCAACTATCATTTTTACTAACCTATTCATAGCTTCAGAAATTTGACCTACATAAGATAGTGATTCCTTATGGCTGGTATTGAACAATGTTTTTATGCTATCGTTTCTGTCTGTATAAAATGAAATAAGTATCGAAAGCAAGAAAAAAAACATCCAGATGTTATTGAATTAACCTTCAACGCTGTAGAATTTGTGGAGGACAGATTACATTTTCTTTGTTCGTTTGGTGTCACACCTGTTTTACACAATTCCCCTTCTCCTATTTTTGCAGAATTTGGATAATGGGCTGTGTGCAATGCAAGGATAAAGAAGCAGCAAAACTTACAGACGAGAGGGACACCAGTATAAGCCAGAACGCAGGCTATCGCTATGGGGCAGATCCCACACCACAGCACTATCCCAGCTTCGGTGTCACTGCCATTCCAAACTTCAACAACTTCCATGCGCCCGGTGGTCAGGGGATGACTGTGTTCGGTGGGGTGAACTCGTCCTCTCACACCGGGACCCTGCGCTCCCGCGGTGGAACAGGTATGCTGCAGTTAGATACTCCTCTACACGCTGATTGAACAGTTGGAGATTCTCTATAATTAAAGAAGGCTGATTAGACTTTCTCAGAATGGACTGAAGCCCATTGAACACTGTAAGGCTCCTTTGTGATATATTTCTCAATTGTTGAGAAATGCGATGCAATTATCCCTTTTACTGCAGTTGCTATTCATCTTGTTGTGGACTTCAGACAGTATTTTCAATGTGCAGCAGTTCCCTGGGATTTCTAAAAGGAACAAGCTGTAACATTAATAAGGCACTGTTCTCAGTTCAGTGCTGCAGACATTATTTTCATGGGGATGTGCAGTAAGAAAATGCTGGTGGGGAAATACAGCAGCCTGCCAGAAAATTATTACTCATCACTTGAATGAATCCAGTGGAAATGCCAGGGCACAGCATGTGACAGCTTTCCCAACAAATATTTTAAAACTCGTTTCAAACACCTAGAGACAATTCAGTGCCTTGAGACTGAGTTGCATGACACGGTTCAGTTCCAACTGTATGAATGTTGTGCTTTTACATTAAAAATCAAATCCACTGTGCCGCTTAAATGAAATGAAGCCATTTGAGTGACAATCACTAGCATTAAAGGCCATAGAGGGTAGAGTTATTTTGCAGTTTGTGAAACAAGGATGATAACAAGGTTTACATTTGATGAAGTTGAATTATTTTGGTAATTTGGTAACTTGGTCATTTTTAATAATTTGTCTCTGCTTTATCTTCTATATTATACTTCTATATTGTTTTATACCAAAAATAATTGGTTACAGTTGTGATTCCACTACTCATAACAAAACAAAAACATAAAGCATTACAATCATCCTTCTTCTGTTCTCTTTATTTTACTATACTGCCCTCTCCATTCCTCAAGCATTTAATCACTAGTAGTTATCCACTCCTTCATATTGCAGACATAACTAATAAACAAGTGTGGTTGTTATGTGGTTTAGTAAGCGAATAGATTAATGTATGCTACATTGTAATAGTAACCAACCAGTATATATTTTTATTTTATTATTTATACTACTGCAGCATGTTTCGTTGTCACTGTAGAGATGTAGATAGGTTTTGTTTTTGGTCAACACTGGGATAGCAGATGTGTAGGAATTATATTATTCATTTTCACATTAAATATAACTCTTTAGATATGATGTAACCTTTCCTTGTGGGGGCCCTGGGCAATTGGCCTAGTTTCCCCCCCAAAAAAAGACTGGCAATAGCTGCAGCCCAAGATGGGAAGAGCATAGTATGTCTGACGTGTGCCTCTACAGCTGTGTCTGTGTTATTCTTGTCAACAGACCATCGCTGCTTACATCATATGGAAAGAGTTTGGAATTTATAATTTTATATATGTGTATAAAATGCCTTGCAAAAATACTCACCCCCTGCAAAGTGTCCTCCCCCCCCACCCCACCCCATCTGAGTTGATCTTCACAATCTACTTCAAACTGATAGTTAAACAATGCTGATATTATAAAATAAGTTAGATTTTCTTTAAGACTCTCAATTGCATAAGTATTCAACCCCTTTGGTACTGAAACCCTAAAACAGTTAAGGTACACAATATTTTTTTGAAAGGTTACAAAATTACGGAGGTGTCTTTAGACAGCCAAAACATTCAGGGCAGTCACTGAGCAGGGAACCAATCAGAGACATTTTCTTTGTATTAAAAACCCAAACCAATATGAATTCAGTTCCTAACATAAGTTACATTGTTCAGGTAATGTATACGTTAAATATACAGTGTAATTTTAATCAAAATCCTGGTGAAGGATTTCTTTCGCAGTCCTGTTAATCATCTTATTTCTGACTGCAGCTTCTTCCTTCTCTTGCTTCTTTCAGGCGTTACTCTATTTGTGGCACTTTATGACTATGAAGCACGGACAGAAGATGACCTTAGCTTTAGGAAAGGAGAGAAATTTCAGATACTGAACAGCACGTAAGTATGCATAGTACCAATTTTATTAGAATGTATTTGTATTTTTTTTTTGTGAGCCATAGTAGTAATACTTATGCTTTCTAATACATATATTTTTATTTCCATGATTAGTTGTTGAGACTTTGGATTGTTATTATAATGCTGTAAAGTAGTGTAAGTAGTCTGTTCTTTCACAGGCAGTACACCAGTAGAAAAGTTATTGTTGTCAATGGGGTTGCATCTTATTTTATGCAATTGTCCACTGGGAGATTCCAGAACGTGTACGGTGATTGTAACCTGCATGATGTGATGGTAAGCTAATGTGACACATGCAGTCTATAGTAAACATTCAATATTAATAAATCCATCTGGGCTAGGACGACCAGCTTTTTGCTTTTACCACTAGTGAGTATATGTAGAAAGATATGCTTGGATAGTGGTTTATTGATGGTCTCAGTTTAGCTTGCACAGCATCACATACATACTTTGTGGTTCTGCACAGTGATATTAATTAGATTTCCCTGTTTTTCTGGAATTGGGTGTACTCATTTACTCTGAACATCAGTAACATCATGACAGGAAGTGTGTGTGTGATGCTTCAAGAATTTGACCTTCTTGATGAGTGTCACAAATTCATTTAATTTGGGAACTTTAACTGCAGTAACACAATGGTGCTTTGTGCGTCTCTCACTCTGCAGTTTTTGTAAGCTAATCACTGATCAGTGCTGCATTGTGAACTGAATAAAGATAGTATGGTAGTTAGATTGAAATCTATTTTTCTGAGTAGCTGAATTACCATCACTTGTTTACTTGCGGTAAATATAATTAGAAACTTAACACATTTGAGGACCGTTACAGTGCTGTGAATTGAATTGCCTACTATTATATAATATAAGTAAATGGGTTACTCAGTTTATTTGGGTTACTCCAATTACTGTTTGGCAATGCAACGTATAAACGATTAGTGTATAAATTAATCTATTGGACTGTTAAATGTTTCAGATGTCTGAACTGTTTATTAGATATGTACGTGTGTCTGCCTGCTGGAGAGCTTCTGCTGTCTGTCATTACATAGAGGAGACGTGGACTAGAAGATATTTGCAAATAAGCAATAAGCAAAAGCACAAAATCTCATGGTTTAATCAGCATGTTTTATCAGGTTAATCCATGTTTCAAGCGAGTTCAGATTTTAAAACATTGTTACAGGTTGAATATTCATGAATCTCTTTAGTGCCTCCCATGTTTGACTTTGACTTGAAGGTTATGAGTTACTACTGCAAAAAAGAGCTGCGGAGTGCTGTACATGGCAGCTATAGAGATCTAAAGATTTGGATGCACATAATGAACATCATGTTCTCTTGCCACTACCACTTATTTTTGTGTGTTAGAGAAACAGAAACTCTTAACCTCCTGTGCTTTATTGGAGCTGTGGTTGTGTGTCTATAGCCCAAGCCTGGGTCCTGTCCCAGAGGAAGAGGAGGGGCAGTTTTTCTTCTCCCAAGCAGCTGAATCTGAACTGTTATGTTTAAACCCATCTTTAGCTGATATCCATCACTCTTTCACAGTACAGCTGGGACTATGTACACTTTCTGAAGGCTATAAAATCATTCAAGTAATCCATAGGTGACTGTTTTTTCTTTTTTGTCTTCCTTCATGCACCCACATATATTCATCTGAAAAATAGTAATTTAGTTTGTTATGGCCACCTGCTGGGAAGAGGACACATTACATGCACTGATGCTACTTTATCAGAGGCAAAATAACCTATTGGATTTGGCATCTCCTTCAACTAGAGATGCCAGTGAAGCTGATCATTTGAAATTACTTGTGACCCCCATTGAGAGTTGCAGTGTTGATAATCAAGTTCAAGATTTACAGAAGACAAGGCACATAAATAAATAATAATGGCACGTCAGCTCCTCAGAACAGCACAGGACTAGCTGGTTGTCTGCCCCAGGACACAGGTGATCAGAGTGTCAGCCATTTCTTCTACAGTGGAATTTGTTTTGCTTGGTATTTGTGTAGATGGTTATACTGTAATGGTACTTGTATAATGATCAGCACCATCATTTATGCAAAGCAGCTATTTTAATGCTATACATTATATTGTGAACCTTTGACAACAACAAATACATGTTTTTACTTAACATCAACAGACCACTGTGTGTTCATGAATTAAATGTGCTGGAGTTGAGAGAACAAAGAGGCCCATTGCTTGTCTTCAGAAGCAACCACTGCATAACCTGTTGAAAGTCACAGAAAGGAAACTACATTTAATGGAAAAGCATCACCAGGGCTGCAGAGATATGAATATGCAGAAAATTGACATTATTTCTGCACTACAAATTTAAAAAAGAGAAGCATGTGACTAAACCATTATTATACTATGCAGTATCCTCATTATTTCTTAGCATCAAGCTTTTTTCCAAAATAATTGTACTTAGAAACTGTAATTTCCTTAGAGCAAAGGGAAAATATTTTTTTCTCTCAAAATCAAATTGCTGGCTTTCTATCTGCTGCTATATTCTATCAGTAGGTCAATGTTCTTATGTAACTTTCTAATTCTACATGAAGCAAGGTTATGATCAGCACAGGGTTAAGCTGCATTATTATCAGCAAATGCTTGCATGTTTCAGTCTAGCTGGTCCATGACTTGGGGAGCATGTCTGGGAGCTGCTCGTTTGTGTTGAAGGTGACATTCAAACATTAGTCCTCAGGACTTCCTCAGAATCATCTATTTTGTCTGGCTATAGATGTGTGGTCTCCTCAGCATCTCATTACAGTATACATCTAGTGATTTAAAAGAAATAACCGTGTAAATTAGGCTCATTGCTTTTTCTCTGGTTCTTTTTTTCCTTAATTACCATAAGGTGCACTTTTTAAGATTTTCCAGAAAACAGAGAGGCTAGTTGAATAATCTTAAATGCATCTATTCTCTAAGATGTTAAAATATATCTGAATCAACATTTTTTATTAGATTGTCCACATGTGTTAAGAGTTTTGGGTTTCTAATCTATATAACATAATTCTGTCCTCTGTTTAGCTCCCCCTGTCTAGAAATGAGTCTAGTCTACATGCATAATGTATTGGGAATTGCAAGTATACAATGTGAACATGCACCAAATGTTACTACTGTTGAATAGGCGAAGTCCTGGAAGTGTAGAAAACATTATCTTTGTGGTAAAGCTTTATTTAATGTATTTATTTGGGGGGGTTCCTATGTTGCGTGTGATAATGTATCGATTCAGCTACATGCTGTGTCATTGTTGACAATGTGATGGACCTTATTAGAGATACCTTGTGTAAGTTAGTTAAATGTATTCAATAAATTGACAAATAACTGCAGATGTGCATGAAGTTTGAATTAGAGGGCAGACCAGTGTTCTGCAATGTGGTCTCCTGGGAGGGGCTATATGTGTACATTCAAAATCTGTAGAACAATGTTTATAGCTTTAACTATGCAAATGTAGATTATATATTAGGAAAACAAATTGTTACAGTGTTGTTGCTGTACTATCACTTTAAATGTGTGCTGTACCTGTGTGAACCAGAAGGAAGCAGAACATATGTACTTCAATCATTACAACAAAACTATTGGTTAAAACTGAGAGACCCCTAAAGCTTGTTATGAATTATATACTGTACTTGTATCATATTAGACTGTATTGTTGCTTACCATTTTAGCACACAATATGATCTGTAATTGATTTGCATTGCAAAATGGCTTTTTATAAATGTTTCCACTTTGACTGATTTAATATGCACACTTACTATGTACTGCTATAACTATGCTCTATTTAATGTTTTTTTAACATCCTCAACCAAAGTGTGATAGTTTAATTAAATGGTTTATTATTATTATTATTATTATTATTATTATTATTATTGTTATTATTATTAATCCATTTTTTTACTACTGTTTATTAAAATGTTTTGAGACATTTACATAGTTGTTCAAACTATCACAGAGGTAGTTATTGTTTGCTTTATACTCAGTTCTTCAATTTACCATAGTGTTCAATAGCTTAAAAAATGGACTTGCAAATTGATTTATCACTGGAGTTTGTTTGATTTGGAAAGTGAACCTGCAAAATATTTCAACACTTTTGCAGCTTTTGCACCAACTTTTGTGGTATGATTAAGTCTACCACATGAGAGAGTGTATTTTCAGCAGTAAAACAGCTGCTAAAATAAATTCCTCCTTTCTTTGCCTTATTTTCCAGTTTTAGGAAAGTTCCATCAATAATCACCTTACTGTATAGTACATATAATTTATTTTCATCCTCCATAAAACACATCCAATTGTAAGACTTTAGGGAACATTTCTGCACATTTCAATATTGAGATCAGTTCAATTAAATGGGTATACATTTCCAACATGTTTGTGAGAGAACAGTGAAAACTGAATTTGTTCTTGTTTTTCACTGTTGGAAAACAGGGGCCAAAGGGCCCACTCCGTAGTAATTTAATTTTGTAGGAATGTTGCCGAGTTTGCCCATAGTGGTAATTGGACCCAGTTTGTGTTGCTATTTCATAAAGCAGGTAGCATATGGCACTAAACCACATGTATTTGCTGATTTAGTACTTCTTGTTCATGCAACCGTTTCTCTCTCTTCTCTCTCCTTTCTCTCAGTGAAGGGGACTGGTGGGAGGCCCGCTCTCTGACAACGGGTGGAACCGGCTACATTCCCAGTAATTACGTGGCTCCAGTGGACTCTATCCAGGCCGAGGAGTAAGTCATAAAAGAGAGCACTTTTTTTTTTTTCTGCAGTAATTTCATTAGATAAAAAAAAACTGCTAACAAATGCTTTGCATATGTTTTGAGATCTTGTATTTAGTTTTTCCACAATGAACGTGCTGGGTGGGTATGGTGATGTCACCAGTTTGGAACAATACACGTATTTTTCATGTTCAGTAATTGCGTCATACGACCATTGTCAGAAATGAGAGAATAATGTATAATCATCATCATTCTGTAGTGCAATGGGATGGATGATTTAATTTTTATTTGATAGAGTAACATCATGTTATATGAAACCATGTGTGTAGGTTTATAGGGGGGTGGGGGGGACCCTCAATTTTTGGGTTATTCTCAAATTCCCTGTAGTCCTGTAGCCCTGCTCCTGGTCTGTTTGACAGGGAATGCACATGTGCCCGTTGGCCCCTGCCTCCAATTTCCTTTTTCTTGTATTTCCAGTTGAGCAGGCCTTGGTGCCCTGCTCCTGGTTTATTTGGTTTGTTGAAGTGTGGGTCCCTGCCCCCTCTATCATTTCCTTGATTTTAAGTTGAGGTCTCCCTCGTGATGACTTTATTATGCAGCATCCCATTCCCCTTCTAGTATTCTGAACTTGAAAGATAACCATGGTTGCATTTATCAACCTATCTGAGACAATACTATCCAAAGTCTTATGAAGTTGCCCATGAGCCTAAGGGCTCTGACAAAAAGAAGCTGAGTAACTTAGTTCTTATCTCCACCGACCTCATTGTTTGGTAGCCAGTAACACAGTATAACAACAAATTGGGACATGCAGGATACGTCTTTTGTGTATACATCTACCTGCACCACAACAAATGTACTTTTCTGACAGTTCCTTATTCATTGTTTCACTGAACACTTGACAATGTAACATTGTATTCTGGATGTTTTTGTATGGCCCTGCGATTTTTGGGACTTACAGGTTTTGTAACCTGTATTTCAGTCTTCCAGCACCAAGAGACTGATAGCCTCTTCTTAAAGCCACTAATTGAGTAGTTATTAACAATCATACAGTCCCCATCCCAAGTTTATTGCTACAAATTACACACATTAGCATGTAGATTTAAGAGTGATTTATTTTGCCACAGACACTTAATCATGTATCCGTATTCTTTAGGAGTATGAAAGATAATGCATCATTTATGTTTTTTTTCCGAACCTTCCATATCCATCTGCAATTTCTGAATTTGAATCTGCAGTTTTTGCCCCATAGAACAGTTCTGACCATGGTAAAGGGCAAAGCCTTCTCTGTGATTGTGAGATCCAAAACAGCCTCTTCATCTGCAGCTCTCCAGAGCTGTACAGTAATATACACTCACCTAAAGGATTATTAGGAAAACCTGTTCAATTTCTCATTAATGCAATTATCTAACCAACCAATCACATGGCAGTTGCTTCAATGCATTTAGGGGTGTGGTCCTGGTCAAGACAATCTCCTGAACTCCAAACTGAATGTCTGAATGGGGAAAGAAAGGTGATTTAAGCAATTTTGAGCGTGGCATGGTTGTTGGTGCCAGACGGGCCGGTCTGAGTATTTCACAATCTGCTCAGTTACTGGGATTTTCACGCACAACCATTTCTAGGGTTTACAAAGAATGGTGTGAAAAGGGAAAAACATCCAGTATGCGGCAGTCCTGTGGGCGAAAATGCCTTGTTGATGCTAGAGGTCAGAGGAGAATGGGCCGACTGATTCAAGCTGATAGAGCAACTTTGACTGAAATAACCACTCGTTACAACAGAGGTATGCAGCAAAGCATTTGTGAAGCCACAACACGTACAACCTTGAGGCGGATGGGCTACAACAGCAGAAGACCCCACCGGGTACCACTCATCTCCACTACAAAAAGGAAAAAGAGGCTACAATTTGCACAAGCTCACCAAAATTGGACAGTTGAAGACTGGAAAAATGTTGCCTGGTCTGATGAGTCTCGATTTCTGTTGAGACATTCAGATGGTAGAGTCAGAATTTGGCGTAAACAGAATGAGAACATGGATCCATCATGGCTTGTTACCACTGTGCAGGCTGGTGGTGGTGGTGTAATGGTGTGGGGGATGTTTTCTTGGCACACTTTAGGCCCCTTAGTGCCAATTGGGCATCGTTTAAATGCCACGGCCTACCTGAGCATTGTTTCTGACCATGTCCATCCCTTTATGACCACCATGTGCCCATCCTCTGATGGCTACTTCCAGCAGGATAATGCACCATGTCACAAAGGACGAATCATTTCAAATTGGTTTCTTGAACATGACAATGAGTTCACTGTACTAAACTGGCCCCCACAGTCACCAGATCTCAACCCAATAGAGCATCTTTGGGATGTGGTGGAACGGGAGCTTCGTGCCCTGGATGTGCATCCCACAAATCTCCATCAACTGCAAGATGCTATCCTATCAATATGGGCCAACATTTCTAAAGAATGCTTTCAGCACCTTGTTGAATCAATGCCACGTAGAATTAAGGCAGTTCTGAAGGCGAAAGGGGGTCAAACACAGTATTAGTATGGTGTTCCTAATAATCCTTTAGGTGAGTGTAATTTGTGAGACATGTTCATAGAATTCTTGCATTTTTTGGTATTTACTGTTGAATTGTTTAAGAAAGATGTATGTTTTTCAAAGCAACAATTATTAGATCTATTAAGAAGCAGGCTTTCAAGTCATCTGAATGATTGTGTTCCTAGGGGAATTGAGTAAATGTAATTATGCAATGCTTTACTTTTTACAGTTGGTACTTTGGTAAACTTGGCCGGAAAGATGCAGAAAGACAGCTTCTTTCAAATGGTAACCCCAGAGGTACCTTCCTCATCCGAGAAAGTGAAACCACCAAAGGTAATAACGCACTTCACAGGAACATTTATGGTAAAAGGCAGTATGAAAATACTAAAAATCAATAAACAATTTCAGATATTATTTTGTCCTGTCTAAGAAAGTATGAGTAAAAAATCAACATGATTGAACGGAGAACATTCTATGTAAATAATTGTTGCTTTATAACACTTCAATAATATATACACTAATCTAGAGGAATGTAATGAGAGGTTTGCCCTTTAACAGCAAACCCCTTTTTGATTGTTGAAACAGGGACTAAGTTTCTTCAAGTGTGTGCCATGAAAGTATGAGAGAGTCCTTCATATCACCATGTATTATGGGAAACAGTGTGATGTAATCATTTTTGCATCGTCTACTTAAAATTATGAAAAAGTAGCAGCAATGTAGAATGTCCAGGATATAAGTTCAGAAAGGAACTGAAGTGTCACGTTTTCCTAACAATTGTCATTATGTATATATTCTGTGTTCATGTAGCTTTATTCTCTTTCACTACCCCGCCCCTTTCAGGTGCCTTTTCCCTGTCTATACGAGACTGGGATGATATTAAAGGAGATCACGTGAAACACTATAAAATTCGAAAGTTAGACAGTGGTGGATATTATATCACAACCCGAGCCCAGTTTGAAACTCTCCAGCAGTTGGTCCAGCATTACACAGGTGGGTTTAAAAACTGTATTACAGATCTTGTAAGCTCTTTTCCAGTCCTCATTAAAACATTACAGCATCCATGTTTTTCCCCCCCATTACATTTTATATCTGTTGTTTCTGTGCCACTGGAGGGCTCCAGCCAACATGTTTCTATTGCCTAATTTAGACATTTAGTACCAGGGGAGATGGAGCCGTTTATAGTGATGAATCTTGACAGGATGTAGTAGGTGGTTGATCTAGCTGCCAATCATCAGCTGCAGCACAACTGATTGTCCACAGGTTCCTAAGTCCAAGATGTGAGATAAGCCTGCCATTGTAGCAAGGAACTGAAGGGCTGTATAGGCCTAAAGCGAAATGTCTTTTAGAAATCAACAAAAATAGTTACAGATAATCAGATTATCACAAATCAATTAGCACTTCATTACAGATTACTCTGACTTCATAATTTTTATAACACAGAAGTTGACAAGTAAAAGTCCCACATTTCAGGCAAATTAATGCATGCTTCAGTTGTCACTTAATATTTAGGGTTAGGGTTATATATTATATTGAATATAAAATAAGATTTTTCTATATATTGTTTCTCACTTCAAGTGATAAAATTAAAAGCATGTATTCCTTCTAAACAATTACTTTTAATTTAAACCTTGTATGTTTTTTAGTGCATGTGAAAAACAATTGTTACTTCACCTTCACATTTGTATTGTAGTCTTCTCCATTTCTCAGTGTCATTTTCTAAAGATCCTGCATACTATTTATTATATAATTACATTCCAGTTTTAATTATACAAGATATGTATAGGTTGTAAATGTGGATTTATTTGTTGTCAGTCAAACTTTCAGCATTTGAGCTCACTATGTATTTTACTTTGTTTTATTTGATAGGGAAATGGTGTTTACCATATGCTGTTTTACAGCAATATGAGTGAACCAGTTTCCACCACTTTCACACTATGCTTCAGTAAAACGGCATTTACGGTTAATTGAAATGGGTTTTATGGTCTCAACTCCCATTTATGATATTGACATGTTTTATTATAGAAGACAAGACACAAAGTACAATATTGATATTGCTTATGGCCTGTTATTGCATTCTGAGAATTGTATTCATCTGTGCTCTAGTTACTGAGTCATTAAATACTTGGCCACATATGAGCAGCTTGTATATAGCATGTTGATTTTCATTTTATGATCATGAGTAAATACAGTTTGCCTCATCATGTGGAATACAGAGTTCTTCTGTGCACATAATCAATACATTTATTTTGTAAATGTCATGGAACAAAACGCATATAAACAAAAATCAATTAGTATTTTAGGTACCACTTTTTAATGTGAACAAAACTGTTGTGTATTGTGTGTGGTGATGAAGATGCTTTCCTATGTCAAGATTGGTATATTTTGTATTATTCTATATCTAATATATACAATTAGTTACTTATGACTGAATTATGGTAGCTGTTGAAGAATAAATGCTCTGGGCTAATAATTTAAGATTTATCAGTTAAAATCATGGGACCAGGTATTTCAGAGTTTTAGTTTTCAGCTAATATCAAACAATGTTGATTTAATTGAAACAGATTTAATTATACATTTTTAATAACTTGCATATAAGCCTGTCCCAACTGAATAATACAAAAAAAAAACATGTGAAACCACAAAATCCTTATGAATACAAATCAATTGAAATGAATTTACCAGCCAGAACTTCCTCAAACTATTGAACCAACCGTTTTTTTTTTTCACTTTCATATATGCTTTCATATAAATGTTTTCTGGGAGATAGGAAGATGTTATAATTCAGTTTTACTTCATAAACATTGTAGTATTATTTGCATAAATTATGTAAAAACATGTTCTTGATTGTATTACCATTTGAAAATAATCGCTTTGAATGTAAGAAGAATTCTGCTTTTTCTCTTCCCTAGATCAAAGATATTTTTTTAGAATTTCTTTCCATTCTGCTTTGCAAAAATACAGCAAATTAGCTTTCAACTTGTATACACCATTTGTCAGAATTGTGGATATATTTCTATTAGTTTTGTTACAACTAAGCAACAAAATTGCTGATGTTGCATCTGGTTCCATTTCTCTTTGCAGATATTTTGCTGCTATGCTTTTATTTTTCATGTTGCCTTAATCATAATATAGATAGTGAACCAAGAAAACGTATTTACTTAATTGTGCTTGTAATGCATACAATAACTTAATTTCCAGGAATTAAATGGATAAACTCTCTATCCCTGTCACTGCTCGATGTTGTATTTTATTGTATAGATTACAAATAAGAAAAAAGCCTTCAAACTAAATCAGACCAGAAGTGCATTGTACCAAAGTGCACGATCTGTCGAACACAAAAATATTGTACATTGTCATATTTTACATACACTGTTTTAAACCATATTGTTGTTTCATCCGTTTTCATACTTATTTTCTTTAACAATGGTTAACCTGGGCAGCATAAGCAAAAATGATTAACTAAAAGGAACAATGCACATGGAGGAGCAATGCTCTATTGTATTTATTTTATTAATGATAGTATATTCCTCCTCTAATTAAGCGCTTAAATCTGTAAATCGCTGCAATGTCCTCCCTGGCCTGCAGCAGGTGCTTTGCTGTGTGCTGTGCGGTCTCACCGAGTCGTCTTGTGCTTCCCTGTGCTTCTGTCCAGAGCGAGCTGCAGGCCTGTGCTGTCGCTTAGTGGTGCCCTGCCATAAGGGGATGCCACGGCTAGCTGACCTGTCTGTCAAAACCAAAGACGTGTGGGAGATCCCGAGGGAATCCCTGCAGCTCATCAAAAGGCTCGGGAATGGGCAGTTTGGGGAGGTTTGGATGGGTAGGAACATCAAACACTAAAGTACTGTATATCAGAGGCCCGATGGAAGGTTCAGTGTGCATATGGGAATGGGAGGTTTGGGATTAGGGGGGTAATCTCACAAAAAGGTGTTTTTTTTTCTGCTAAAACTAAAGTAAGATTAGCTCTGGCAGAGACAGAGCAGTTACAGCAGGTAACAGGTAAATTGGAACAATCCACTAATCTGCCGCTTGAATAGGTGGAAAAAATCTGTAATACAGACAAAATGATTGACTAATTGAATTGAATTAGTCATAATGCATACTAACATTTTCACATACTCCATCTTTTTGAAAGTAGAATGTATTTAACTTCTGCTTCTACTACATTAGATTTTCCTAATTAATTTAGCAGAGAAAAAGGCTGCTCTTTGATTATTTTATGTGGAGTGCACATTCAGCACTTGAACTGACTCACCTTCCATCTCCCTCTGTGCATGTTTTATTTCTTGGTCATAAATACTCTCTGCCTTACATTCTTTGTAGAAAGTGCTGATGGTTTGTGCTTTAATTTAACTACGGTGTGCGTGAATTACTCACCACATACTGTGGGCCTGGCTCCTGATGCATGGGAAGTTACCAGAGATTCTCTTGATTTGGAAACAAAGCTGGGGGCAGGCTGTTTTGCTGATGTTTGGTGTGGTAAGACAAAATGTTAAATATTTTAAATGTTCATTTTTAAACACAAAATGAAGGCACTTGAATGTAAATTATGTGAAAGTGTCAGAATTGGTTGCCTTTTCTGGTTTTACCATTTTTTATATACAGTGAGGGGAAAAAAGTATTTGATCCCCTGCTGATTTTCTACGTTTGCCCACTTACAAATAAATGATCAGTCTATAATTTTAATGGTAGGTGTATTTTAACAGTGAGGTACAGAATAACAACAAAAAAATCCAGAAAAACGCATTTCAAAAAAGTTATAAATTGACTTGCATGTTAATGAGGGAAATAAGTATTTGATCCCCTATCAATCAGCAAGATTTCTGGATCCCAGGTGTCTTTTATACAGGTAACGAGCTGAGATTAGGAGCACTCTCTTAAAGGGAGTGCTCCTAATCTCAGCTCGTTACCTGTATAAAAGACACCTGTCCACAGAAGCAATCAATCAATCAGATTCCAAACTCTCCACCATGGCCAAGACCAAAGAGCTGTCCAAGGATGTCAGGGACAAGATTGTAGACCTACACAAGGCTGGAATGGGCTACAAGACCATCGCCAAGCAGCTTGGTGAGAAGGTGACAACAGTTGGTGCGATTATTCACAAATGGAAGAAACACAAAATAACTGTCAGTCTCCCTCGGTCTGGGGCTCCATGCAAGATCTCACCTCGTGGAGTTTCAATGATCATGAGAACGGTGAGGAATCATCCCAGAACTACACGGGAGGGTCTTGTTAATGATCTCAAGGCAGCTGGGACCATAGTCACCAAGAAAACAATTGGTAACACACTACGCCGTGAAGGACTGAAATCCTGCAGCGCCCGCAAGGTCCCCCTGCTCAAGAAAGCACATGTACAGGCCCGTCTGAAGTTTGCCAATGAACATCTGAATGATTCAGAGGAGAACTGGGTGAAAGTGTTGTGGTCAGATGAGACCAAATTCGAGCTCTTTGGCATCAACTCAACTCGCCGTGTTTGGAGGAGGAGGAATGACCCCAAGAACACCATCCCCACCATCAAACATGGAGGTGGAAACATTATGCTTTGGGGGTGTTTTTCTGCTAAGGGGACAGGACAACTGCACCGCATCAAAGGGACGATGGACGGGGCCATGTACCGTCAAATATTGGGTGAGAACCTCCTTCCCTCAGCCAGGGCATTGAAAATGGGTCGTGGATGGGTATTCCAGCATGACAATGACCCAAAACACACAGCCAAGGCAACAAAGGAGTGGCTCAAGAAGAAGCACATTAAGGTCCTGGAGTGGCCTATCCAGTCTCCAGACCTTAATCCCATAGAAAATCTGTGCAGGGAGCTGAAGGTTCGAGTTGCCAAACGTCAGCCTCGAAACCTTAATGACTTGGAGAGGATCTGCAAAGAGGAGTGGGACAAAATCCCTCCTGAGATGTGTGCAAACCTGGTGGCCAACTGCAAGAAACGTCTGACCTCTGTGATTGCCAACAAGGGTTTTGCCACCAAGTACTAAGTCGAAGGGATCAAATACTTATTTCCCTCATTAACATGCAAATCAATTATTAACTTTTTTGAAATGCGTTTTTCTGGATTTTTTTGCTGTTATTCTGTCTCTCACTGTTAAAATACACCTACCATTAAAATTATAGACTGATCATTTCTTTGTCAGTGGGCAAACGTACAAAATCAGCAGGGGATCAAATACTTTTTTCCCTCACTGTGTATATATATATATAATATATGTTTATAGTCACCTTTATACTAAAGTTATTTGGAAAGCCCTGTGACAGTCCTATTTGATATCTTGTAGTCAGTCAGTAAAATCAATGCTGTCACCTATAAGTAAACCAAGCTGAGTGATACTCGTTTCTCTGGTAAGTGCACTCTGCATTGTCACTCCTTTAGTCCAACAAACCACTAATTTGAATGCACTGCTCCTCATAGCATCATATTAAGCAGATTGGTATATTGTAAGTTGGATTCAATTTACTATTTGTCAGTGTAGTACTGGTGAGAATGTTTCATGCTGTGAGAGTACAGGGGTATCTGTACTACAGCTCCAAAATGCAAAATGTTTGAAATGCTGAAATGAATTTGAAGAACTCTAGCATTTAAATTTGTATAAATCCATATATTTCTGTATTTAAAATGTAGTAAAATAAGAATACTATAGCACAATCTGCAATGCATGTCTTTAAATGTTGGGACAGTGTCAGAGAAGAGCATTATTTTACTAAATGCTTTTATTAATCCAGCATCTCTTTCTGAAAGTGTATTTGTTTTCTAAATAATGTAATGCATTAACTGATCAATTGAAGCCTATCACTAGATATATCATAATCTTCAATAAAGTTGTGCAAACATAAAGGTTTCTAGCATAATAATCAAAGGTAAAGTGTGGTTTTATTTGGATTCATGTTATATTCAATATATTAAAAACCGTGAGCTGTAAAATCTCTGCTGTATGTACCAAAATATGTCTTTGAATGGCTGATTGTTGCTCATTTTACAATGAAAGGCACATGGAATGGAACCACTAAAGTGGCAGTGAAGACACTGAAGCCAGGAACGATGTCCCCAGAGTCGTTCCTGGAGGAAGCCCAGATCATGAAGAAGCTGAGACACGACAAGTTGGTTCAGCTGTATGCGGTGGTGTCAGAAGAGCCCATCTACATCGTCACTGAGTACATGAGCAAGGGTCAGTGTGCATTCATTTACCATGTTTTTCTTTTGAAACATTTTATGAGTCTTCATGTCCTCCAAATATTCTCTCTGAAGCACATATCGTATTCCACTAGAGTGATATTGTATTTGATTATTTCAGATTCCTATTTGACAACAATCATGGTGTTGGGAGTTGTAAGGGAAACTAATTTACATGCATTAAGCTTTTCAAAATAGTAGTTAAGGCAAATGTGTAATGTTCTAAGTAGCATCATACATGTGATGCAATAAATCCTTCAGTTTTGATCCATTTCTAAAGATGTAATCAAGTTTTTATTCCAGAAGTACCAATTTCCTACCAGTGTCTTTCAATATATTAAAAAAAAACTGAATTCTTGAATACCCAGAAGTTCTCTCTTTCAAGACTTTGAGCACTGAATGAGTTTTGATTTGCTCCAAAGAACTTAAATTATTTAACTCAATCTTTAAAATTTGGTATATGTCAAATTTCATAAATATAATGAACAACACTTTTAAAACTGTCAAGAAGGAAATCTACAGTATGATTGTTATTCAGAAATGTGGGAATAGGAAAACACCAGATTACATTTAATCATATTTATAACCCAACTGTGAACTGCTTACCAGATCACTTCTGTTTACACAGAATTGTATTCATAAATAACTTAATTAGAGCAAAAAGTAAACAAAACAAATTATTAAAGTACATTATATGGAATCTGCTCATGATTGCTCTTTCTAAGGAGAACATTTCAGTTGTTCTTTATATATTTTAAAGTTCCTTACAAACAGAAGTTGATATTCAAAACAGTGCACATGTCATTTCAGGTAGTTTACTGGATTTCTTAAAAGATGGAGAAGGACGGGCATTGAAACTGCCAAACCTTGTGGATATGGCAGCACAGGTAGACTTTTTTTCATTGTTATTCATTCCTGCCTCTTAGCAGGAAAATGTAAGGAGTCACTTTTCTCCACTGCCTTCAGCATCAGTTCATTATGTTTTGTTCCAACATTGCGAGAGGTGGTATGATAGTATGAAACGAATTCACTGCAGATTAAATTTTCTCATGGATTGTTAAAACTAGAACAAAATACAATGGAATTGTGTTTAACATCTGCTTCTGTTTGATATATGTATGTTCGGCATATGACATGAAAACGATTGTAGAGTATCACGTGCTCCTAATCCAGGTAGCTGCTGGTATGGCTTACATCGAGAGGATGAATTACATTCATCGAGATCTGCGATCTGCCAATATCCTGGTAGGAGACAATTTAGTGTGCAAGATTGCGGACTTTGGTCTGGCACGGCTTATTGAGGATAACGAGTACACCGCTCGACAAGGTAAGGTTTACATCTCATTTCAGACCAAGTCAGATTGCACACTGACTCAACTTATTTCTTTATTTATTTAATTTATTGATTGTATAGTCTGGAAACTAATCTGGTAACAGACAGAGAGACTATCACCTTGAAATGTTCAGTTCATCTTAGCATGGCTGGTGGATTACATTTTTGTAGTAAAGACCAAACTGATTTAATTCTGTTTCATTACATAATTTGTTTGGTCTACACATTATGAAATCACTGATTAAATACATAATTTCTAGTTAGAATACATACTTTGATTAATTGAACATGACACTCTTGGCTGTGTATTGATTTTCTTTGGAAATTGATGATATTTTCAATATTATAAAATAAGTACAACTTGGTTTTAGTTTTGCCCGTACAGTTTTACTAGTTGGAGGATATTGTTCTGAATTAGACTTCTGGAGGGGACCATTAACAGGATATAAAATGCTAATTGTCATATTTGAAATACATTATTAAAAGAAATGTTCCAAATAGTATTGTATATGTTAATTTACCATTTGTATTATTTTATTATATTTTTTTTTACTATTTAAACTGTTCTATGTAGTATTGATCATGTGCTTGGTGTTCTCCCTATTTTAGGTGCAAAGTTCCCAATAAAATGGACTGCACCAGAGGCTGCACTTTATGGAAAGTTCACAATCAAATCAGACGTGTGGTCATTTGGCATCCTTCTCACAGAACTGGTGACAAAAGGACGGGTACCCTATCCAGGTCAGTACAAAAGCTCTGATAGAACATTTTCCATTTATAGAACTAAAAGTCTGAAACGCAAGAATCAATAATTTAATGAAATGATGACTACCTTTTTACGCAAAAAGGAAAATGTCACTTACTTTTAGAGGTTACATAAATTAAAATGATCACAGACATTGTGGTGGTTTATCTATAAAAGAAAATGGTCTCGAAATGCCAGCATGCCTGAATGCATTTAAATTCATTATGATTTAATAAACACAGATGTTCACCTTACAGCCAGTTTCATCAGATTTACCTATTTTCCAATCATTCATGATTTAAAAAAAATATTTCTGAAAGCCCAGCCTTTGCCAAAGGGAAGTAAATGCAAGCTTATGGTGTTTCCACTGTAGTATCTGAGGGGGAACACATGTTCATACAGATGGAGTGTGCAATGCATCTGAGGAGGTGTTGAGAAGCTGTCAGAGACCCCACACTGTCAGCTGAAAAATGGGAGGCGGACTATTTAACAACCGATATATTTTTAGACGAGACCATCAATAATTAATTCCATAGTAGAGCATCATTAAAACTATCTGTAGCAGTTCCTAATGCCCCTGTTAAGAAGCTTGCAAATAAACGGTTATGATTTGCAGGCTTCTTATTAGTGTCAGGTTTCTTTCAAATGCTGGGTTACTCTGAAAGAACCCTTTAAAAAGATGTACACCACCTCTGCCTGAAACCGCGTTCTGCTCACCTGGCCCTTTCAATCTATCACTAGAATGTGAGTATTATTTCAAGTATTAATTATTAATCATATTAATTTCAACTTTCTATACAAAATAAAAACTGCCACAGTATGTAGACTGTGGATTTTTGTCTAATGCACCCACAGCATTTTGAGTTTAGCAGTTGTATGAACGTTCTGATGTGTTCAAACATGTTTTTGTTGTGCAGGGATGAACAACCGGGAGGTGCTGGAGCAGGTGGAGCGTGGCTACAGGATGCCCTGTCCCCAGGACTGCCCCAGCTCCCTCCACGAGCTCATGGTGCAGTGCTGGAAAAAGGACCCCGAGGAGAGGCCTACGTTTGAGTACCTGCAGGCCTTCCTGGAGGATTACTTCACAGCCACTGAGCCCCAGTACCAGCCTGGGGACAACCTCTAAACATCCCCCATCCCCCCAGCTTTGCTCACAGACTGCGGTCTTCAGGTGCATCCCATAGCTTCCAGTGCCATGACAGATTACCCTCGATGGGGAAATTGCCAGTACATCCATTGACTGTGTATTGGAAATATACAGCTTCCAGTGTTTCAAACCATTGCCACTGTCCTTAAACACCAGATATACTCTGTTTTAATGAGGCTGACTTAAAGAAAAGAAAAAAAAAACTTTGATTAAAAAGGTGTTTGGGGTTCTTTATGAGGTGAAGGGAGGGAAGAAAGGATTATAATGTCAATGTCAATGAAATGCCTGTTTCCAGTGTAAATAATAACTGCTTGTTTACTTATCCCTTGTTTTTCCTTGTTTTTTTTAATAAAGATAATAACAATGATGATGATGATAAAAATAATAATAATAATAACTTAAATACAACAATCTTCTGGAATTGCAAAAGTCCTGGGGAATGAGAAACCCAGTGCTCTTCCTTGGTTTGTAGTAAACCTCTTGTTTTGTTCTCAAGTTACAGAATGGATGTTGCTGCAGCATTCTTTAAAAAAATAATAATGCTCCTAAAGTTTAAACACCTTTCTCTTTTCCTAAGTAGCTTGTATTAATTGTATTAATTCCTTTTTAAAACTTTGCTACGTCATCTGTTTTGGAGTCATTAACATGCTGGCGCTTTCCAATGTGTTACTGGCTATAGTCGAGCATGACAACTTCCTCAGATAATTTTGCACTGCCTTTAAGGATTTTTTGTTTTTGTTTAGTTTTTTTAATGTTAAATAGCTGTTCCTTCTTAAAGTCAAATGTGTTAGGCTAATGCTGTAACAATGTTATTTTACAAATAATGTATGTTACATTTTGTAATTACAGCCAAATGTGTAAGAATGATACTTTTAAACATATCTCTCTTGTAGAAGGTTAAAATGAAGCCTGGTTGGTAAATTTGCCACCATTTTAACTGGAATGATGGAAGAATCTCTTTCTATCACAAATATGTATACTGAAATGACATGTGGTTTATTTAAAAAGATCTAGTATTACATTTAGCCTAATGGTCTTATTTTACCTTGTATACATTGTAACATTTACAGTCATTCCAATCTGTCTCATGTCCATGTTTACTTAATTTTAAGCATAACAATGTAAAAGAGAAGCGTTTACGAATCCTGTCTCCTCTGATGTGCACCTCACTCGTGTTTTTCTGAGTTACTATGCACTCCTTCATCAAATGCCGGACTTCATTGTCGGAAAACAACTTCAGAAGGTTTTGTTCAACTGACCATGGATATCAAATAAAAAATTTGTTATATATATTTAACCAAATCAACTAGTTCTTGGAAGTATTGATTTGTTCTTCGACTGCTTATATCGTTTGTTTTTGTTTTGTTTCCAGTTTTACATTATGGTTTTTGTTTTTAATATTTTTTTTAAACATTACTTTAGGTAATGTAACTGTCATTAAAAAATAACAATAAACATTTTACACTGTTACCAATTTTTTTTATTAAATATTTTTTACTACATGGCATTTTAGAAAAGCTTCAGGAGCCGTTTAGTTACATTGATGCCAAATGATTTCCATATTACACTTTAATCTAGTTATGTATGCAGTAAGACATGGCTATGTTTGAGTATATAAGAACAAGGAATGATTTCCATCAAATATGAAAATTGACACTTGTTTATTTGTTCATTGAGATCTGGTGTACATAATTTGTACACAAACAAGGACTAACTAAAATAAGAGTAAGATAAAAGTGAAATGACTCACAACAGTATCAAAGAAGAATAAAGAACATTTTAATTCAGTGAAACACCACTGTAATTAAGTAATTTTTTTTTTTTTTTCCTAAACATAACCAATATTCTGAAAAATGCAATGATTAACTATGGACACATGAGGGAGCCCAAGTCTTCATGCAAAAGTAACATTTTGTTTATCTTAGCACTTAAATATATCCTTTAATATATATATATTTAAAGGAATAAAATATAAAACAAAATGTGTCAAGTTCACTGGACTAATATTCTGTCAGATCAGTGGAGTCAATTAAGTTTTTAAACAACATAGATAATACATTCTCAGAATAAAAGTTCACATTTTAATAATAAAGATATTAAACTTGTGAATGCAGTTTAAATGTGAACAGCAATTAAAACCACATCATACAAAATCATACAAGATCTTGGTGTTTTCATACAATATACAATTATAATGACTTAAAATATGACACAAGTCTTCAATCCACATTGTATAGATTCAAATTAAATATGAATGACCAGATTTAAAATAAAGTAAAAAGTAAAGTAACTTGATTTTATTTGTCCCTGTTTATGAAGTATGTAGCACTTTTAAGGTTTGAAATGTGACATTTATATGATCTGTAAATGAGTAACAGTCTTCGCTTTTCACTATTGACTTGATTTTGTCCATCTATTACCACACAGTGGGATGGATGTGTAATACTACATCACAACAAGATTGCACTGCTTTATATACCAGTTTTTCTGATACTATAGGTTATCATGAAGATGGTACTTTTCATCTTGTATTAAGGAACTAAACCTTTTACATATATATCTGAAATGTTAATATTTTAGAGATTAAGAAAATAAGTAAACATATAGCTGTCCTTGGCCACAATATTGGTAAACATATAAGAAGTATTTTCCTGGGCAATAAGATTATAAAAATCATTTCAAATGACACAGTCGATGAACCTTTATCTCATGCTCTTTCCTGCATGTACCATCTACACATTGTTTGCTTGATTACTCAGTCTTGCCTGTGTTAAGTGCTGGCCTCATTATGGATCTGTACTGTTACTGACATACTTTAAATGAGTCCTGTCTTATTTATGTGTGAATTATTCCTTGAACTGATCATTGTGGATGGAAAACCTGCAGCAAATACAAGTGGCACAGACTGCAGACCATCAGTCTTTTCCAAAAATGTCTCCAAAATGTAAGTAGGAACATTTTAATAGTTAACATTTATGTGGCATCTTGCATGTAAAATATTTTTCTTCTTTCTGTATTATATATATATATATATATATATATATATATATATATATATATATATATATATACACACACAGTACTGTGCAAAAGTTTTAGGCAGGTGTGAAAAAATGCTGTAAAGTAAGAATGCTTTCAAAATAGACATGCGAATAGATTATATTTATCAATGAACTAAATGCAAAGTGAGTGAACAGAAGAAATATCTAAATCAAATCCATATTTGGTGTGACCACCCTTTGCCTTCAGAACAGCATCAATTCTTCTATGTACACTTGCACACAGTCAGGGATTGTGTAGGCATATAGTCAGGTGTCTGATTAAACAATTATACCAAACAGGTGCTAATGATCATCAATTCAATATGTAGGTTGAAACACAATCACTAACTGAAACAGAAACAGCTATATAGGAGGAATAAAACTGGGTGAGGAACAGCCAAACTCAGCTAACAAGGTGAGGCTGCTGAAGACAGTTTACTGTCAAAAGTCATACACCATGGCAAGACTGAGCACAGCAACAAGACACAAGGTAGTTCTACTGCATCAGCAAGGTCTCTCCCAGGCCGACATTTCAAGGCAGACGGGTTTCAGAAATGGCAGAAAACAGTGGGACCCTGGTACACCCATCTACTGTCCGGAGAAGTCTGGTCAGAAGTGGCCTTCATGGAAGACTTGCAGCCAAAAAAAACATACCTCCGACGTGGCAACAAGGCCATCGACGCAACTATGCATGAAAACACAAGAACTGGGGTGCAGAAAAATGGCAGCAGGTGCTCTGGACTGATGAGTCAAAATGTGAAATATCTGGCTGTAGCAGAAGGCAGTTTGTTCACTGAAGGGCTGAAGAGCGGTACACGAATGAGTGTCTGCAGGCAACAGTGAAGCATGGTGAAGGTTCCTTGCAAGTTTGGGGCTGCATTTCTGCAAATGGAGTTGGGGATTTGGTCAGAATTAATGGTCTCCTCAATGCTGAGAAGTACAGGCAGATACTTATCCATCATACAATACCATCAGGGAGGCATCTGATTTATTCTGCAGCATGACAACGACCCCAAACATCCAGCGACTGTCATTATGAACTATCTTCAGCGTAAAGAAGAACAAGGACTCCTGGAAGTGATGGTTTGGCCCCCACAGAGCCCTGATCTCAACATCATCGAGTCTGTCTGGGATTACATGAAGAGAGAGAAGCAACTGAGGCTGCCTAAATCCACAGAAGAACTGTGGTTAGTTCTCCAAGATGTTTGGGTCCAACTGCCTGCCGAGTTCCTTCAAAAACTGTGTGCAAGTGTACCTAGAAGAATTGATGCTGTTTTGAGGGCAAAGGGTGGTCACACCAAATACTGATTTGATATAATTTTTTCTTCTGTTCACTCACTTTGCATTTAGTTCATTGATAAATATAATCTATTAACGTCTATTTTTGAAAGCATGCTTACTTCATAGCATTTTTTCACACCTGCCTAAAACTTTTGCACAGTACTGTGTGTGTATGTATATATATTATACCACAGCATTATTGAAATAATAATAATAATAATTGCTGCATGATATTATGAGATTTAATATCTATACCAGCTTTTTGTATGGCTTCCATTAATTCAACCTTTATTTTCATGCAAGGTACTCCTTCCAGTTGGTTTTATTTATACTGAAGCAAAGAGAATGCACCATAAATACTTGACTGTAACTATACACAGTTTACACAGTTACGTCAATTACTATAAATGATAGCCTTTCTTTAAATATGAAACACTTACATATTTTATCAGTATCATAATCTGTGAGAGACACAATGGGCAGGTGTTTAGACGTGTGAGCAATTGTAATGTTTACCAAGAATTTATGTTCATACCCCACCTTAAAAGCAACCTGAGCACCATTATAGGCAACACAATTATCTCTTCATCGCTATAATCATTTGACCTTTACTGAGTGAAATTCAACATGGTAACAGGATGTATTTTTTAATCTCTACATGGGCACAGAAATTGATGATTGTTTTTCATCAGAAAATGAGGTGGGTAACAATGTTACAATGTTTTATATTTGGGGAAAAGCCTAACCGAATTGTAATTATAAAATGGCACTTCGTACATTTTAACTTTTATGGTTACTATTAACAAAATATTGAGTTTACTTTGTAGCAAAAAGCTTGGAAAATCACTGTCTCAGTGTACATCTATGAATCATTTTGTAAAATAATGTAATCTGATGAGATGCATACATATTGTGAAATGTAGTGATATGTAGGACTGTACATTCAGGATTGATTTATACCCACTTCTACCACAGAAAGGTTAGTTGGTTGTATGAATAGACAGAGAGAAGTACAGATTAAGCACCTAAATACAATATTTTTAGTTTTTACTTTACAGAAATAATGAATTTACAAGGCTTTACATAAAGCATTTAAATCAACAATACTAATAATGGCACAAATTAGTTATAATGAAGATAGATTATTTAAGAGATTAGCAGTCTATCTATACTGTTTTTCTTTAGGGTGCTTCCATAATTAATACTGCCCACTGGTGCCAACATGAACATGCATTTTCAAAACTATTACATTTTAAAAATATTTTAAAACATTGAATACAATCCTAATGACAATAATATATAATGGTGAGAATTTGTCTTTCATTTCATCTAGTGTCTATGTGCGCATGTTTAATGCAGTTTATTTTATTTTGTAATCACATTGTAATTACTCCATTTGAAGCATATTCAAATGCTGTTCTTGAGAAAATCCCACACGGCAATATAACCAGTGCATAGCAATGCAGTTCAAAATACAGTCTGGTAAGGACATGTCTTTGTAACACCACTAACGTAATTTAGACTTAATTTGCATTTAATCTTGCATGACTGAAACTGGCATGTAAAAACACATGCCATAGATGGTGATAGACATCCTAAAATTATATGTGATGGGTGTAATAAACAACTACTTAAATACCTTGTTACATCTGACTATAATATATTTTACTCGGTTCATGTTCTTTATACCCACTAAATATCCAGTTGTCACATTCAATTAATGTTTACCATCTAGGTATTATAAAGCCTGATACTGTCTGCTGTTAATGAAGACTTTGAAGGATGCAGGATACAAGTGTCTTCGTTATCATTCAAAAGGTCTATTACCCTTTTCTGTGTGCTGTGGGAATACCAGGTTTGTAGGAGTTTCTTTATTTGTTGTTGTAGGTCTGTATGCAGTAGCTAATATGAAAATAGACACTATTTAATTCCATTATTAAAACTGACTCTTCCATTTTACAGGAAACATGCAGGAGAAAAGTACAATTGTATAACATATGAGTTCAATATGCCCATGCTTGGTTACAATTTGGCATTTTTATATCCCCTGTCCTTCGCCAATATTATAGAAAATGACATACAAAAACATGTTTTGAAAGAACTGGATACTAACCTAAGAAACTGAATTGACTATACACGACTATTTGTAGTGCAAGCCACAACAGAATAAGGTGTCATATCAGAACTGGACTTAAATGTGGAAATGGCATTCAGAACTCGACTGATACTGGTCTTCAGAGAAAGCTGTGTCAGTGTAGAACAAGTAGAAATTGTCAGTGTTCATGAGGTAATCCCTGCAGTACACCACTGTCATGAAGATATTTAATCTTGTTATCTGCAAATGAGTAAAACAATAAGTATTGTTTTTTCTATTATTATATTAGCAATGGGTTATAAAGATTAAAGTTGATGATCTGATATTTAATGAGATGCCCTTCTTGTTATTCTACAGCCAACCTCTTCACGTTCTACATGATCAGGTTCCGCAAATGTGGCATGTCAGAGACTGCAATCATCTACCTTGGCTCCCTGGCAATTATGGATTGTTTTTACTTGATTTGGGTGATACTTCTCGACCTAACCTTGACATTTCACCAAGCCCAGCCCTTCTGGCATTCCTACCCTTGGTGTGGGATCCTCTCGTTCCTGCAGTATGGCTCCTTGTACAGCTCCTCTTGGATCGTGGTGGTCTTCACCATAGAGCGCTACCTGGTGCTCAGGATCACTAAAGCGAAGAAGCACTTCTCTAAGACGGGCATTATCGTGTTCATTACCATTCTGATAATCTTGCTTTGCCACATCATTTCCATCCCGCTGTACTGGATCCACGATGTCACATTGCTGAACATCACGATGGCTGGCGAGAACGTCACTGTGTCCAGGTGTCTGTATAACAACAAGCTCTATTCCACCGTGCTGGTATGGATCACCACTTTCCTCTCTGGAGGAATCCCCATCATTCTAGTCATTGTCTTTAATTCCCTCATCGCACACCATCTCCAGAAGGCCAGGAAGATGTTCACCAAGGAGGAGAGAAGGACCATGAAAGGAGTCACCTCCAAAGGCATGGTTAAGAGGACTATCATGCTTCTGTGCACCGTGTCTGTTACCTTTGTTGTCCTGAGTCTCCCTCGGTTCGTGACCTACTGCATCCTGAGAACCATGTATAACTATAAGGAATTCAACAGGAATGATTACAGCCTGCCCATCAATGTCATCAGTGACCTGGCAAACATGCTGCAAAATCTCAACTCCACCACTAACTTCCTCTTGTACTGCATGGTGAGCAGGAGGTTCAGACAGGAGCTGCTCTGGCTGCTGACCTGCAAACCCAAAGGCAGGGAACTGGGGTCTTTCATCACTCAGACAACCATGAAAGTGTTTTCTGTCATGGATCATAAAGCGGAGAACTCCCGAGATTCTGTCGATGTGGTCCTGACAAAACTAAATCACACTCAGTAATGCCCTAGTGCCACTGTGAGCTTCCACATCCACAGTCTGCCTTTGTAAATTAATTGGAAGAAGCCCCCACTTATTAGCACAGAGTAGTGTTTTGTTACTTAAATTTACCAAATGGTAAATATATTTTCCAGTAGCATTACGTTGCATTTAATACACATTGCACATAACAAACTACAGTGAGGGGAAAAGTATTTGATCCCCTGCTGATTTTGTACGTTTGCCCACTGACAAAGAAATGATCAGTCTATAATTTTAATGGTAGGTGTATTTTAACAGTGAGAGACAGAATAACAACAACAAAAATCCAGAAAAACGCATTTCAAAAACTATATAAATTGATTTGCATGTTAATGAGGGAAATAAGTATTTGATCCCCTATCAATCAGCAAGATTTCTGGCTCCCAGGTGTCTTTTATACAGGTAACGAGCTGAGATTAGGAGCACTCTCTTAAAGGGAGTGCTCCTAAGCTCAGCTCGTTACCTGTATAAAAGACACCTGTCCACAGAAGCAATCAATCAATCAGATTCCAAACTCTCCACCATGGCCAAGACCAAAGAGCTGTCCAAGGATGTCAGGGACAAGATTGTAGACCTACACAAGGCTGGAATGGGCTACAAGACCATCGCCAAGCAGCTTGGTGAGAAGGTGACAACAGTTGGTGCGATTATTCGCAAATGGAAGAAACACAAAATAACTGTCAGTCTCCCTCGGTCTGGGGCTCCATGCAAGATCTCACCTCGTGGAGTTTCAATGATCATGAGAACGGTGAGGAATCAGCCCAGAACTACACGGGAGGATCTTGTTAATGATCTCAAGGCAGCTGGGACCATAGTCACCAAGAAAACAATTGGTAACACACTACGCTGTGAAGGACTGAAATCCTGCAGCGCCCGCAAGGTCCCCCTGCTCAAGAAAGCACATGTACAGGCCCGTCTGAAGTTTGCCAATGAACATCTGAATGATTCAGAGGAGAACTGGGTGAAAGTGTTGAGGTCAGATGAGACCAAAATCAAGCTCTTTGGCATCAACTCAACTCGCCGTGTTTGGAGGAGGAGGAATGACCCCAAGAACACCATCCCCACCATCAAACATGGACGTGGAAACATTATGCTTTGGGGGTGTTTCTCTGCTAAGGGGACAGGACAACTGCACCGCATCAAAGGGACGATGGACGGGGCCATGTACCGTCAAATCTTGGGTGAGAACCTCCTTCCCTCAGCCAGGGCATGAAAATGGGTCGTGGATGGGTATTCCAGCATGACAATGACCCAAAACACACAGCCAAGGCAACAAAGGAGTGGCTCAAGAAGAAGCACATTAAGGTCCTGGAGTGGCCTATCCAGTCTCCAGACCTTAATCCCATAGAAAATCTGTGCAGGGAGCTGAAGGTTCGAGTTGCCAAACGTCAGCCTGGAAACCTTAATGACTTGGAGAGGATCTGCAAAGAGGAGTGGGACAAAATCCCTCCTGAGATGTGTGCAAACCTGGTGGCCAACTGCAAGAAACGTCTGACCTCTGTGATTGCCAACAAGGGTTTTGCCACCAAGTACTAAGTCGAAGGGATCAAATACTTATTTCCCTCATTAACATGCAAATCAATTATTAACTTTTTTGAAATGCGTTTTTCTGGATTTTGTTGTTGTTATTCTGTCTCTCACTGTTAAAATACACCTACCATTAAAATTATAGACTGATCATTTCTTTGTCAGTGGGCAAACGTACAAAATCAGCAGGGGATCAAATACTTTTTTCCCTCACTGTATTATTTATCTGCATGTCCTGAGTATATAGTGCAGCTCTGTGTGATAATCTATTGTCAGTCACTCAGAATAAAGGCATCTGTAAATACATACATAAGAAAATGGTACCGGAAAATCTTTTATTTTTCTGTTATGTACAAGACAGGAGAATAACTGTAAGACAAATCTTCTGTTCTGTGAAGGCTGGATTACTTTTAAAATGTAAACACACATATTGCAAGTATTTCAACTATAAAATGTTAAACACTCAGAAATCAAGGGACAAAATACTCTTAAACTCTTTCAAATACAAAACACTAAAGGTATGTCTTCTGCTTTAAAATGCAGACCTATACAATGATACAAATTATTATTATTTTAGAGCTGCATTAAAGCAATTAAGTGTTTACACTTTAAAATCTGAATACATTCCTTTCATTCATTTAGATGACTGAAATAGTAGGCTTGTACAATATGTGGTTAATGTCTGAGCTGCATACAGGGTTTAGTTGTCCTTTTTAACAGGAACTATATAGCCCTATTTTATATGATTATAAGTCTCATAAATGCCATCTTGCAAACATGATGAACAGTAAACCTACAATCTTACAAATATGCAGGCCTACAAAGTACAGAGCTCAAGCTTTTTGAATCCAAAAAGTAACAGGAAAAACAGTACCCTTGAGCGAGAGAGAAACGGCATTTAATTATTATTTTCTTTTCACATTGAAAACCCAGGCTAACACCTCCAATGCAACAAAACTGCTTCTGGTTTCTCTCACCACACCTGTGCAAATCCAGCGCTACGTCTCTGTACTGACGCACAGGAGCGGCGTGACGTAGCGGCGTGACTGCGGGCAGAATTCCGTGCGCCTGTGACGCGCGTCCTGATTGGTGGACTCCGCTGTAATTTATGCAGTAGATTTGCATACACGGGGTTGTTTTTCTTCCCGATTTGCATGTTTGAAAATCTCTTCCTTGTGAAAAAGCGCCGCGGATTCCCATCAGGGCAGCAGGTTTCCTCTTGTGCGGCTGCAGCTCAAAGGTACGGACATTGTTTATGTCATGTATATATTTGCAACAGAAGACTATTAAACATTATGAATTATGACATGTATATAGTTTTAAAAGAGTTGGGACAATGAAATATAGACAATGAGTGTTGGGAGGATTAACTGATTTAAAGAACTAGAAACAAACACTGTGGTTGAATGTGCTCATGAACAGCATATATTACCTTAACTTTACAAAGGTGTATGTCATTTCATTTACTTCAGGTGCCTTCACGAAGTCTGTTAAATATTGTATGTCATTTTAAATAAAGTACTAAATACAATTCAGTGAAAATGAGTGATGATTTGTTCTGTCCCAAAGACTGATCAACAATTCTGCTTCATTGTCAGTCTTTTAGAGCTGCCTGTATTGTATATGGATTTAAGCAAGAGTTGGCAGCCAAAAGTTTGTATAGATGTCAAAAATAATGCATTTGGCAAAAGCCCACTGTATTTTCCTTTGAAGAGTATGGTCTCCCAAAAGATTAACAGAAAGGAGCTCTTTATGTTCGATGTCCTACTCTGTCGCCTCTCTGTCCTGGGATGTCTGAACACTTGGACCTCGCACTTCAGCTTCTCTAATAAGCTATTTTTAATATTTAGATAATTTACCATGATGACACATGTCCTGTTTTTTTCATGGAACCATGAAAGGTTCATCATTGCGTCCACTCTTTTGTATGACTTTCATTTTGGTTATTTCCTCCTTTCTCTCTATTCTTGTTTCCCAGCATTGGATGTTGTTTTGGAAACATAGTCGGCCTGAACCACAGACAATGGATTCATTCACAGGTGACTCATTTATCAGGCAGAGGGGGCTGTGTGTGTGTTACAGGGGCCTTTACAGTGAGGGAAAGAAGTATTTGATCCCCTGCTGATTTTGTACGTTTGCCCACTGACAAAGAAATGATCAGTCTATAATTTTAATGGTAGGTGTATTTTAACAGTGAGAGACAGAATAACAACAAAAAAATCCAGAAAAACGCATTTCAAAAAAGTTATAAATTGATTTGCATGTTAATGAGGGAAATAAGTATTTGACCCCTTCGACTTAGTACTTGGTGGCAAAACCCTTGTTGGCAATCACAGAGGTCAGACGTTTCTTGTAGTTGGCCACCAGGTTTGCACACATCTCAGGAGGGATTTTGTCCCACTCCTCTTTGCAGATCCTCTCCAAGTCATTAAGGTTTCGAGGCTGACGTTTGGCAACTCGAACCTTCAGCTCCCTCCACAGATTTTCTATGGGATTAAGGTCTGGAGACTGGCTAGGCCACTCCAGGACCTTGATGTGCTTCTTCTTGAGCCACTCCTTTGTTGCCTTGGCTGTGTTTTGGGTCATTGTCATGCTGGAATACCCATCCACGACCCATTTTCAATGCCCTGGCTGAGGGAAGGAGGTTCTCACCCAAGATTTGACGGTACATGGCCCCGTCCATCGTCCCTTTGATGCGGTGCAGTTGTCCTGTCCCCTTAGCAGAAAAACACCCCCAAAGCATAATGTTTCCACCTCCATGTTTGACGGTGGGGATGGTGTTCTTGGGGTCATTCCTCCTCCTCCAAACACGGCGAGTTGAGTTGATGCAAAAGAGCTCGATTTTGGTCTCATCTGACCACAACACTTTCACCCAGTTCTCCTCTGAATCATTCAGATGTTCATTGGCAAACTTCAGACGGGCCTGTACATGTGCTTTCTTGAGCAGGGGGACCTTGCGGGCGCTGCAGGATTTCAGTCCTTCACGGCGTAGTGTGTTACCAATTGTTTTCTTGGTGACTATGGTCCCAGCTGCCTTGAGATCATTAACAAGATCCTCCCGTGTAGTTCTGGGCTGATTCCTCACCGTTCTCATGATCATTGAAACTCCACGAGGTGAGATCTTGCATGGAGCCCCAGACCGAGGGAGACTGACAGTTATTTTGTGTTTCTTCCATTTGCGAATAATCGCACCAACTGTTGTCACCTTCTCACCAAGCTGCTTGGCGATGGTCTTGTAGCCCATTCCAGCCTTGTGTAGGTCTACAATCTTGTCCCTGACATCCTTGGACAGCTCTTTGGTCTTGGCCATGGTGGAGAGTTTGGAATCTGATTGATTGATTGCTTCTGTGGACAGGTGTCTTTTATACAGGTAACGAGCTGAGCTTAGGAGCACTCCCTTTAAGAGAGTGCTCCTAATCTCAGCTCGTTACCTGTATAAAAGACACCTGGGAGCCAGAAATCTTGCTGATTGATAGGGGATCAAATACTTATTTCCCTCATTAACATGCAAATCAATTTATATAGTTTTTTAAATGCGTTTTTCTGGATTTTTGTTGTTGTTATTCTGTCTCTCACTGTTAAAATACACCTACCATTAAAATTATAGACTGATCATTTCTTTGTCAGTGGGCAAACGTACAAAATCAGCAGGGGATCAAATACTTTTTTCCCTCACTGTACACTCACCTAAAGGATTATTAGGAACACCTGTTCAATTTCTCATTAATGCAATTATCTAACCAACCAATCACATGGCAGTTGCTTCAATGCATTTAGGGGTGTGGTCCTGGTCAAGACAATCTCCTGAACTCCAAACTGAATGTCTGAATGGGAAAGAAAGGTGATTTAAGCAATTTTGAGCGTGGCATGGTTGTTGGTGCCAGACAGGTCGGTCTGAGTATTTCACAATCTGCTCAGTTACTGGGATTTTCACGCACAAACATTTCTAGGGTTTACAAAGAATGGTGTGAAAAGGGAAAAACATCCAGTATGCGGCAGTCCTGTGGGCGAAAATGCCTTGTTGATGCTAGAGGTCAGAGGAGAATGGGCCGACTGATTCAAGCTGATAGAAGAGCAACTTTGACTGAAATAAGCACTCGTTACAACCGAGGTATGCAGCAAAGCATTTGTGAAGCCACAACACATACAACCTTGAGGCGGATGGGCTACAACAGCAGAAGACCCCACCAGGTACCACTCATCTCCACTACAAATAGGAAAAAGAGGCTACAATTTGCACAAGCTCACCAAAATTGGACAGTTGAAGACTGGAAAAATGATGCCTGGTCTGATGAGTCTCGATTTCTGTTGAGACATTCAGATGGTAGAGTCAGAATTTGGCGTAAACAGAATGAGAACATGGATCCATCATGCCTTGTTACCACTGTGCAGGCTGGTGGTGGTGGTGTAATGGTGTGGGGGATGTTTTCTTGGCACACTTTAGGCCCCTTAGTGCCAATTGGGCATCGTTTAAATGCCACGGCCTACCTGAGCATTGTTTCTGACCATGTCCATCCCTTTATGACCACCATGTACCCATCCTCTGATGGCTACTTCCAGCAGGATAATGCACCATGTCACAAAGGTCGAATCATTTCAAATTGGTTTCTTGAACATGACAATGAGTTCACTGTACTAAACTGGCCCCGACAGTCACCAGATCTCAACCCAATAGAGCATCTTTGGGATGTGGTGGAACGGGAGCTTCGTGCCCTGGATGTGCATCCCACAAATCTCCATCAACTGCAAGATGCTATCCTATCAATATGGGCCAACGTTTCTAAAGAATGCTTTCAGCACCTTGTTGAATCAATGCCACGTAGAATTAAGGCAGTTCTGAAGGCGAAAGGGGGTCAAACACAGTATTAGTATGGTGTTCCTAATAATCCTTTAGGTGAGTGTATATGGCTTCATTATTTTTCTTTGCATGGGTGTAGTTGCATTAGTATTGTTTTTGAAGACGCACTGACAAGAATTGTGTAACTCTCTCTTTCAACATGCTTCTGTATATATAAAAAAAGATTAAAATGATAACAGACAAACTATAACAGGGTGGGTAAAAGTCAGTACCATGTTTTTTATTGCATTTCCTTCCTCACTGAGCAGACCTCACTTTATATTTGTTATCTGTATTTTAAGACTTCCACTCTCGCAGAAGCATTCCCATTGAAATGGATGAGTCCATGACATTATTGGAACTTTTTGCAAAATTTAAAGAGGAGCGTCGCTTCCCGGAGAATAGAGAGAAAATGGGGATTGTGGATGATTACTCAGGAATTCAAGAGGAGATGGCCAATGGACCAGGACAGGGCCGTTCCAATTTAAATAAGTTCTTAAATGTCCAGGACAATGTCTATCAAACTCAGGCTTCGGAGGAGGACTCATGGCTGAGTCCTGAGATAAGGCCCAATCCATCAAGGAGCAGGGTTTTGGGGGCCAATACTTCACCAGGGCTGCAGCAGTTAGGAGGGCCGCTACTTCAGAGATGTTCAGAACCAGCCCCTAGCTATTCACAACAGTTACCAGGCCCTTCAGAAGATAGTTACTATTACACAGATTTGAAACTACATCCCAGCAAGGGAAAGGGTTTTGAAGAAGTCAGAGTTTTCCCTCAGGAAAATATAATCCATCCGTCACTGAACAGACCATTAGACCTCCCCAGTAAGGACACTGGCTATGGATCCGAGCCACAGAAGGACATGGAAATCCAACTGCATGACCCTCCTTTGCCTCTGAGATCAGACTTTGGCAGTCCTATAAGTGAGGATCCGATGATACAGGGGGACAGAGAAGCTGGATTCTGTGTTAGATCACACAGTGCTCGTCAGCAATGCCATCACTACATGCCTCCTCCACGTAAGTTGCACTTCAGACATGACTAACAGGGATAGGGGATTTATCACTGTTCACAGTCCATTTTGTAATTTTTTACATGTAAATAATGTTCCTCATTTTTTATACCCTGACTAGTATAAATGCAACAGCTCACTGCAAGAAAACAATCCTTACAAATGTATTTTAAAGATTTATAAACCAAGTCATTTTAAATGCAATCAAAGCACAATTATTTGTCAATGGGATAAAAACATGTATCTTAAAATATTCAATCGAAATTACACACATATAAATACTTTTGCTTAAGATCGGCAATACAATTGGGTCATATGATTATATAGTTTATAGAAATAATTATAGTTTAGCAAAGAAACATCAAAGTTATTAACACAAACAATATCTTTATTCTAAATGTACACAAGACATTCTGCTGTCTTTCTCTCATATGCCCAGGCCTGCACTATGTTCTGGAATAACACCATCTCTTAATAAAGACTAGTTCCTTATAAAGTTACAATAATGTAAACTGAACTCTTGTTCTTCTACATGCCTGATCTAATAGAGTCATCAGGGTATAATTTGATACAATCTGCACATAGCTTTATCTGTTGTTCCTCTCCCAATCCACAGAACGCCATGCGGTGGAATGCAGCTATGCTCACTCTCCACAGTCCTGGACATTCCCGCGGCAAGGTGTGGATCCCAGGCTGTGCGCTCTTCAGCAGCCGATTGGCAGATGTCACCCTGAGCCCCAGGAAAATGTCAGGCATTGGCCAACGCCACAGGGCTGGTAAGTAAAGCACGTCTGTGGGATTTTCATCGCTTCAGGACTTCTAAGCTCAAAACATTAATGAAAAGTTAACATAAGTGAAGCTTATCCTGCTTGTGGAAACATTTGCTTAAAAGACAACTAGAGAAGTCCGCGTATCCGTAATGCACACATTTTCAGTACTTGCATAACTTAAAGATCACATTGTACATCTTTGTTTTCTCTGTGATATCAAGATTATTGACCTGAGATGGAAACACAAACTGGGGAAGAAAATATCTGGTTCACTGAGCTGTGGTATAAAAAGAACGGTTTAAAGAGCAAAGATGTACTTGAGTAAAAATAGTGGTGGTATGCAAGTGTCTATAAAAAGAATTTCAAAATGTTATACACTGACCACAGTTATTGCATTGACCTTTTTCAGGAATCAGCCCGGCTTTGCATTTAATGTGAGTGACACTCCACCTGCCTCCTGTGGTGTCAATCATATCCTTCACACAGCACCGCCCTGCGCCGCTCAGCCTGTAGAAGTCATGTCTCAGATCGACCTGATCCCCGCCCCGGGCGCAGGTGGGGTGCGTGTTGGCAGAAGCAATGAGAGGCAGGGCGTGATGAAAACCATCAGCCTGCCAGATGAATGCCGTGAGTGAACATTATAGAGTTATACTTTACCATACTCTTAGTGTACACAATGAAAATATTCTATACAAGTTATCTGTAAGTACTTTGTTATTAGAAAACTTAATTTACCTAAAATAAAAAAACTCAGGTATTTATTTTATTTTATCTTACAATGAACAGTAATCAAGCATTTTTTACCAATTTGTTTTAAATACTTTACCAAAAACTAGTTAACTTGAGAAGTGTTTCTAATTTCTCAAAATATACTACAAAAGTATAATTGTTTAAGAGCCTTTTTTAGTCACACTGAAGTTATATTTATCATGTCTATTTGGATAATGTGGTTCATGTTTGATTTTATATTGAGAATTGAAAGTGCAGAACATCCGGGCAGAGTTTTATTTGCTCGTTCAATTGCAGGAAATGTATTTGTCACCTATTCAGTGGACACGGCTCGTGAGATACTAACATTTGTGGAATTTTTGACAAATCAAGGCTTTCGACCAGCAGTAAGTAAACTTCTGATATTGTGTTTGTTTGTGATATTAAAGTACTTCAGGACTGTCTGACATTAATATCATCACTCATAATTTCTCATGGCATGAACAGAGAAATGAAATTGACTGGCTAGCCAATTAAGGAACATTTGTTGTTTACGTCATTCAACTTCAGCAGGTTCAAAGAAAAGACATCACATTACATTGCTTCTACAGAATCAATTTAATATAAGATAAAAGTGTACAGAGCACACACATGTACTCCAGGCAACAGTGAAATGGACTGAACAATGCAATTGTTGAAATCCTCCAGCTTAAATGTCTGATTGCTTGGCCTTTCAGAAATAAAAGTGCTTTCATTCCCTTTATGTTTGAACATTTGTGTCCATTTTTAGCTTAAAGTTGGTCAAATTCTTGGCAAAACAGAAACAGTCATATTACAAAATACAGGGAAACCTTTGGTCCAGCTGAATTGCTAGTAGTTACCATGATTAAAGTCAAAACATACATCTTCCCAAGTTACAATTATTTGCCCTAAGAATCAGTGGCCTCCGGGACCTTCTCTACACTTCCCCTGCACACTTTACAAAGGTTACCCATTCTAAGACACTGAAAAGACACACAATGAGCAGGGTTATATTGAAGTATTGTAAGTTTCAGATATACAGCAGTAAAATATAAGAAAGTATCAATTTGGTTATGCAAAATGCTCTTATCCTTACAGAAAGTATTCACAGTTACACTTATGCAGTTTTATAATTGCAGTTATAATGCATACCACAGCAAGAGGTAGGTCAATTGAAAACAGGCTTCAGAAGCTCCATTATGAACCATTGTAGTTGCATTAAACTTTTTGCCACATAATCTGAGCTGTATTTGTATTTTCTTTAACATAATGATTGCTAATGGCATCTCTTACTGTGTTCCAGATTGATATATTTGACAACCCTATAAGGCGCATGGACATCAATAAGTGGATGGACAGTTATTTAAAAGATGTAGGTATAATGTATTTAATATGTTTAATATAGTGATGCTAAATATAGTTACATTATGCACTTCCAGTTCAGTTGCATCTATAGAGCATACCTGTTACGTGACCTTTTTTCGGGCCGCTGCCATCATGGTAGACAAGTCCTGCCCTGAGTGCAGAACGTTAGAGCGCTTCAATAGAAAAAGAGCTTCTAATCTGTGACCAATGATAAGAAAATAATAATAATAATAATCATGATAAGTGATTATCGGACAAAGTAATTTAACTACCATGAAATTAATGGTGAAGTTTTTAATTTGAACTGAATCATTATATTAAAAAATCATAATGTTATATTTGCTTTACAGTTAGCAGTTTATTTAGAATAAATATAAAATTTTAATTAAAGATTGCTTAAAGAATACCAGTTGTGAGAACAAGTTGCCATCATTTTTACATTTTGTTTTTATTTTAGCTTGTCTGCAACTTGCCTTGAATTTGATGATTTATATGATCACAGTCATGTTCAATATTATAAAATTATCATTATTGAATAAACAAATTTGTCAACCATATTTTTACACTGAATGAATACAAAATGTAAGCAATACTGATAATGATTAAAATTAGTTTAAGAAATACTTTATCGAATCGAGATTGGAACCTGACAGAAAAAACATAATTAATAGTTTAAACTTAGTGAAGGAGTGCATAATGAATAGTGATGAAAGACATAATATATATGATTTTTTAAATCAAAGAAACTTGAATTTCTAGATACGAGCAGATAATTTCAATATTTGACAGGGTAAATTGCCACAAGCTTTTTCACAGAAATAAATATGTCTCAACATTAACTTCCATATTTACACACAGAAATGTCTAGGACATTGATGACGTTGTTGAGTTAGTTGAAAGGCAGACAGAATCACACACATTCATAAGTGCACAGCAGGCTAAGACCATTGACCTGTGAATTGCTTCCCTTGTCTACGACACACGTGTTCGCTCTATACCTGTAAAACAGCACAAACAACTTGTTGTTGCTTTTGAAATATATATTGTGATGAATAGCTCAGTCCTCTGCATTTGTCCTGACCCAGAAGCCTCTTGACAAGGCTGTGCACCTGCATCCTAGTTAAGATAAAAGCTGTATTGTGACTGAAATAGGATCGTCTTGAAAGCAATGTGAAAACAGACAATAATGAAACCTGTTTATTAGGTATATGCTCAGTGCAGTGACACTCTGAAAGTGATATTGTTTGCTGTGGTCTTACTGTGAAATTTTCTATTGTAGAAATCTGTGCTGATAATTGTTGTTGTCAGTCCCAAGTATAAGGAGGACATTGAGGGAGATGGGATGGATGAGCATGGGTTACACACTAAATACATTCATACAATGGTAAGTAGTCCTGAAACTTCTGAATCTTACTCTTTATTAACCATTAACAAAAAAAAAAGTTTTAAGGAGAAACCTCACTTTTATTTAAAGGTCAGTGCTGCAGAGATAAAATCACCTGTACTATATGAGACTAATAGCCAGAGAACCACACTTATACAAGTATTCAAATCCCAGACTCTGTGATGAAAGGGGTAGCAATAAGCATTTTAAAAACTTAACACATTGTAGTGAAATGTTAACAATGCATTTGAATAATTTCATAAATAGGGCCCTGCATTGTTTACATTTGTTATACTGCAACTTCAACTAAAATAAGTTGAGACACACATTCCAGACAGCAGCTCCCATAGACCCACCCATGATATACGTTCACATGTATAGCTAAAATAAACAATGTTGTGCTTATCAAAATAATGGAGCCTTGATCTTCAACAGCCCATTAGGATTTAGAAGCCAAGCCATTAGTAGACAGTTGTGACGCAAAAGGTTATGTAATCTATTTTATAATATATTTGATCAATGCCTACAAGTAGCACTCACTTATGGCTCTAAAACCTGGTCAATAAATGAAAAATAACAAACTAGAAATAATACAAAGAGGCATGGAAAGATGTATAATTGGAATAAGAAGAAGAGACAGAAAAAAATGCATGGATCCAAGAACAAACAAAAGTATATGACATCATTGTCTGAATACCAGACCAAAGATAGAGAAAATAATCTGATTTAAAAAGGCGGTCACATAAAATATAGGAAGATTAAATACGAAGCTTTGCTGGGGTGACCTGGAAAAGAGAAACAAGTGAAAACATCATGGGGAGACCTTCATCAATCATTTGATTGATACAGGCTGCTGATGATATATAACTGATATATAAGGAGATTCTTGTATGGATCTTTCCCTAACCGTTTAATTTTTGTACTGAAATGTGTCTTGCACTGCTGCCACCTTGAGGTACCTGCATGTCAATTCAGTCATTCAGACTCCAGGACCCTATATTGACACATTTGCAGCCAATGCCAAGACATTGGAATTGACAGCTGGCAGACTGTGAAGTCGCAGACTCAGGGACTAGTGTTCAGCACGGCACGACTGCCAGAGCAGAGCTGTCCAGCACAGCCCAACTGTCTTGTCTTTATAGTGGAATGGCACTCACTCTTGACACAGCATATAATCACTTGCTCCAAACAACGCAGGCTAGTTCTATCTGATTATGGAATCAGAGGTTATTTTTAGTGGACTGTAATAGGAAATAATAACTATAATATTTGCTAGGGATTAAATGGAAATAAAGGTCATTTTGTGCATAATAAAGGCACAGATGTTTAGCAGTGGTTAATTACTTCTACATCACTCATGGATAATACTGTATATATCTCTAGGCTAGGAGAGGACAGCTTACCTTCAATAAGGGTAAAAAAAAATGAGTTCTGAAACTGGAAAGGGGAAGTCGTCTCTTAACACTTAAATCCTAGCTCTATAAACAGTGTTTGATGTAGTATTACCACTGATACTTAATAGCAAATAAAACAATTTTACATTTAACCTGATAGTATCTATGTAAAAAAATAATGATTCAATGAAACTCATGACATCCACTACACGTTGGACATATGTCATAACTTCTTGTTTTTTATATTTGGGTTTTCAGATGCAGAATGAATTCATACAACAAGGAAGCCTGAATTTCAGATTTATCCCTGTGCTTTTCCCCAATGCCACCAAGGTGAGTACTGCTGACTACAGCTTTGCAAATGAGTGGGGGAGTCTGGCTATCATAATATAAGCATAGAAAGCGAAATATTAGCTATAAACAGGGATTCATGTTTTTCAATGATTATATATTCATTCAAAATCCTATTTAAATTCTAGACTGATTACAGTACAATGGAGGTGCATTACACGTTTGCAGGTATTCCTCTTGCTAGTTGATTAAAACATCTTAAGTATTGAATAAGTTCAGTAGAAATATAGCACCTTTCCCCTTAACTAGTCTGTTGACTTCAGTGTGTTAATTTACTTTGTGCAACACCCTAAAAGTCGATTAGGAAAAACTTTAAGAAGAAAGCTATTAAAGATGTCTCTTAGCAAGACATTGAAGTGAAAGACAACAAACAAATCTCTTGGGTTCCAGAGTATTGATTAAAATGAGTAAAGTGCACTTATATCATGTTTTGTTTGTTACTTTCTTGTTATGTTTTTAGTATTAGACTATGTTTAGAGCAAGTTTGAGTTTTGCAGTGTTTGTGTGTCTCTACAGAGGCATGTCCCTGGCTGGCTGCAGAACACCCGTATCTACAGATGGCCCATGGACACTGAAGACCTGCTGCTCAGACTGCTCCGAGAAGAAAAATACATCTCCCCCCCACTGGGGAAAAGTCTCACTCTGCACATAAGACCTGTGGGGGCAGATCAGTTAATTCAATCATAATGATGTGTACAATTAATATATTTCTATACACTGCACAGATGTATACAATTCCTAAACAAAAAAAAGATTGTCACAACCAATGAAATGGGTCATACAGCCTAGATGTGTTTTTTTAATTCCGTTTTTCCTGATGCCAGATTTATCAAGGAGCCCCCAGGGAGCAGCACTCAATTGGGGGAGCACTGCCAGGACAGGGTGGATACAAAAAAGGTTCGGTCATCCTCAGAACTGCATATACCAAAGCCATTGTGCAGCTTCTCGGGGGGCTGCAGGTTTTGTTTGATAGCACAAAAAGTAGAAAACAGCTTTGACAGTGTACAGTTCGGAGGAAGTGGGCTTTGTTTCTTTCAACCTGCGGAAGCATCGAGTAGCGGTGGACTTGATTAACCAGCAGCTCCACAGTGGGTGAAAGAAGGGAAAAATACGTGTAGATACCAAATGTAAAAATAAATGGTATAAATAAACTTGTGAGGTTAGACTAAAAATACTTTTTTTCACTTGCATGGTTCTTGCCATAAAATCAGAGGTGGATGTACCATAAATATGTGGTGTCTATGGAATACTAAACCGTAATGTTTCCTCACTTTAAAGACAAGAAAACCTATATTCCATGCATGTATAATATAACTATATATAATGTTTGATAGCTTTGTACAGTATATGATTATTTTGTAACATAAATACAATTTTCTAACCAAGTTGTATGAGTTGATGAGTTGATGGTGGTGTGTTTATTTACTTCATTTTGAGAATTGTAATTGAATCACCATGTATACAGACAGCTGGTGAAGATGAACAGTAATATTCAGTGTGCTACGCACTATACCCCAGTTTTCAATAAACCATTTTAAAACGACCCTATTTAAAAACAATGATCACTTATCTTTGAGATGCTTTCTAAAACCAAATATATTTCAAACCTTGCATGTGCTATAATCATTGTAAATGTCTATACTTGTATTTTTCTGCTCCTGAAGATCAGGGATATGTGGTATATACTCCTGTTCTGTTTGTTTGCTGAAGGAGGCCCCCCTCTGTTCTAAAATGTTCAATTAAATTCCCATAGGTTTGATGTATATTGTTGTTTAATCAACATGTTTACAATCCTTATAAATATTGCAAGCATTGTCTATTCTACAAAGTAAAAAAATAAATTGAGTCTGAGTCTTGTAAGTCCTCTTGTGGTGTCAGAATTATTCTATTGCTAGCTAGTCTTGCTTAATTGCTTTAATTTAACTTATATCTCACTTATTCTCATGTAGATACCAGGTGGGTTTTGCTGTGAGCTATTTGTAAATAGATTTCTTAAATTAGCCAGCAGTTGGTGTTTTGTAGATTATTTTGTAGATGAACATCTTGAGGATTTAGGACTAAAATAATTGTTAAACTATTATAATTCTCCAGTGAAGTTGACAGGATCCATATAATTACTCATACAAAGCTAATCTAATCAAATCAAATCAACCCACCTACACATTTTTATTACGTATTTGGAAGGGCAAATCTTCTGTCAAAGAACAACAAAACAAAAACAGCAAATGTAAGAATTATAATTTGAGATTAGTAGTAGCCCTAACTCAGATTCAAACTCTCTCAAAGGTTGCATCTGTTTGACCACAAGATGGCAGTGTTAGCATTTATTCTAGTGAAAACCTTTTAGTAATCCAAGAAAACAAAAATCCAATTTCATCTTTGCATTGTTGATATATAGCAAAGCTATATTTGTCTGTAGCCTTTGCTAAATCTGAAGGGTACACTGAGGATGACATCAGTGAAGACAGTCTATGACACTGTTTGTCCACATCCTCAGTTCTCCCGGCAGAAGGACAGGTGAAGACTGCCAATGCTGACATGTAACAGATACTCCAGCAGTTTCCATAATGGCTACCATGCATCCTGATAGCAGAGCAAACAGTTTCCACACTACAACAACAATCACTTCAGAACATAACCACAGACCTTCACAAGAGAAGTGGAAGTTCACTCTATGTTTGCTTCCACTGATCTTCCATTCTGGCATCCAGTCATGAGTCTGTAATGATAAATACAACAGATGGCTGGTAATAAGCAATCATCTACACAGAGAATTAATTATTGCTGTAGACTTTATCCATACAAATACCTTTCTGTGTAAGCATGATCAATAGCATCCTATCAATGTGTGAAACTGTTGATCGCCAATTTGCCAGTTGATGTCCTCTACTCAAATGGGACACTGGACTAGAACAGTTTTTGAAAAAAAATCCTTTCCTAAATGTGGTTTTGATTGAAGCAACATTGTACATGTTAAGATTTACTGGTATCAACGTAATTATGCATGTTACAAAAAGAGATCATTAGGAACCGTTACCATGATCAATTTGTGTGTATTACTTTAAGTTTAAATTTAAAACTGACACTGTTGAATGTTCTTCAATGGTTAGATCATAAAAAAATGTGTTTCTCTGTCGGATATTTTCTTTGCAGATCATCTTTTGTCTGACCAGTTCTCAAAGTTTACAGTCACTTTGTTTCGACCTAGGGGTGTCACTTAGCCTACATGATGTGACACAATCCATGATATCTGTGTGTGTGTGAGAGAGCTTACAGTGCTCTTTATGATCATTGCCTTCAGAGACGACAGGAAAATGTCTCTCCAATAGTATTTGTATAGTTTTTCCACAGTAATGTAATAAGTAGTAACACAGATCAACTTGTTTTAAAGCTTTATTGAAAAAGGATGATACATTCTGCCAGCATGGCACTTCTAAGACACCTTACCTAACCATGTGTTTATTATATTGTGGAATATAGTATGTATATAAATAGCGTTGTTTTGTGATACTAGACATTGCTGGATATTCAACAACCTTTTTCTCTCTATAATAAAAATATCGATATTTTTCTTTAATCTTTTTAGCGACGGGTTTATAATAGATGCTACGAGTGCCCTTATATACACAGCAAGTGGGTCTGACTTCACCTCCATTGACAGATATAGAAAATGTTCGAATTATTCTCATTTTGGCCTACCAAGCTAGTTTTTATTTATTGATTAACACATTACAGATCCTGAGTGCTCAAATGTACTCTTACAGTATTGGTATTTAATTTAAAAAAAATCACAATTATACCCAACATTGCCACACTAAAATGGAATGCTATCGCACGCTGCCAGAGATCCAGTTATTAACCATTTGCCACCGACATTAATTTTGCTGTTTCCTGTGTCCATGAATCTGTTTCCCACGATTACAACTGAACTGGAACACACAAGGCCCAATTTGTATCTAGCGAGTCCAAGACGACAGATGCAGTTAACACCAATAAGCAATAATGGGGGGTAGCTCTTGAAGCAGGATATGTTTTAAAATGCAAGCTGTCATCTTATCTGAGACAGGAATGTACAAGACTGACCTGGCAAATTGAACTGTTCAAGCTGATACGCTATGATTGATCTGGTTTTAAAAGTAGCACTTTCTTTCAATGGAATCTCTTACATTTGATTGTGGATAGTATTGTTCAGGTAGTTTAATAAACCATTTTTAATTGTGTGTGTGTGTGTGTGTGTGTGTGTGTGTGTGTTTATTATACAATTTAATTGAACTACAATGATCTCAGGTATAAACGTTTCTTCAGTTCACTGTCTGTAGGTGCCAATTAACTGAATCAATGTCAATTTTCTAGGCAAAAACACCCGAAAACAAACAAATGTAAACTGTCACACATGTATGGCTAATATTGTGAAGGCACACAGTTTCCTGTTCTGATGATCTTTTGGTAGCACTGACCAAGTTCAAGGTCAGTCTCGGAGCTATCGCCAGCAAAACCATACTCATTCGATTTGAAATGCAAATGTTATGCCACTTACAGGAGGAAGCCCTTAAAGTACTTTAGCGTCTCTAACATTTTAGTTTTCTGTAACAATAGCAGCCCTGTGGAATTCTAATACTTGGACTGTAATATTTCCACAGGAAACTACAGCTTTCAGAGGTTTGTTACATGATTTAGACACCAATAATGTTTATTTTTTGTTGTTGTTTTATATCAAATGATTATAGGTTTCAAGCATAACAAGTCTTTGTTGTCAGTGATTTGGGTACTTCTATATAATCCTGGAATTCAATGGAAATTCCATAATATATTTTTTTTTTTTTATAATGTATGCACATTCTGAATTAGGCCTATGTACTTTCATTGTATATTTCTACTTTTTATTTGCTATTGAAAGTGTTCCAGAAAAATATCTGAAAAGATTCCAGAAGACTGAATGTGAGTTGGGCCGGTATATCAGACTAGTGCGGCGCAGCGAGCCAGGCAGCTTTGAGAGGGTCTATGAACGTGTCTGCTGTTGGAATGTTAGATGGTGTGGCTCATAAACATTTTGGCAGAAGCAACAAGCAGAACTTCTCCCTTTCGGATGAATGCAGAACAGAGAAAATCAGTTCCAATTTTCAACCAGGCGTAATAAGTATTTATATAATGAGTGTTCAGTATATATTTTGTAATATCTTTGTATTCTCAATAATATTGTTAAATTTCTTAAAAGACGCCCTTATCCAGGGTAACAATTGTTACAATGTACAGTGAGGGAAAAAAGTATTTGATCCCCTGCTGATTTTGTGCGTTTGCCCACTGACAAAGAAATGATCAGTCTATAATTTTAATGGTAGGTGTATTTTAACAGTGAGAGACAGAATAACAACAAAAAAATCCAGAAAAACGCATTTCAAAAAAGTTATAAATTGATTTGCATGTTAATGAGGGAAATAAGTATTTGATCCCCTATCAATATATAATATATATTAATATATACTCTCTTAAAGGGAGTGCTCCTAATCTCAGCTCGTTACCTGTATAAAAGACACCTGTCCACAGAAGCAATCAATCAATCAGATTCCAAACTCTCCACCATGGCCAAGACCAAAGAGCTGTCCAAGGATGTCAAGGACAAGATTGTAGACCTACACAAGGCTGGAATGGGCTACAAGACCATCGCCAAGCAGCTTGGTGAGAAGGTGACAACAGTTGGTGCGATTATTCGCAAATGGAAGAAACACAAAATAACTGTCAGTCTCCCTCGGTCTGGGGCTCCATGCAAGATCTCACCTCGTGGAGTTTCAATGATCATGAGAACGGTGAGGAATCAGCCCAGAACTACACGGGAGGATCTTGTTAATGATCTCAAGGCAGCTGGGACCATAGTCACCAAGAAAACAATTGGTAACACACTACGCCGTGAAGGACTGAAAACCTGCAGTGCCCGCAAGGTCCCCCTGCTCAAGAAAGCACATGTACAGGCCCGTCTGAAGTTTGCCAATGAACATCTGAATGATTCAGAGGAGAACTGGGAGAAAGTGTTGTGGTCAGATGAGACCAAAATCGAGCTCTTAGCATCAACTCAACTCGCCTTGTTTGGAGGAGGAGGAATGACCCCAAGAATACCATCCCCACCGTCAAACATGGAGGTGGAAACATTATGCTTTGGGGGTGTTTTTCTGCTAAGGGGACAGGACAACTGCACCGCATCAAAGGGACGATGGACGGGGCCATGTACCGTCAAATCTTGGGTGAGAACCTCCTTCCCTCAGCCAGGGCATTGAAAATGGGTCGTGGATGGGTATTCCAGCATGACAATGACCCAAAACACACAGCCAAGGCAACAGAGGAGTGGCTCAAGAAGAAGCACATTAAGGTCCTGGAGTGGCCTAGCCAGTCTCCAGACCTTAATCCCATAGAAAATCTGTGGAGGGAGCTGAAGGTTCGAGTTGCCAAACGTCAGCCTCGAAACCTTAATGACTTGGAGAGGATCTGCAAAGAGGAGTGGGACAAAATCCCTCCTGAGATGTGTGCAAACCTGGTGGCCAACTGCAAGAAACGTCTGACCTCTGTGATTGCCAACAAGGGTTTTGCCACCAAGTACTAAGTCGAAAGGGTCAAATACTTATTTCCCTCATTAACATGCAAATCAATTTATAACGTTTTTGAAATGTGTTTTTCTGGATTTTTTTGTTGTTATTCTGTCTCTCACTGTTAAAATACACCTACCATTAAAATTATAGACTGATCATTTCTTTGTCAGTGGGCAAACTTACAAAATCAGCAGGGGATCAAATACTTTTTTCCCTCACTGTATAACTTTATTTTAATATACAATTACCCATTTATACAGCTGGAGGAATCTAGGTAAAGTACCTTTGTTCAAGGGTACAACGGCAGTGTCCCCCACCTGGAACTGAACCCAAGACCCTCCACTCAGGAGTCCAGACTCCAGAGCCCTAGCCGCTACATGAGGACAGTCATCTGAAGATACGGCTCCACAGTGATTGTGATATGAATTCCTGCAGGGGGAGCACAATGTAACTTGCCAGTCTCACAGATGTAGCTATATGTCCACAATCAGACTGATCTTGACTAATTGTTCCCCAGTACTAAGGTCTTACCTTACTTGTGATATTTTCTTCACACTCTATGGTTTTTCATGTACTGCCTTCACACTTCTACAGATTTGATTAATTTGAAGTTCAAACCAATTTTTGTACATTTAGAGCTTTCCTTAATTAACCAGACTCTTTAATGGTGTCTGTGAATCAACGGGAAGTTAGAGAGATTTAAGGTAATTATTTAAACAATGCATTATAAAGGTGGATAAATAACAATTTGCTTAATTGAAGGTCATGGTTCTATTTTTATGGCTTTTAGAGGTTATGGTCCAGTGATTTTGCAATCGTCCTGCCATAATTTGCCTATACCGCTGCACCAATTTTTTTATACAATCAGGAAAGGTTCATTTAGAGAGTGAATGAGACCTAGGTGTCTTATGGTGTCCTCATATAAACTACAACATTATAATTTTAACCATCCCAGAGACATATAAAAATGTTAAAAGCTGCCTATACCAAACTGTAATGGAAATGAACAGCCTACTGTAGCTCCATTCAATAGCATATTCTTGGATATAATAGCTTATGTCTTGTGACCTATGCCTAATAGAATTATTGTTATACTTTTCTGATATTTGTACTTTATAACAGAACAACACTATCAGCTAGTATAAAAGAATAAAAAAAAAAATCCCCTTACAGTCAGATATGTTGGCATTACTCTTTCTTCATACAATATCTGCAAATAATTGTATCCTTATTTTAAAGAGTATCCACTTTTGTTCATTCAGCTGTGCTATGGATTTCATACTTTCCTGGAACAAAGATTGTAAATCTTTCCAATTCAAATAAGCATAAACATCAGTAACACACAGCTTTTTTATACTTGAATATGTAAAATGGTGAATTTCTTCTATTCATTTAACTTAAATGATTATAAACATATATCCAGTAAGTGATTATATAATTTGAAAATAGAGCTATTGCACAATTCTCACTATGCTGCAGTAAAAAAATGTTTGCAGGTCTAATGCATTTCTATCATTTTATAATACAGCTCTTACCTGGGCTTGTAAGAATTGGAGATTAATAATGAAAAATGAGACTCTATAATGACAACAAAATATATTTATTCAAATATTAACAATGATAAAACACAACTATGCCTATGTGTCTTTCAATTGGGCCGTTGAATTTCCTAGCTGTGCTAACTTTGGCAGATTGGCTCCTTTTCATGACTCCTAGGTCGGATCTAATCATTTTTAATGTAATTTTTACAACTGATGCCTCATGTACTTATATTTGCAGTTTAGTCCCTCAACACTGATTCTATACAACAGCTGCCTTCATTAGAGAAATCACAAACAATGGAGAAACAAAACTCAGTAACTCAACTTTAACTTAAGTTTCAGATTTCAAGCTCCTCTGAGAAGTGAAGAGAACTTTTCCTGAGAAGGCTACTGATATCGATTCAGATGTAGGTAATTTCACAGAATTAGTTCACATTGACGTGTGCCTTAATACTTGAAATGCAATCAATGGTATAACTACCATAAAAAAATTACTTTTAAAATACCTTATGTAATAAAATTATAGGACAATTACACACAAATGTGAGAATATTTTTTGGGAAAATGGCAATTCTGAAAATTGCACAACCCATTACACATGAATATTGACAAGAGTTGAAGTAAATAATAATACAAAATATGGATCCTGTTAAAGGCATTGTATCTCCCTTTCAAATGCAAAGCTTTCTTAGATCCAACTTTTACAGCCCCTACAGCAACAGCTATTTAAAATGTCTTAAAAACAAGGGGGCTTCTATCAGTTTCCTCCATAGTGTCTGATGTGTCACATAGGTGAGGTTTTAGTCAAGATCACACACAGACATTCCCAAATTCCTGCCTCTGTGGGGCCCATCATTATTTAATATTATATTGGTTTGTTTTTTCATGATGTATCTTTCTGATGTTGAAGACATGGTATCTTTCACTGAATAACAAGTCTTTGCCCACACATGCAATGTTTACTCAATTAGATCCTCGTCCTTCGATGCTGAATCTCACTGTATATTTTTGTTCACCTTACTGGTTAGAAAGCAAAAACAAGAGTATATGGAAAGCAAACATTTTACAACGTCCCATGCAATTTTGAAAGCTATATATTGAATGCATACGTTCATATATGCCTACTTAAATAAAACGAGATGATCATGAATTACAGTACACACGCCCCATTTGCTAGAATGGAAATAATGCTGATACTCAGGATGACAGTACAGTCTTTAACAGTTCTGCACTTCCAGTCAATAATACTAATCAAAAGCTACGCACATGCGTCGCAAACACGTTATTTTGCAAGTTGGGCTTTATTAAAACAACCGCCCTCAACGTGTCCCGCTAAGGCGATGCTACGTACCACACCGCGGCGGTGCTGGGACTCACACGGGGAGGAGGAGCTCCACCGGCCGCGGCGCTCCAGTCCAACCAGAGGGCCTAGCAACCCAGCCGGAGGTGTGTCTCGGCCGCCTCCATGTCCGGAAGCATCTCTTCACTGACAGGCGTTCGTCCAATCAAATGTCGGCAAGAAACGCAGTTTATCCAATCAGGTGTAAGAAAAACAAGACGAGCGGAAAGTAAACACGGACTTGCGTTCGCCATTGGTAGGAACGCCCGTCCTTCATAATGTAGGTCACGGATGAGAGCCAATAGTTGTGAGGAGGGCGGTACTTCCGCCAGTAGGGCCTTCTGACCTGCAATAGTGTTGTGGAAAATGCTGCAGTGTGTCAGGAGCCAGTAGAGGAGGAGGAGGGGAAGAAAGAGAGAGAGAGAGAGAGAGAGAGAGAGGGGGAGGAGGAGGAGGGTCTGCCAGTGAGGAATGGTGTTGATTAGGGTTACCGAAGAGTACTGTGATCATATTACAGAGAAGGGGGGAACAATGTATGTAATGGCAAATTGCAAGCACACAGCCAGAGACTGAAAGGACTGCCACATTGGATTCGTTTGGAGTCTTTTTTTCCCTTTCTTTTTCTCATGACCGTTTCTTTTTTATGGTGATGATGATGAAATTGAAAAAGATTCCCCAAGGTGAAGCGGATAGAGAAAATGATAGATAATGGGCCGGCGGTAACTGAGGCAGAGAAAGTGGTCGGTGTGCGCTAGGCAGGGCTCGACGAAAACGGTATTGTGTTGTGGGGGAGAGCGCTTCAGTTCCCATGCTGGGAGAGTCGGACCGCGGTTTTGAGAGCGACCTGGCCGCACCACCATCATGCTTACAGCGGCTGCAGCTCGGATTACTGCCGTGATTGAGAGAAATCATGTTTCTGACGACACGGAGAGAAACCCGGGCTGTCTGCACACACCTAGAATATAATTGGGATTGTGTATAAGACAGCCAGAGCAGATCCCACTCGCTCCCGGTCTTCTCCGGGACAAAGACTGATTTTGATTGTTATTATTATTGTTTTTCATTGGATGCGACCCCTGTTTGTGTAGTACGTGTCGGTAGTTTCCAGTCCTAAGCAATCATGTTTGCAGTCCGGATCGTCACCGCAGACTACTATACCGCCAGCCCTCTCAAAGACCTGGACGTGTGCCACTCTGAATTCAGGGAGAGCGACGTGAAGAGGGTCCCGGTGGTGCGGATCTTCGGTGCCACCCCCGCAGGTACGTGTGCCCCAGTGTCGGCAGGGTGAGGCAGGGTCACCCCGCGGTGCACGACCACTAAACCGTTTGTACCTGCTATGCAAATGATGTAGCTTATCATTTATCTTCCTAACTTCAGCTGTTCAGTTTAGATCCTTAGATTGAGCATGCATTTTGAGGAATTGTTTTTGGTAAGTGATCAAAGCCAATGCCCAGTGTTTACATACGTATGCTTTGTGCAGAGTTCATTTAGAACACAAATCAATTCTTCAACTATGTCTTAAGTTTGTTCACTTCTTTGCAGTTTTTAAGTCGTGAAAATGTGCTATTAGTCCGGCATCTCTAAGGGTGTGTTTCCAGCTTTTGCATAATTGTAATAGATGTATGATATTGTGTTTTTTATTTATTTTTTCCTCCTGGCATTCAAAATCCGCTTGTGTGCTCATCACACATTTGAGAAGTTGATAGATAATGAACTCTGGTTGTGCTGCGTTGTGAAGGCACCCAGTTTGTGTTTTTGAAGTTCAGTGCTTGTGTGTCTGTCTGCCTTGGTGGGCTTTCACAGGATGCTGAGCTGGGGAAAAAAATAATCATGTGTGGCTTTCCATCCTTCCACCAAGGCTGCCCCAGGTCTCTCTTGACGAATTGTTTATATTTTGAACCATGTCTATATGGACTACAAACTGAAAGCCTTTAAAAGATTTGTGTATGGTATGTAGGTATGTATCCCTCTAATTCACTGCTCATCCAGATTCATTTATGTAAAGGTTTTGTCACTGATGTCATCATCAAAACCAAAAAGGTTTGTCTAGCCATTGATCTGAGATTTATGTCTGACAGCATATTTGCAGCTGTATTGGCTATAGGATGTATGTGTTGGTGATTAGCTCTTATTAACTTACTCTGCCACAATAGGTAAAAGTTTATGTAGTTGATATCTATCATTTTTAAAGGTGGTATTTAATTTCTAATACTAACAACATACTCTGGATTCCTTAACTTGAAAGGTTTATATATCGATACAAGTGTGTGTACAAAAAACATAAGGAACACCTTCGTAATATTGAGTAGCTCCTACTTTTACTCTCAGAACAGCCTCAATTCATGGAGATGTGGACTCTACAAGGTGTCGAAAGCTTTCCACAGGGATGCTGGCCCGTGTTGATTCCAATGCTTCCAACAGTTGTCAAGCTGGCTGGTAGTGGAAATCTACTCCAAATAGCTCGTCCCATCTCATCCCACAGATGCTCAATTGGATTGAGATCTGGTGACTGGGCAGGCAACTGCAGTGAGCTGAATTCACTGTCATGTCTGTGGAGCCATTCCTGGACAATCCTAGCCTTGTGGCATGGCCCATTATCCTGCTGAAAACATCCATTAGCAGATGGATACAAAGCTGGCATTAAAGGATGCACCTGATATCCTGTGGCACTCAAACGTTGCTCCACTTTTATTAAGGGGCCCAATGTGTGCCATCAATACATTCCCCACACCACCACAAGCCTGCAATGTTGACACGTGGCATGATGGATGTATGTACTCCTGACACACACAGGGAGCTGTTGAGTGTAAAAAACCCAGCAGTGTTGCAGTTCTTGACACACTCAAACTGTCTCATAGCTTTCACCTGGATTCACCTCGTCAGTCTATTTCATTGAAAGAGCAGGTGTTCCTCATGTTTTATACGCTTATTGTATATATTCGCGGAAATCATAAACTTTGCAGGCATCACATGAAAAAGGCAAGTGGAAAGGCCCTGTGGAGGCCTTCATCTGGCAGTGGATCGCTAGGCTGAAGGTGATGGTGATATATATGCACATGTATACAGTAACTTTGAGATAAACAATTTCAAGTTTTGTGATTATGCAAATTATAAATGGACATAGAAGCAGGAGAATCAGTATCAAAATGTGTATATACATGTGCAGGCCTTTGTTCTCAATGTTTATATAAGTCCTTTCCAGAGCACAGGAAGCTGACAAGAATTTATTTTACTAGAGCATTGTAAAAAATCTAAAATTAAAACAAATATGTTTACTGGCACAACCTTCTTATTTAGTTTAATGAAAAGTGCATAAATCTGAACAATGAATGCAAAGAGTTTTAATATAACAATTTTGACTAATGTAATTACACAACAGAGAAACAGAGACACAAGTATATTTTTAAACCTGTATTTCCTTATTGTTTTGTCATAAATGTATAACTCCAAAAACTTAAGATCGTTTGAGAGCATTACAGAGCAATAAAGAAAGTTGTGAAGCAGTCATGCACAGCTTGGGTTCCTGTGGAGGAAGCGGGGGTGCTTGACCTGCCAGTCCACTCAGAGTTTGGCCTTTGTGAAAGCCTGTGGCTTGAATTCGCAAATAAAGAGACTTGACAATGAGCTCCAGGTGGCCTGGTAGCAGCGATAGTTCTTAATTGTTAAGATTGTCCTTGATCACAATTGAACAAGAAGTCCCTTTTTATTTTATAGTGTTTCCCATCTTAATTGAATCAATATCCACTGAATATGGTGTTGTAATATAAAGTATTGACAAAAACGCAGGAAGGCAACTATCGCGTATCTTAAATGGTGACTATATAGAAAAATACATGCATATGTAATGAAATATATGAATATATGTATGAATTAGAAAGTTTGATGATCAGATATTGGTTAGAGAATAAAGAAGATAATCTTGGGGTACCGTGATAGGACCAGCTCATTTGAGGTTATTTGGTCAGATTCTCATTTGAATGCTGTGCATGTGCCTTCTGTTTCCTTGCCTCTCATTGGTTTCCCAGTCACAAGTGCATCCTCTTGTTGCAATAATTCTGTGCAATAGAAAATGAACCACTAGAGAAAAATAAAGCACTATGTTTTGGTATTTGGTTCCTTTTTTTTTTTTTTTTTTTTTTTCCAGAGACCAGTTATGAATTTGTAGATTTGTAGTGAATATTTCATAATTTTATGCATGCTAGCACAAATTAGTCCTGTTGCTATGGGGTAGACCAATGTACTCTACTGTATGATGGCAGCTCTGTGCATTTTTAAAGGCTTTGTGTTGTGAGACATTCTAAAACCACATCTTTAAAAAGGCATTCTTGTCATATTTGCTGTCCCTTCAAATCTAAATCTTACCCTGATGTTGTACATTTAGTATCGGCAAAGTTTTATTTTCAAAATCTATCTGTCCAATTGTTTTACTTGGTTTATTTGTTACTGACCACCTCTTCCATGAAAAAAATGTCAGTTCCATGTAGGGCTGAGCTTAAAACAATAATTGTATTTAAATATTTTGTTGATTTAGTTTATTGAATATTTAGTTTTTCAGGTATGTTCAAATAATCAATTTATTAAACTTCACAATGTGTACTTAATCAAGACACTTTAGGACACATTTTCTATTTGTGTAACCAATGTAAAGTACTCCATTAAAAAGTTGAACCATTTCCACTTGCAAATGTCTATTTAAATTTAACATTTTCATGATATGATGAAATTGAATTAGATGGTAGCCAATTAAAGATCTTTGTTGATCAAATTACACTCTATACAGGTGGAATTACCCATGATAACAGTAGATAGAGAATCTGGCAATGTTTTATGGATGGGGTTAATAAGAACTGAGAGATGGACTAAACCGAAGGAAAAATAACTTGGTAGTGTGAACAGATTTCAATGACTGATTTCGATCTGCCAAAACTGTGCAGTATTTTACATGCAGTAGCCTGTGTCATCTGCAAGTTACAGGCTCAAACACGAAACATATCTTTACTGTAGAGGATGATGAGAATGAATCCCAAAAATTGAGTTATGTTGTATTTACTTGGTTTGTCCATAATATTATCTAGAAAGGTAGATTCTTTTTCAAAATGGACTTTTCCACCATTCTGCTAAAACACCCATGTGAAGCATAGACTATGAACTGGAACAGGGTGGGGCCCGTAAGATATTGACTTTGTTATACACCTGCATAGAGTTGAGTGGTTCATTGGGATTTTATTTGATGTGTGCCAAAATACTATTGTTAATGTATGTATTCATTTGTAATATGTTTTTGATTTTAATAACCCAATTAAGTGAGCCTCACTGTATTGAATTGGTGAAAGTCTCTTGCAGGTACACAGCATGAATAATTTACAGTAAATCCCCTGTTGTTTTTGATATGATCCACAGTTCCGCACCATTAATCCTTAGTTGAATCGTATGCATTTTTATCCTAGCTGTTTCCTCCTCAATTTGCAAGCCTTACCTAAGCCAGCTTGCTTGTTTTCGTTGTCATTTGACGCCACTTTCTCTTGATTGTTTTGTGTATTTTTATTCATGGGAAGACTCCACTTGTTCTGCTGAATGAAGCCTTCACATTTTATCTGAGAATACTTTCTGTTGGATTAAGTATGTTTTTAATTTGTGTCTAGTTTATGGTTTATGGTACAGATGAGTGTGCTGGAACTGCCAAGTCATGTATTATGGCATCCTGGAGCCGTGCTACTCAGTGTGGAGTATTTTACATTCATTGAGGGCCAGACAAGGAGATTCTTTATGAAAGCATAGTGGGAGCTACTAAAGCTAGTGTGGTGTGCAGTTATGCATATATGAAATTGTGGATTTGATTTGAGGTGGTTTACGTTTTTATTAGGCTTAAGTATTATTTGTAAAGTTTGGGTAGACATTTTTTGCAGTGGGCTTCTGATTTGTCACTGCCCTACCGGAAGAAGCGTAGAACTTGTTTATTCCAGGCTTGCTCTGATTGTGTAGAGAACCCTGCATGACCAATTGACCTGAATAAGGGGTCAAGCAGCCTACTGCTGAGAGGATAAATGTGAATGTGCATTCACTTACTAAGAAGACTAAGAAATACCTTCTGAATGAATTCCTCAGTGTTCCATTAATGTGAAAATGGGGATTAAGAGATTCTGTTTTTCTTTAATTGGAAGGTTATTGTCTGTTTATAAGTCACATATTTGCTTTTGTTATTTCTAAAGACCAAAGCATTCTCGGACTCTGCGTTCCAGAGACTAATATAATGTGAGCTGCACTTCTGATGTAACCTTTTGCTTTTCATTTATTAATTTGCAATAACGGTTTCTATAATGGTTTTTAATTACTGTTGCTTAAAATATATATTAGGTTGCTAGTTAGTCTTTTGTGGGTTTAAACATGCCTATAGTTTTACAACCTACAGTAGAGAACCCTCACATGTTTTTCAATGTTTTCTGCAATTTAATGATCTGTGCTCGACTATTTTAAATAGTTTTCTCATCTATGATCTTACACTGCCTGTAATACAATGATTTTGCTGCAGCGTCACATTTCTAGTGACTGATATGTTTCATAGCTCCTTCTTTGTGCAACAAAGGAGATTTTGAAAGCAGCAGCATCAGAAGTGGAATAGCACTTGGAGGCATGGTTCAGTGTGGCCTGCTTTCAGTTGTAAGTATACATTTTCAACTACAAAGAATGCAATAAAAATCAATATTCAATACTATATACAAGTGCAGTATTATGATACTGAGTAATACAGAATTACAATCAATGAAATGCAAAAGAAAAAATGCAGAGACACAAAACCGTATCCTTAAAAGTGATCCTGCAGCCATGCAGTGCAATACACCCATTTAATTACAATCTTGTACGTCTTCTATGTTTTCTGATCTCCACATAGCTATTAAAATTAAAATTTGCTTGGCTTTATTTCTCTTATTTTGTACAGACCTCTGTCTGTAACCAGTTAAGCAGTTTGATGTAAGGTATGTATTTGTCACATACAGTGCCTTGCAAAAGTATTCACCCCCTTGGCATTTTTCCTATTTTGTTTCATTACAACCTGGAATTTAAATGAATTTTTATTTGGATTTCATGTAATGGACATACACAAAATAGTCCAAATTGGTGAAAAAATTACTTGTTTTAAAAATTCTAAAAAATAAAAAATGGAAAAGTAGTGCGTGCATATGTATTCACCCCCTAAATAAGATCTGGTGCAACCAATTACCTTCAGAAGTCACACAATTAGTTAAAGTCCACCTGTGTGCAATCTAAGTGTCACATGATCTGTCACATGATCTCAGTATATATACACCTGTTCTGAAAGGCCCCAGAGTCACCACACAGCACGGGGCACCACCAAGCAAGCGGCACCATGAAGACCAAGGAGCTCTTCAAACAGGTCAGGGACAAAGTTGTGGAGAAGTACAGATTATTAAAAAATGGAAAGAATATGGCACCACAACAAACCTGCCAAGAGAGGGCCGCCCACCAAAACTCACGGACCAGGCAAGGAGGGCATTGATCAGAGAGGCAACAAAGAAACCAAAGATAAACCTGAAAGAGCTGCAAACCTTCACAGCCGAGATTGGAGTATCTGTCCATAGGACCACTTTAAGCCGTACACTCCACAGAGCTGGGCTTTACGGAAGAGTGACCAGAAAAAAGCCATTGCTTAAAGAAAAAAAAAAAAAAAAGTTTGCTGTTTGCCAAAGACTCCCCAAACATATGGAAGAAGGTACTCTGTTCAGATGAGACTAAAATTGAGCTTTTTGGCCATCAAGGAAAATGCTATGTCTGGCGCAAACCCAACACCTCTCATCACCCTGAGAACAGCATCCCCACAGTGAAGCATGGTGGTGGCATCAGCAGGGACTGGGAAACTGGTCAGAATTGAAGGAATGATGGATGGTGCTAAATAAAGGGAATTTCTTGAGGAAAACCTGTTTCAGTCTTCCAGAGATTTGAGACTGGGATGGAGGTTCACCTTCCAGCAGGACAATGACCCTTAGCATACTCGAGTGGTTTAATGGGAAACATTTAAATGTCTTGGAATGGCCTAGTCAAAGCTCAGACCTCAATCCAATTGAAAATTTTTGCCTTGAAGAATGGGCAAAAATCCCAGTGGCTAGATGTGCCAAGCTTATAGATGTTCCCCAAGAGACGTGCGGCTGTAATTGCTGCAAAAGGTGGCTATATAAAGTATTGACTTTGGTTGGTGGATAGTTATGCATGCTCAAGTTTTTTTTTTTTTTTTTTTGTCTTATTTCTTGTTTCACAATAAAAAAATATATTTTGCATCTTCAAAGTGGTAGGCATGTTGTGTAAATCAAAACCCCCAAAAAATCCATTTTATTTCAAGTTTGTAAGGCAACAAAATAGGAAAAATGCCAAGGGGGTGAATACATTCACAAGGCACTGTAGCTGTTTCTGTTTGTGAAAGCTTTACATCAGATTTTCAGTCTTAAAAACATACCTAATTATACTCAGTTTCATGACTGTGTTTATAACCCGATAAAATAAGTCAGTTGAAGTGCAGTAGTGTTGTGCTGTGTAATTGGAAACTTAGTTCCAGCTCTGATCAATTCAGGAAATGTTTGTCTGTTACATGTGTGGTAATCTAGGTGAGGAGATGTGTGGTCAATATGTCTGCAGTCTGCTGCTTGCAAATCCCTAACTGCATGGCTGTATCACCTAAACGCCACCAATTGCCTGGAGCACTCAACCCCCTGTGTTTGCTAGGAATTGAAGCTTAGAAATCTTTCAGGGCTTCTTTGGATACTTTGTCTTGTGGTTCAATGAGAGAAACTGATTTACATTGTTATACAGGTAGCCTATTCAAAGTTGTCAACTGATTTCTGATGTTAATCGCCCTAATGCCACCTAAGAATTAACTATATAAAGAGCCCATTTGGTTTCAAAATGTTTTGTGCACTGTAATGTCTGAACAGTATATTGTTCCTGTATGTATTCTGTACATCCCCCATGACCTTATAAAATGAAAATTGGAAGTGGTTATTAAAAGACCCTGTTTAACGCCCTTTGTTTGAACGAAAAGGCGACCGACTCACTCAGGTGATTCTTTGGAATATCTAATTGCCTATGATTTTTGATAAATCCAAATCTGTACTCAAATATTTGATTTGGGATGCAAATACTTAGCGGATCAGTGAGTGAAGAAGCGATGACGGACATGGTGGCTTGCACCCTCCGAGTGGCCTCTGGCTGTGTGCTGTGAGGAGGGCCCCGGCCCCCAGAGGAGTGCCAGTGTGGAGAGCTGATCAGATCAGCAGGAAGCACACGGGGGGCCTCTGTGGGAGAGCTGCTTACAGGCAAGGTTTTGCTATACTAAGTGCAAGCAGGGAATTGTGGTCTTCTAATTAAGATCAGTTTGTCTTTATTTAATTCTTCAGTGCATCACATACTTGCTTTTAGTGTTGCATACTTTGGGGGAAAGTTTTTTTTACCTTTATTTTATTGCTCAGAATTAGCTGAAAATATGAATGTTGACTGTAAAACCTTGTTTTTTGTTCTACTTCACAGTAGAGGTAGTGCTGTGAATGGAACCGATAAACAACGAATTAGCATTTTCTGGTGTACTTTTCGTTGCTTTGATCAATGTGCTTTTGGGATCTTTTGAATCAATTTATGAGAGAGTAATTTATTTCATACCAACTGATCTGCATTTCAGCCACATTTACTTCATAGACCACTAAGATAAGTATACTGTGGCTAAGCCTTTAACCTTCATACAGATGATGGGATGTCAAAGCATTGCACACTTACCATTTGTAAATTTGTAAGATTTAACATGTTTTTTTATTTACAGTATAAAACATCTACCTGCATTTTTCTTTAAATGCAGCAAAGCTTTCTTCGAAGTTTGGGTTGGTGGAAAAAACACATTAAAGAGGCCCCATCATGTGCATTGTAAAGGAAACAAAGAGCAGTTAGGTTTTTTTTTTTCGTAATGTTTCCACTTTTTTTTTTTTTGTAGGCCTCCATTAAAAATATAATCTTTAACTATTTATAGCCAGAAATAAATCAGGTTTTATTTTTCTTCTGCTATCTTTTATAGCAAGATTTCTCTGTCAAATTGCTGGAGCAGTGTGTGTGTGTATTTCTCACCCTCGTAATGCACCAGCCCAGCTTCTCATAGTGCTCTGATGTGTGTCAGAAAGACATGCAGTGAATATCAAATTTACGCAAGCAAGGAAAAAAAAAACGGGCAGACAAAAATAAAAAAATCTATTATTGTCTGGGCCCATTTCTCTTGATCTAAGTACAAGATCTGCAGAAGGTATTTTTTTTGCAGATTTTAATACAGAATTGCATTTATGTAATGAAGTGTTCTTTTGGCTATAGTTTCAGATTTTGAAGGTTTTCTCTGTCTTTTTCTTCTGTAATTCAGTGACTGTTAAATATTCAGCTGAATTGGTAGGTGAAAGAAGCACTAACAAATGTACAGAAAGACATTAAAAGACATGTACATTATTCAGGTTAATTTGCTGTTGCCAGGGCAAGTGGTACATGCACAAACAGGATTGTGTTGTTCCCCGAAGCCCTGCCGGTGTTGGGACAACACATTGTCCATTATGTATTATTACTGAGATAGATATTTTAATGACTTAAGTATTCTCATATATTAGATGCAAGCTCTTGCAGTCACCTATAACACGAGAGTTTGAAGTCTGTGATCTAGGCTATATGATAACAACAATACTTCCATTATTTTCCTGCCAACAAACCAGGCTCAGTTTATAGGTAAGCTTTTCTTCTGCCTAGATTAAGCTGGTGATGAGACTCCTTCATGAGCTTAAAAACCTGTGATCAATAGTTATTGCACATCTGCTGGTATTTGCAGAAGTGATTTCTAAAGATACATTTAATGAAAAGGCTTACAAAAAGCCTCGGAAACAAACGTATACAAAGCAGTGATTGCATCAAACAAAAACCATCCAAATCTTCTCATATTATTTTCTTTTTTAACATAATGGAATTGTAGGTTTAGTTGATACATACACTGACTTATGTAATGGTGTCATCTGCACAAGGCTACAATATGGAATGTGCTAAATAATTGTGAAATAAAGTCAAAAAGTGCATTAAAACTAAACTTTTCATAGGTTTCGTTGCTCCGATTTACAGAAACATTACAATTATGGAGGTGTGCCTAAGTTTAGTTGCTTTACAGGTTCATCTGCATTTGAAACTTGGCACACCCTTCATAATTGTAAATGCAAATATGATGATGTTACTTATCAATTACCTTTCAAGTGCACCTTTATTTGTTTATTTTAATGTAATGCACTGCAAATTGAGGTAATTTTGTTTAATTAATATTGTTTGCTTCATATTAGAAGCAGCTTCAGCAAATTAAATATTTGTACCTAAAATGCTAAATGAAAAGTTATATATTCATCAAAGGCTGAAGATAAAATTAGCCCTTTGTATTATGAAATTATATCCGGGGTTCTCCCAAGAAATTAAGATTAAGAACTGCCTAGAGGGTATTTATTAAGAAAAGATGTGTGTCTCCCTGCCAACTAGAAGTTTACTAATTTTACTTTTTTTCCTGATACCCAGAGAAGTAATTTAGAATTTACACCAAATTACAGCAAATCAGCTACTAAAATAGCATTTTCTATCTTGAAATTTAACATGATGGTGCAAGTAAATTAAAATAATATAGGGTTTGGGCTTTTGGGAGAGCTCTGCTTTTTAAACTGCCTATAAGATGACTAGCTTTTCCTTAAGGGAAAAGCCAAACCCTAATCCTACTTCAGCATCGAAGTGTAGGCCTATACCTTAATTTTGATCAAGTTTGCAAACGTAAAGATTTAATTTATATTCAAACTCAAGGATTGGGTGATTGTAGCCATATTAGTTAAATGGCATCAGGACTGTAATGGGATGTGGAGTTAAACCTCTGTTAAACCTATAGACTGTGACACTATGATTTATTAATCCTTCACATTGAGATCTATACCACAATTATTAGCTAGTTAAATGACACATCTTTTAACATATAACACTTAGAGCTGAATTAAATACAAAAATATTGAATGCCATTAAAATGAGAATCACTCTGAATATTGTATCTCTGAATATCACACTGTATGAAATCAAAAATATCTGTGAAAAGGGAGGAGACCTGGTTAGGCCTACAAAGTGAGCTGGAGAAAAGCTACTGTGAGAGTCACAGCAGATGATATTGAAGTAAGGGGGGAGGGAGGAGATCTGTGTGTTCTCTGCTCGTATTGTAGACAATGTTGCAGAGATGTAGGTAGCAAAAGGTTATACCTAATTTTAATTATACAATGATTTATTATTAACTTATTCATACTATTAATAATATGAACAGGTTTATAAAAATACAAATGGATAATACAAAAATATCCACATTAAAATGGAAGAAGAATAAATCATATAGGGCATAGTTGTATGTTGCAAATTCAACATAAGACCATATGTAGAAGATGGATCATTGGGCCTTTTATCATTTAATGTTTCAAGCAGCTTGTCCCATTAATATCATCCAGACCTTTCCATGATGGTTTATTTACATTATGTATGTCTAGCAGTTCATGTATTCTTATGAAAGACAAGTGTTTTGATGTGCTGGAGTCCCTATGCCACATCGACAAGCTTCTGACACCATGTTACGTTGCCTTAATATGTGAATGAGTCGACCACAGAAAGCCTTTAACTTGTTTATTCACTGAACTTGCACACTGTTTTCTTACATATGGATGTGACCACCCGGTGCGCTCCCACAATCCTACAGGTGCACATGTTGCATGGCAACAGGTAAACAAATACACATTGTATAATTACTGCCTCATTTTCAATTTCCTAACTCTTTCTTAGATTATTTTCCCTGATTGGCTAAAATGACACCTGTACAGCTGAAATATGTTGAGAAAAACATTACTAGTGGAATATTAGTGGCCATTGTAACTGCAGTACATGTTATCATGTATGTAGATAGTGTCATTGCTCTGCAACATCTGGATGTAGCAGCAATAAGTGTGCCTATTATAACACCACAACATCAAAACTTAAACCTGGGAAATGCTATTATGCTTATGTTTTTAAACATGAATGCACCTAACATAAACTGATATGCAGGGGTCTGAATTGAAATTGATTTTCATCTGTTGGATATACCCCATCTAAAATAAGTTGAGACTTAACTAGTGAATTTGCATAATTTCACCATTTCACAATACATGCAAGTAAGCATGTTCCACTGTCAGTCCTGTAAAAAGTGTGGATTTTCTTTCTAGCTGAATACTTGTTCCTACCTAAAAATATTATAAAACCGTAATATAACCGAAATGCTACAAACTCTTGGTTATATTCAAGAAACATAAAATATGACCTACCCAAAACATAAATTATATTCTTGAACCCTATCACGGTTTATATTTATTTTTTTCCTCATTGATTATCTTTGCAATTAATACATTTCTCTGAGTGCATTTAGTAGTACCTCCTGTTGAATGTTTGGATATTGCTCAAGCTGTGACAGACCTGATGAAAGCTTTCAAGTATCATCAGCCAGTCAAGCAATGCTCAGAGTGAGAGTTTGTCTGGTGAGCGGCAGGATTAGGTTCTGGGGCTGACAATCTCCTCCTGCTGTCAGGTTACCGTACATTCTACTGGTCAGTAAAGTAAACGATGTTCATTGAATTTGGAGGAACTAAAAGAAAAATGTTGGTGGTCTGCAAAGGTGTCATGATGGCTTTAAATGGGGGTCCTAGTGGGATTGTGACGGTAGAGCTTTACACAGGCACTTGAGATGGCACTGTCCCTGTCTGCACCTCACCCCTCAGTCTAATTGGGTGTTGCCCTGGCCTCAACATCAACATCAACATCCCATAATCTGTGCCAACACACCATGGAATATATCCATTGAATCATGTGGCTGAATTAAAAAATAATGGAATTCTACACTTTGTGCATCAATAAGTTAAAGCGCTGTAAAGTGAAGGCCCCAAGTGTCTTGATGGCATTCAGAATATCATGGCATTTGTGCACAAACTTATCTTCAATGAAACAGGATATAATTCTCTGATCATTTAAATGTATTACTGGACTCCATTTTCAGGTCAGCTCCCCTGATATGTTTCCTGAGTGCAGTTTCATTGTGATGGTTAATCTCTGAAAAGAATCATTAATGACATTTCAGGGGGATTGATAAACTGAATCTTGTCAAACAAGTCACATTTTGTGCCCAAGACTGATGGAAGGACTACCAGAAAGGTCATGAAATCCTTTAACTGTAACAAATGAATACTGTCTGGATGCACACATTAAGTTAATCCTGTCACACACTGTGTAAGTAAGGGCAGATATTTTTTTAAATGCCTTAGAATTGCATTGCTCAACATTTTGTGAATTTCAGTATCAGAAATGTTGAACATATTTGAAACAAAATAACTTCTAATCAGTTTTTAACAATTATAGGGGTATTTGACATTTTGTACTGAAATCTTGTAAGCTGAGCATGATAGAAGTCACTTTTTAAATTCTGGGTTCAGAATGTCAGTGTCAGTGTCACATGATTAGAAGTTTTCTTTTGCATCAACTTCTTGAAGTAGGGCCTTGAGCCAAGTTGCCCCCCAAAGGTTGAAAAGCTTGCTGTTAAATAAACATTGCCTACAGCGTGTTAAGATAACTGGCACTGTATATGAGCTGTTGTTTATAGGCCAAATGTATTGACTAATTTTCCAGAGCAGTGCTTTTACTTCCACAGAGGAGACCCATTTATGGCTCAAAAGTAGTTTGGTGGTGGAGCATCTGGTTACAGGAATTTTCTAACTTTCCATGGCTCATCCAGCTTTGTGCATAGAAAGGATTTGGGAGTGTGGGCTAGGTGTCATTCCCTCCATGACTACAGTGGCAGAACTCCTTGGAGGATTTGCATGTTGCACACAGAATAGCCGCTCAAAGTTTGGAATCAATACTGTATGAAGTCACTTTACAGGATTTGTTCCATTCTGGACGTGCGGTCTGTGGGCTGTTGGCCAAAACAGTGTTCCTGCTGAGAATCAACCTCAAGTAAATACAACACAGATGCAAACACAGGCTTTAAGAGCAGATCTTGGTTTCTAGGAGCAAACATCCTTGCAAAAGACTGAACAACTCACTTGCTTACATGAATAAGTATGAGCAAACTCTTACCCCTATGATCCAGGTAGAGTGTGTAACACTGTTCTATAAGGAAAGGAAAGGGGGGGTGTATAAACTATAACTGTTTTGGTACAGTTGTTCACTATTTTGTCTGCAGTACATCAGATTGCTCTGATTCTTGGAATAATATGGAACAATATTTCTTCTGAATAAATTCGTTTTTTTTTTTAATAACTGCACTCTGTGTGCAGCTGCTTTGAAATATTGCTGATAAGCTTTTTATTCTTAATGAAGGTATGCCTTGCTACTTTTAGGTTATTCTACATTTACATTATTTTTAAAAAATAATGGAACATCTGTTAAGATTTTATTTTACATCTAATTTCCATAATTCATAAATACACATCGCTTCTGCAAATTGCAAGTTGCGTTCTATAGCTGAGATTGCTCAAAATAACTTTCACCCCTCTGTCAAATCTTATAGCATCTGGTGAGATGGACATGTTACTACTTATGGCTGGTAACCTGATGAAATGTGCAGTCACAAGCAGTAGCCCATACCAGCTAATACATTTGCAAGATCAGGCACCACCTGCAATCGAAACACAGCATAACAAGCAATCACAGCTCACTGTTCCACTTAGGTAGTAAATTGCCATTCAGATCTCAGTATTCATAGTAAATGTCGCCCACACATGACAACAACAACATACAGTCTGTCTGAGCTCAATAAGACACACATCCAGGTAAACCTCTCCATTTTTATTTTTGTTGACTATTTTGCATAATTCAGTTTTTATGTGAATTAATCAAGATCATGAAGGATAGTCTCAATTTTTAAACTGTTCTACAGGGGTACAGATGGATTTTTTGTGTTGTTAATTGATACAACTGATTCACTTAATTTTATACTACATTAATTATGCAAATTATCCATAATACATATTAGTTTTTTTTCACCATTATAAAGCTACCGATTTTCTGAGGAAGGGAGAATGTTATTGGATGGGGGTCATCATGCTATAGACAAAAAAATAATAAAAATCCAGAAAACCAATGAGAAGCAATCAAGAAAGAGAACAAGAAATACAATTAAAGGATCCTTTAATTTTTTTTTTTCAATTGCTTTTCACTGGCTTTGGTGACAAAATTAAATTCTCACTGCAATACATTTCCATAGTGTTTTCAACTTTTTTAATGAAGATCTCTGTCTGTTGGTAACATTTTAAGGAGGTGTTATAGTGAAAAGTGCTTAGAAGTCTGACCTGAATGTCCCTTCTGATTTCTGGGGGCTCCCGGTTTCCTGAAAGGAGCAGATCAGCAGACTTGAAGTCGATTCGGCCAAAAATAGCACCACGCGCCAAGCAGCTGTGCCAGGGTGATGTTTGCCAGCATCAGTTCAGAGTTCTTGGCTCTCTTCCACATGCCTAAATAGAATGAGATTGTCATTTTCTCCAAATGACCGTGGATCTGCTTTTACATGCACTCAAGTTTTGAGTGTGTAAATTGTGACTGGTAGCATCTCTATACTCCCACCCTAGGTGCCATACGCTATACGAGTCAGAGTAGATGTGTAAGTTTAGGATCATGGTTAATTATTTTATAAATCAGTGGGTGAATTTCTTGTTCAGCACAGTGATTCCTCATGTTTAGAGCTGTATGTAAAATCGGGGATCAAACGATTTGCAGTAAATTCAATAGTGGTGGTTGGTTTTCCCTTCTTCCTGCATTTTTATTTTATTTGTTTTATATGGTAGTGTTCCACAGTTTTTAATGGTAGAGGATTTTAAGTGATTGTCCTTGCTCGGTTATGCATGCAAATTGCCATACATCAATGCTATGAAAAATATTTGAAAGCTTGGTGGTGATGAGGCAGTTTCATATTTAATATTATAACTTTGAATATTTACAAACCAATTAAACATTTCTATCACAATATCTTATTTCAATCACTGTGATCTTTTAATTGCAGTAGCCCAGTAATTATTTTCTTGTAAGTACTGGGGCACGCATTTTTTTTTTTTTTTTTTTTTTTTTTTTTTCAATAGATTAGAGTACTCTAATTAGAATTACTCAAACGTTAATTCACTACTCGCATACTAGGCAGGTTTTTATATTAGACAGCAATGCTGTAGTGATGGTGACTCAAACCAAATATAGGCCAAGATAGTGTTATTTTAAGTTGAGCAGGTTGTTTTTTGTTTAGAATTTGAAGCGGACTTTCTGAGGTGCTGGATAACTCATTTATTGGACCACTAGAGTACTCTGCCACAAAATTATTTGAAATTCCCATCTCTGATGCAAAGCTTTACTGGTCAAATGACTTTGAACTCCATTTTACAAAGAAAAGTTGTCAGTGCATTACTATTAGATAACGCAGTATTAGTATGTACAAATATTTAACATATTATAATTTTTTTAGTAGATGGTCATTTAAAATCAAAATGCTTCCCTACCGCTTTAATGTGAATTTATTCTGCTTACTGAGCCTGTTACATCACAATCTTAATATGTTTCTTTGCAACAGTTCCTATTTGAAAACCACAGGGCCTCTGATTTGTATTGAAAATGTTTCGGATGCCAGTGGATAATTTCTTGTTTATTCATCTAGTGTGCCTGTGTTTAAATGTGACTTGGCACAGTGCAGAAAGCTCTTCCCCGGTGATTCCTCTGAGTTAAACCCTTGTCCATAGCATTTAAACTGCAGAACCGCATCCATTATGCTGACGAATCGAATTGCTTTCTCTCCAAATGGTGGTCTGCTTTAATTCCAACATCTAATGGGTTAATGCTGCTAAACCCTAAGGGGATAATATGAGAGGTCTGCATTGGAGCCACTGAAATGTGTATTTGCAGAGGTTCGACTGATTTCAAGCTGCCAAGTGTGAAGGGAAGTGCTGTGGCTCAGCTATCTCTGTGAAGTGATGCGCAAAGAGGGATTACCATCTTACAGCAAAGCCCTTTCTCTCTTCTGTGCAGCATTGTGAGTAACAGACGGGGATCAAAGCTGGCAGGATGGGCTGTCTGACCCCAGGCCCCCACCAGGGCAGCAGTGTGAAGTAGGGGTTAGGGCTCTGGACTTTGAATGGATGGTCGTGGGTTCATCCCAGGTGGGATTAATTTCGATTTAACGGATTGTAAGTGATGGTGTATTAGGCAGTACTATAGTAAATCTGTTCTGTCTTATGAATCTCCCTTCACTTCCCCTCTTTACTCAGTTCATCAAACTCTAATAAGGTGTCCAACAGTGATGTGAGATACAGAAGTTATGAGAGTTTTTTCTTCTTCCTTAAGAGCTTTCTGTTTGATCAAATGGCAAACACTAAGCAGTTGTATATAGCCAAAGGTCTAGAAAGCTGTCCCAGTTTCTAGTGACTAGCCACTGACCGTTTCTCAATTCTACACTTGGATGCTGTTGCGAAGGAGGCTGCCCCTCAACTTCATGTCTTTAAGTGACCCACTCCAACTCATTTGCCTGAGCGACACCATGTGTAGTCTATGTCATGTACATTAGGTACACCTAGTTCCTGTGTCATAGAGCCTTCCTTCACTACTTGAATCCAAACTGGCTACATAGGAAAAATAAGTGAATGCAGTTTAAATCCTCTTCCCAAAGGGTGTATAAACCTGAAGCAGACTGGCTGGTCTAATATCAGTCCTCTGCGGACTGTGACCTTGAAATTGAAGTTTAAAGGTTTGTCAGGAGAAAGTATTTGGCTGATTCACATGACAGCCATCTTTTGCCCTCCTGCTCATGTGTGAAATATCTGAACCTTTTTACAATGTTAAATGGACTTAAAAAAATGTTTTATTACACCTGCTTCCTAGCACTCGCACAAAGCCAATGGATACTTCCATTTAAAAGGGAGAAGATAGAATGAAAGAGGTGTATTATCTTGGCTAAGCTGTGTATTTTGTTGATCATATATATTTTCAGTTTTTATTTTTATTTTTATTAGCATCCTTGAAAAACAGCATGTAGCCTAGTTTTAAGAATGTGTTACGTGATCTGTATTTAAAATCGTTTATTCCCTGGGGAGAGAGTGTCAGGTTTTATTTTTTGCTGATTAGCAGAGACCCATTGGAAATCCAAGGGACTGACCTGTTAGTGAAGATATCATGCGTGTTATCACATCACGGCCCACAAAAGGCTTTGCAGTAGGCACACCTCTGGGTATTGGTTCATTCACAAATTTCAGAGCTGGAGACTGATGAACTCTAACCATGCCCCCAGTGATAGACTAGTGAAAATTCAGGCCAGTGCCAGACATCACCCAGGATGTCAAGCAATAGTGTGGAAATCGTTTGTTTACAGTGCAGTGCTGCTCTCCCTTCCTGGGATTTCTGTGCAGGAACACAGTTACTTAGCAACCAGAGTGGTTCCTTTTAGATGGTGCCTCTAAATGTGCAGCTCATCCAGAGCAGTGTTTCCCCTGCCTCAGTTCTGTGTGCATCTTACTGTGCTGACACAAACGTATATTTTTCAAACATTTGATTGTTTTTCTTCAAGGTTTTATAATAGCACACACCGAAAAGCGAGGATTTTGAATAATCCTTCTAATAAAGGTCTGTTCTATGGAATAAAAACTGAGCAGAGTGGTTTGGGTATCATTATGACAATAATTATGTTCCATTCATAAGATCTATTTTTTTTTACTGTGCTATTTCCCCTGTAATTATTCTCAATATCTAAGAAAAACAACAACAAAAAAACTCCAGCTGCTAAGGGGACCTTTCTTATGATTCTTATGTGTTTGAATTGTCTGATTACATTGCACTGCTTTTTTCTTTTATTTTTATGTTTATTTCTTTATTTTGATTGTTATGGTAAATAACCAGAACAGTTATAACAGGTTGGTTTTGGGGACAGTGGATTAAGTTGAGTGTCAGTGCAATAAATGTCTTGCGCTGAACGAGTGAGCAGAAGCTCTAGTCCACAGGGAGTTGGCAATGCTCTGATCAGGGAATTAAGCACACAAGGGCTTCCCCAGGTAGGGCTGTCTAGACAGGCCACAGTGATGCCTTCTACTCTCCCTTTAGACCAAGCCAAGAATGGCACAACTCTCATAGGTAAGAGAGCTGCTCCACAGGTGTCTGCTAGCTGGACTACTACTGTACTGAGTGTGCAAACCCAAACAAATCTATGCCAGCAGTGTGTGGCCACAGTGTGTGGTATCAGTTTTCCTTGGTGTGTAGATTCCTCTCCACAGCCCTGTTTATAATGAACTCAGTGTCTGCTATGTTAGAACAGCTTTACTTAAAAGGACAAAAAAACTACTCCAATGCTCACAGGATCTTTTGCTGTGTCCAGCAAAATCATCATTTTTATTTATTTATTTATTTATTAATCGTTACAGCTTTTTCAATGCTTTTGTTATTTTTCATTCAATTTATTCAAATTATAATTTCAGTGTAATTATTTCCAGATCACATCTAATGCATGTTTTATTTTACTGAAGCCCTGTTGATCAAAATATATTGATATTAAGCAATTAATCCTACAGGAGCCAAAAGCTATGTTGCATGACATTGGTCACTGAAAAATCGAAAGCTCTCTTACAAATGGTGATGAGTGTCTAGGGGCTTTGGTTGACCCAACGCACATGTAGACAGATGGGCTTTGGGCACTGTGGATGGCCTGTAGATGATTTTATGTGTACCAGCTTCATAATAACCAGATGCTGCATTCAGTGTCTCTAGTATTAGAAATGTTAGCCTATTTTTTCAATAATGCATTTATGCCATGCACAGTCTGATACTGAATTTTGTGGAAAGTTGTCGAGCGAGCAGTGAGGGAGTAATTCTCCCACCTTTATTCCTTAGATGTTGATATATTAATATCTTGAGTTAAACAAGTGGCTTGATCTCATGTTGATTTCAGTAACATTATTTTTTTGTTTTGTTCGTTTTTTGTTTTACTTTATCGTTAGTGCTTTCTTGTTCTTAGACAGTTGGCATATACAAAGAACAATTTCTCTTAAAGGGATATATTTACAGTAGGTGTCAAAGTGAAACTAATGGATGTAACAAATAATATACTTATTAATTATATTAATGTGTTCTCAGAATGCATTTCGTAAGGCCCTACATGACTGCATACATATATTTTATATTGCTGTTCAAATGTACTGTAACATTATTTGAGGCTCTGAACACAAACCTCAATTTTTTGTACTTGTGTTAATGGCATTATCAACCTGGCAAATTCGCCAGACAAATCCAAGTGCATAATTTGTTTTAGCGAATGTTGCCCATTCTAAACCTTTCTTAACAGAATACACCTCTTATCTACATTTTGAAAGGTGTATTCCCTATTTAAAACAAAGTAGCAAGCCATAACCAGGACAATTATGTATTGTCCATGCATATTAATAATAATAATAACAATAATAATAATAATAATAATATTATTAATAATAAATAATATTATTAAAGATACATTTATTAATATACATTTGTAATAAAATACAAATAAGTGTAATACTCACCTACACTAGTTATATTAACACTCAGTGTTGTATTTACAGTTTTATTTATTAATCTTAATGTTACACTCAATTTTTGTGTACCAGAGGTTTTATTTTGGAAATTGACACAAAAGTGTACTACAGATGTCTTGAGTTTTATTATAATTGTTGTGTTCCCAACATGCAGTCTGGGTTGCCATGGATACCTCCTATGCAGTATTGCTCCTCCTTGCACCCTGAAAAATGAATATCTTAAATTACCATAAACCATTAACAACACACATCCCTGTACACCGATGATGTACAAACATGTGTCATGCCCGATATTTACACCCATTGTGGATAGATAGGTGGCATGGAAGCTGGCTTTAATCATAATCTAGTTTTGAACATCACAGACAACATAGTAAAATTATATTGTTATTATATAGATATTATAAAGATTATTATAGATTAGTATTAAATGATTATATGCACAGTATTTAACTAGATTTTAACTTTTTGTTTTGCTAGGTTTAATTATTCTTGCACAGTTCATAAACCTAAATGTTAATTTAATCAAGAATGGCTCCACTCTTAGGAATAGTTTAAAACAACTAATTGTGGTTTATTTTGTGTCTTCACCATAACTTTCTTTTCCTACGTGGTTAAGCACCCACACACAGGGACTTCCCCAGCCTATAATAAATGGAAGAAAGAAAACTAACAGAATACGAACAGCCACCTTTCATGCTCTTTTCAAAGACTCTCATTAACCTGCACAACAGACTCGCATCTTGCATGAACTGACCCCTCTTTAGTTTGTTTCCCCCTATACACCTGAAGTCACAGCCTTTCAACAGATGTGCTAAATGAAAACCCTACAAATCAACAATTAATTCCCCTTCAGACATACAACCATATATTTAATTAAAGAGTACATTTAGTTTATTCTCCAGTGCAATAAAAGTCTTACAACAAGCCTAAGGACACTCTGTCTCAAGGCACTGCCATGTATCATGGGGTTTGGTCATTCTCAAAAAACACATACTAAGAGAAAACTATTTTTTTTGTTTGTTTTGTTTTTGTATACTCTACCAGGCTTTTGATTTCTAGCAGAGCATATGTGAATGATGTTTCAATAGTCACTGCCTCATTGATGATCCAATTGTTTTGATGTAAACATTTTGATGCTCCTTGAGGATGTTCTGCATTTAGCAGCATTGTGACCTCTCTCATATTATTATATTATATTTCTGTATCTGTCCTACAATGTCAACAATCACTTGTTTTTGTAGGTATATTATAGATTGAGACACACCTGCATTTTGTGATAAATTGACATTAATAACAGGCATGATCTGCACCATTCAAAGATAATGCGTTTTTATATATGAAAAACTATTGTATCTGACCTTTTAGGATGTGGGAAATATGACCAAATTTAAGAAGTCCAGTCTAAACACATTAATTTTTGGATCAATGGTATAGTGTCTTTGCCATCTATGGTAGATTACATTTGTGATCACAATGTTTTAGTAAAACTGTTTTTTTTTTTTTTTTTTTCAAAACTGCTTTTCCTTTTCTGTGAATCTTAAAGGGGAATTTAAAATGGTTCCTAAAATTCTGGTTTTATGCATCTTTGTGTTGCTAATAATGAATAAGTAAGGTATATGGGATTTGTTTCTGTTTGATTCTATCTTACAAGCAACTTATAACACTTTAAAATTGAGAGCTCTCCAAATCATGGTAAGTCATATACAACAGATTTGTGATTGCCATGTCCCTGACCATTTTGCATACTGAAATGTGATTTAGTTTTATAAAAATCATTTGACAAATCCATATACATTTTACTGTATCAAACATCACAATAGTGCCTAAATCTTTTAATATTTTATAGATTACTCAAATTGCAAATACATGTTGGATACAAGAATACAGGTACCCGGTGGAGCACCTTATCTTCTGTGCGACCGCCTCAAAAATAGGATAAATAGATAATAATAGATAATCTCATCAGTCCATATCAATACAATGCTGCATGAAGTGTACAGACGATTGTTCAGATAGGCTACAAAATATGCTTCAGTAGATGTTGGGAGAAAAAGAGGCCTCATAGTAGTCATTCAGAAAAACACATTTTCATTTGTGGTGCTTAATCTATAACTGTATTTTAAATGTTGAAATTGTAGTCTTCAGTTTCTAAATTGCTCATCTAAATACATACATACAAAAAAGATCAAAGTGAAAAACACTCTACATTTGTATTGGTATTTGTAATTGAATGGAAAATGTAACCTAAATTATACTGCCCTTTTTATTGATCTAAAGAGAGAAACGCATGCATGACTTTCTCAAGTGTAAACCACAAAACTTTCCAACTAACCTCTACAAAGCTACATTGTTTCAGTTATCTGCTTACCACTAACCTAGGTTGTTGAACATCTAGGCCTAGATATTTTTGAATATTGTTTTACAGATTTATGTGTGAATATCAACTTGTTTTGCACAGTGGAAACAATAAGACATATTTTGAAAACTGTTCTCTATGAATAGAGGTGCACATTTGCTTTGTATGGTACTTAAACAATTGCGTAATGTAATGTGTAAGATTTTTATTATTATTTTTGTTTAATTGCCACATGGGCATTAAAGAATCATCACCCTGACATGTCAGTAATATTTGTGAACTGAATTTAGGACACTTATGTGGCATTCAGTACTTTTTTTTTAGTACTCAAGCACTAAATTAATTGAAATTCCCATCTCTACTATCCATTGATGTTATTCCCTTTGATTGAGAAGCTTAGAACTAATTATTTGGTCTTTTATTTTGGTTTGTCAACTACCCTACTGCTATTATTGCTAAAAGGCGGTCACATTTATGTTAAGGTCACTTTTCCTAATAATATACTTTTCAAAAACATACTTAAATGTATCGCCAAAGTCTAGAACATTGTTGTCAGTCAATTCTTTTTGAGAGAGGACATTTTTCATTCAGTTGTGCTGTAATGGTTTTCATCTTTAAAGTGAAGGTCTACTAATATTGTTTGCATTCATTTGAGACATATTCTGGAATGGAATGGTTTTATGTGTAGAGTACAATATAAGATGCTGCATAGTTTAAATTACCTAAGGATAGCTTTCTGTCCCTAACATCAGTCAGGTCTAAAATCACTTAACCATTTTGTTTATCCACTCTGTCTTCATTTAGGCCAGAAGACATGTCTCCATGTACACGGCATCTTCCCCTACGTCTATGTCCCCTACGATGGCTACGGGCAGCAGCCGGAGCGCTATCTGCGGCAGGTGGCTTTCAGCATCGACCGAGCCCTCAACGTGTCCATGGGAAACCCCTCCTCCGCTGTGCAGCACGTGTTCAAGGTGGCGCTGGTCTCTGGAATGTAAGTCCTGCCTTCCTGTCACTTCTCAAGCAGGTGAAAGGGGTCAGTAGAAGGATACAACCTAAATACAGCCTCCTGGGTTATTATGTTTATTTGGAAATTATTGAATTTCTTATGATAAACTCCAAGCATGCTTAAGTCTATATAATAAATGGCATGTTAAATCATGTTCATCTGTGGATTTGTTTTCATACAAGACAACATTTAATTTTTTTGTCTGGAGGTTTGGCTCCTATAATTAAATTCTGTCTTTCTGTTTTAAATTCTTCCTTTTTGATAGGTAACATAATACTCTGAATTCAAGACTCCCTCCAAATGGTTTGAACTCTTACCTCTGGGTTTTATTTGAAAGAATTTGCTTTTCACTACAAAATGCTGTAGTGCATTTCAGCTGTCTGTATGGCCTACAGTGGAACTACGTACGCTGTTACTGTTTTAAGGGACTCTTTCTTAGTAACTTTTGTTATAAGTCTTGGTATAATGTAACATAAAGTGTAAAATAGATGCCTAGTTTGAATAAAGTGGAAGAGTTATTTCATATAGACCTATTTTAAAAGCTTGATTAAACTCAAAACAGAAATAAAATGGGCTACTGTGAATATGCTGTGGGAAAAGAGCTGCATTGAACACTGAAAGAAAAAACACCCTAATGGTTTTACCAAAAAATGATAATGTAATGTAGGTATAACATGTCATCTGTGCCACATAACATCTTGTTGTTGTTTGTGCCTGAAAAGGTCTAAATCTGCTGATGGTGCTTAAAAGAAATGTCTTGATGAGACGGTGAGTTTTACACAGAAACTGACTGACGGTGTGTTTTGTTCCTTAGGCCTTTCTATGGATACCATGCGAAGGAGAGGCAATTCATGAAGATTTATCTGTACAATCCCCTGATGGTAAAAAGGTAGCTTATTCATATTATGAATTTTGCAAGTGAATTATATTAAACAGCTTAAACTCATTGTTGGTGATTATTTTGTTCTCTTATAAACTCCAAACAATATAGGTTTAATTTTAAGGTCAAGTAAATAGGATTTCTTTATTAAAATGTGCCAATTGGTATATATTCAGTAAATTGTTTGATTGGTGTGCATTCGTTTTGCAGTTGCAGGCTTAACATTATTTCTGGCTCAGTACTCCAGCTGTCATGATCTCATTTAATTGACCAGTGTTGATAATGATACAATACAATAAAACATGCAAAGTGCGTTAATAAATACACACCAAATGTTGCCCCTTCTGGAATTTTCTTAACACAATACCCACCCTTTTAAAATTATGCACAGTGTGTTGCATACTGTGGTACTCCTCAGCAGCCTGTTCCCTTTTCATGTTTCTCTGAAAAGTAGCAAGCAGCAGCATTATTACTAGTAATAGTAGTAGTACAACAGCAGGTTTACATTATTAGACCAATGTAGGTCTATACTTTCCTCTGAGAAAGTGGCACAATAGGGTCTCTGTCTCACTGTTAAGAAGGCACTGCTATGTATCATGGGGTTTGGTCATTCTCAAAAACCACATACTAAGAGAAAACATGTTTTTTTTGTTTTGTTTTTGTATACTTTACTAGGCCTTTCATTTCTAACAGCATATGTGCATGATGTTTCAGTAATCACTGCCTCATTGATGATCCAATTTTGATGTAAACATTTTGATGCTCCTTGAGGATGTTCTGCATGTAGCAGCATGTGAACAGTGGTGTGTTTTACTAGTTCCTTTACTAGTGAACGTGATTTTATCTGAAAACCTGGATCTGTTAATTACACAAACTATTTTTACTGAACTGTATTGCTCATTTAATAGAATAGAGAAAATGAGTCACTCTTTAGTTTGGTTTTAAAAAAGACTGACCAAATATTTGTGCACTGAATAATCACTTGTTTTGTTAGAGACATTATACAGTGAGGAACTCAGGGTTTTGATTTAAGACTGCTTCACAAACCACTCCTTCACTCCCTGCTCCCTTGGGAAAGTGTACACTTTGTGTGACGTTTTACTGAAGTCACAGAGCATGCCCTTCAGTTAGTGATGGAATAAGGTAAAGGAAGGAGCAAAAAGCATTCAGTGGGACGTACTTCATCATCTGCTCCCAGCCCAGCTCCAAGACATTTGCATTTTCCTGGTAATTGTTTTCTGTACACAGCTGGATTAGCTTTAGAGTTTATTCTTCTGTGCCTGTATTTTGTAAAAAATAATGCATTTAAAATATGTATTGCTTATGTATTGCTTGCTTATAACATAAACATACATATCTTCTTTATTTACACTTAAAACTACAAGAAAAACAAATGAATCCCTATTAATCCATATTTTAACACATTATGTCTCACATAAGATGCAGAAAACCCTTTCCTCTGAAGGAACATGAAGAAAATAGCCTGAAATTTTGTGTTCAATGTAACTTGCTTTCACTGCTATTATGTGTAATTCATTTGATATTCATTCATATTCAGGCAGCTTCGATGTCATCCAGCTTTATGAATTCTTGAAAATAACCTGAATTCTTGTACATGAAGACACTACTTGAATTGTAATTTCTAATTTAACAATTTTAGAAGATAAAAGTAGACTTGTCATATTGAGCTGAAGCTACACATTACTCACAAATAAGGCCTAATATAAATAAAACCTAATCTGACTCCAATAGATGCTGCCATATTAAAAAAAATGATTTGTGATTTTTATTTGTAAATGTAGGAAGTTATTTATTTAACACAATTAATCATTGACAATAATTTATTTACTGTGCATCATTCACCTTTTTAATCAGCATAGTCATTTTGTAGGTATAAATGCCATGTGAATTTTGCTGAGTTTCTTGGATTGCTTTAATCAATTAATGTTAAAGAAATGCTGGAAGCTGGTTGAACTACATGGGGTGAAATTTATGGAGAAATTTAGTTCGATATCTGGGACCACAGTAGTATTTTTTTTCTCTTAAGGTTTCTTTTCAATCATAAAAGTAATTATTGTCCTCTAATGCCAACTGAAAGTGTACAATACCAACATGCCCATACTAAATACATTATTTATATGATTTCTTCCAAGCTCTTCAAAGCTTTTCCTCAGTCTGCAAACACATCACAACGTGATAGACTTTAGTGTAAACACGAGCCTCTAAGCTTTTTAAGCCATGCTGAAAACATGTTTGCTTTAATTGAGTTTTTTTGGGTTTGTTTTATAGCTGCTCTAACTTACTGAGCATTTGGTGCAAAGTTGTACAGAAAGGTGTCTGACTTTCTTTTGTACAGCTTATAGCTGCATAGAGTAACTGTTGTTTTTTTTATCAGGGTCTGTGAACTGTTGCAAGGAGGAGCTGTCATGAACAAGAGCTACCAGCCTCATGAAGCTCACATCCCCTACCTCCTGCAGCTCTTCATTGACTACAACCTCTATGGCATGAACCTCATCAACCTGGGAGCAGTGAAGTTCAGGAAGAGCCGCAAGAAAGGTACCACTGTAGGGTTTTTCAGGAGCAAGGCTGTGTAGAGAAACCAGGGCCTGGTCCTGATCTTTGTCTTCTAGGGTCAGTTCTTTGAAAGAGGAGGGGAAACATACATTCAGGTTTGCTTTTGTTATTTGGAATCGCCTTTTTTTCTGAATAGTAAAGTTTTTAATGAAAATTGGGCCCAGTCTTTTCTTGGAACAGCCATTAACTGCAGCCCTGTTATTAGAAATATATGATATGTAATTGTTTTAGGAAAATGTATTTGGTACAATCGTAGTTTTTATATGTGGAAAATTTTGAATATGAAAGTGGAGGCCAAGATTTTTTTTCATACCTGATTTAGATGATGCATTCAGAATTTGTATTTTATGTCATAGATTTATGCTCTGTAAAAACTTGGTCATAAGAAGACAGGCTTTCCATCATCAATAGAATTGGCAGAATACCAAGTGCCCCATTGTTTTACGGATGGCTCAGGTGGCAACTTGATGGTTAAATTGAAGCCTTCTTGTTGGATTGCTTCTGTCAGGTGGCCTTTAGCCTGTATTTTTTAATGGTTGCATTCGCTTTTCTGCTTTCCGAAAATAATTGGCCTAGATATTGCTGTTAAGAGCTTTAGTGTGGGCATTACAAGTCGAATGTACAGAATTTAGCAGGAAACTTCGAAGAATGTAATTGTATGCCTTGATCACGTAACTGGCATTATCTAAGATAAATACAGATGCATTATTAAAATTAACCTCTAATGCATTTAAATATTTCATAATGCCCTGTGCCATCGATGAGTAATTCACAGGGTGCATATTAACATATTTATGCAGAAATGCACGTACTTTGGCATCACCATTTTATTCTCCAGGGGAATATTCGCACAAATGCCTCTGTCAAATTGCAAGCAACATCATAAGTTCATAAGTTTTTCCCCTTTTTATTTTTTATTTTTACTGGAGGACACTGTCAATCTGTCGATCTCAGCCTTTCATTTTCTTTAAATATCTGTCTATTGTTGATTTTGAGTTTAGTACAAAGATAAATTGTAAGTTTCTAAAAATAAATTATACCCTTCATTGTATAGAACATCCAGGTGTAGGTTGCGTTCGTTAGCTCAATTAATGCTTTTTGATCGGGATGACTTTGACTTCATGTTTATATTTCTCGATTACAATTATTCAATTACAATTTAAACTTGACACAATTAATTTGTCTAATTAGTCAAAGCGTAATATCTCTACTATAACTGGAATTACAATTTAACAAACTAAAACACACAAAACACAGGATCTTCTTAGTCCATTCCAAATGTCTGAGCCAGGGCAAGTCTTGAATTTCCAACAATTGAACAATTGCACTGGCTCAGACATTTGTAATGGACAAGGGTGTGTCCTTGGGATGTGTTAAATGTGTGAACCTGCTCAGTCAAGTAACATGTAATTCACAGACCTGTATTTCATGGAAGCTACAGTGTTAGTTAAATAGAAAATTGATCACAAGTTCATATTAAAGTTCAACAGGGCATATTCACACTTTCTCTTTCTTTTCTATGTTGTTGTCATGTATGTAGTACTTGTCTTATTGACAATGTGACTTGAAAAACAGCAGGTAACTGCTATCAATGTAAATAACATTCTTTTCACTTTAGACTCAACAGTAGCATCCACCAGGCACTACAGTGTGCTTACAATTCTTCCTGCCGTTGTTTCTCTCATAAATCTGTGACAACATGCCACATTTCCTCAATCTGCTGGCTTGAACGAGACCCTCTCAGTGGCAGCCATTTGAGTACAGCTGCTGCTGGGCCTCCTGATACAGACTGGTCTTTAATGAGCTGGGTTTCTTTTCTTTTTTTCTTTTCCTGTGAGAGGCTGTGTGTTTGCTTGGATACCTCATGCCACAAGGGAAGTGGAGGAAGCCAGAAAGCTAATAAAAGTGAAACTGCCAACACTGGAAGAGAGAAGCCTCATCTGAGAATCAAATGCTTTTTTGGTGGGGTTTTGTTACACTACATGACCTGTTAATGGCATCACAGAGAGTGCAGTTGGGTGTTGAAGCCGGCATACTTTAAGTTGTTTCCTATAATTTTAATATTTTTGTATAGCTACATTAGTAAGTATAGTAGCATATCAGGAGATACAGCTCCCGACTAGTGCTATGTGTGGTGTTATACGGTGAGCTGTACATGATTAGTCTTGTTTGGGACTAATTCCTTACATATAGGCCTAGGAATATGCCATATGCAACAGGAGTGCTAGGGCACATAGCATTGTAATTGGGAGGTTCCCCGACAAATTAAGTCCATATCATGGGTTGATATTGATGTCTTATTGGATTAAGTTTGGTCGCAGTGTAAATGTCTGTGGATAGGTAACTACAGGGAGGTTGAACTATAAAGTTCAGTTTGGCAAATTCAGTTGTTGGCAATCAGCATGTACTATTTTATACAATTAATATCTGAGGTATTAGAGAATTAGAATATATTCTATTCCAAAATGTTCTTTAGGTAAACTGAAAATCTCTCACAATCCTTTGTCCACAGTAACTGTTTGATACTCCAGGATGAACACTACCATAAAACTATGCATTATGAATATCTCAGATTGGTAATATTTAAGTGATATAATCACTGAAAAGATGTTAAGCATGCATGAACAAACTTGAATTTCCTTTGTAATTTGCATCTTTGTGGTAATTGTCTATTCATCCCAGTGGGCACTGTCCCGCATCAATCCTCTTTTAAAATTTAAATAAGTTTAATGTTGTAATGAGCCATTCTTTCCAATTGGTGGTAAATACTCTCATATTTCACTGTACTTTATGTATTTGTTTTAGCCATTTTCAACAGTTATAGCTTATCCTTATAAAAGCACTAGTTTTATCCTAATTTCTTCTCAACCGAGAGCCCCCCCTTGTGTACAGCATACACCTGATTTTACAAAAGGGGGCTTTTGCTGTCTTTCTCATTGTGTTCCACTCCCCCCAAGTGGCAAGCTAAGATGTGGAATTAGCTTAATAACCCACAGTGGTTGGACCTATGTAGTGAGCTTCAGGGGGCAGAATACTATTGCATGCAATAGTTTGTGTATTTGTGTTGTTCTAACTATAGTACATAACCATCAATGGCTTTGCATGGGTGGCTCCATTTAATTTAATTTCATTCTACCAGTGGAACAGTAGTGTGATTGCTGTCTTCCATGCCTGTCCTGGCAGCATCCCTGTGGCTCCCCACAGCCTCACAACAAGCCTCTCATAGCCAGAGAGCAGAGGGTCAGCACTATAAGGCAGAGGAAGCCAGACGTGAGCAGCACAGCAATCTCTCCCCTCCCACTTCCCATCTGCAATCACTTTCTTGATCCCACTGCACGGGTTCAGCCAAGGACAGCTGTACTACAGCATTTTCTTACCTCGCCCTGTTGCTTATGACGAGAGGCAAGGAGAGAATGAGAAACTGAATAATTGTGTTAGCTCCGTTCTTAATGCGTCTGGCAGCCTCTGGTTTTTCATTGGTGGGTCGGGTCATGGGGAAGATAATCACTCTCTCAGATCCCACGCGTTTTGGTTGAAATTGGAGAACACTCTGGATGGCTTCCAGCTTGACGAGACGAGTAATGTTTTAAATAAAAAAAATAAAAAAGAGATCACAATCACATGAACAGCAATAGCTACTAACGTATTGGCCAGGGGGCCTTGACCAAGATCCTGGTGAATTGCTTTAAAAGGGAAACGGTTCCTTTTATTTACATCCTGTTTTAGAACAATTGGGTATATTATAACCCTTCCTTCAACATACGGTTTCAGTCTTTTCACTTGCCATTTACCATACACAAGTAAACCGTTCTGGATTTTCCACACGAATGTACTTATTTGCTGTAGTGGATTGCTGTTTTTCACCCTATTTTTCATTATCTCCCACTAAAATAAATTAAGTCAATACTTTTCTTCAAGCCTACCCAGACACGTATTAACTGCATTGTTAGTCTGACAGGGTATATGGAGATTATTTCTTAAATATGGAAACTTTCATAAAATTGGCACATTAATTTATTGCTAACGCTATCACCTTTTTCCATCTTAATATGTAGTGGAATCAGGAGTGTGATTTCACTGTGTTTTTTTGTTACTTAGGGTTTGTACAAGGGGGAAGCTCAACAACCCAACTGCCAATTTGTGTAATTCAAAACTAGGTCAGATGGGTGGAAACAACTTCACTTGAAAAAGCCTCACAAGACTTAAGATTAACTGAAACAAAACGTAAATATCTCAATTGTATTATAGGATTCCTTTCTGTCTCGTTAAACCTTTGAAGAAAACGCAGAAATGGGATGAAAATGGCTTTGAATCTGATAGTGCCCATTATTTGTACATTAATGATACTGATGAAGAAGAGCTTCACTGTGTTTACATTATAGTCTTTATTGCCATAAATACTGCAGGACCTGCTGAATAGTCGCATGCAGATCTGGGATTTGTGAATTGCTTTTTTCCATTGGCTGTGCATGAGTGCCTGCTCAAGGTTGCCAGGTAGAGCAGTGCATTCATCTTTAAAAACTGAAGGACTTCCAACTACAGGGCTGTTTGGTTCTTGATGGAGAATGGATTAAATTCTGTATCACCACATGTTGAAACTGCTACCATGGAAATAATTGTAAGGGGTATGAAAGGATCCTATAAAAAGAGTATGCAAAGTTCACTGTGATTTCAGTAGTTTCCCAGTAGTTTATACTAACTGCATTTCCAGTCATTTCATTTCTTATATTATATTTCTTCTACGTTATTTAAAGGGGAACATGCATAATTCCAAAAATTATGGTTTTAGTGTATTGATCTGAGGATCTTATCCAACCTAAAGAAATTCAAAGCATGAAAAAACATCAGCCCTCAGAAGCCTTTTTGAAAGCTGAAGTAGGGTAAATGACAAGGAGAAATACTTCAGTGCACAGGCCTCCTCTAATGATGAACTACCAATAGACTTCATAAGAACTGAGCAATGCCGGTTTCCTTTGTACACTCAGTATTAGGAAGTGCTTTTTACTGGATCTGTTAGCACAGCAAGTGAACTGAGCAGAAATAGGCAGATAATGGGAATGTCAACACTCACAGTTCCTAAAACTATTGTTTTATGCTTTTGTATAGCTCTTCCAGATTGATTCTACCACTTTTTAATTTGTGAAAATTTAAACTTGCCAAATAATGACGGATGTCAAATGCAAGAATGTATGCTTTTTCAGGGCTTCAGGATGCGTCATAATTTCCCAGATAGGTTGATTTCAGAAATTAACATGTTTTACCTTTAGGTTGTAATTGACATGTGATAAGTTGAAATTATGAACATGAACAGTCTGTAATATTTATTAACAACTGGGGCAGATGGGAATTACATTCAAAATAAATAAATATTTCCAGTTCTCAGTTCCATGCGTTCAGCTCTCTGTAGAAATGACTCACTGTACCCTAACTGTTCCACAGAAACCTTGTTGGACCTTCAGAAGAGAAGATTCTCTTCCATTTATAAAAACAAGCAGCCCTTTTCCTAATATCTCATTTACCCCTAGATGATGAGGGGGGTTCGCTCGGAGACGGACACATCAGCAGCAGCCGAGCCACCAGCAGTCTGTGGCGGAGTCCCTGCACCTCCAAGGTCCAGCTGTCCGACTCCTCCCTGGGAGCGGCATTTGTGCGCTGGGAGGAGGAATCCATACCAAGGTGAGAGGCGCCAGCTATCCACACTTACTGTGCTGTGAAGGTGTGGCTCTCTGCTGCATCCGGATCATTAAAATAGGCAATATCATTAGGGACATAAAAGACTGGGATCCAACTCTTGCATCTTTTAAAGCCTTAATACTTGTTGATAAATCACAAATAACTAAAATACCTGATGTTGCAATATATAGTACCGTAGTTCCTTCTAATATGAAAATGGGCTTTCGTTCTACACCATGTTTTCAGAATACCTTTTGTAAAACTGCTTTTATTCCTTCAGATACAGTTCACAGAATCCAATTGGAAATTCAATAGGTGTTCTCAGTGGCAGTGGGGATATTGAGATGATTTTGTGTGTTTTGATTACACACAAGCACATTCCACACATTGGGAGAATTCACCAGAAGATCATTACATGAGCCTACATGCAAGCTTTTTAAAGGCTTCCGAGAATTTAGTGATTGCCAAGCGAGAAACGGTTTCAATCATTCTGGCCGTGATTAATATCGGAGGAACAAAAAAGGGCTGCAGAAATGCTGAGTGGTACAGTGTTGTGGTGTGCTTGGAGGAAGATTACATTGCAGTCACACAAGCATTACATGACTGCGTGTGCATTACCTGCCGACAGCATCATTAGTCACTGTTCTTCCTCTGGTCAACCTAGATTTACTGTACCAGCCTTGCACAGATGAGTGTAAAGGCTATCTACTTGTGTATTTCACACACAGTACCAGACCAATCCCCACTAAAGAACATTAATCAACATTTATGTCCTACATTTTCCAATTAAGTTGAGTTGAGATTAATAGCAAGCATTTACAGAACAATCTGACACATTACTCTTTGTTACATGTGGTGCTTCATTAAAGTGGTTCAGTATATTGTTCATATAGATTTGCTTTTTTTTTTTTTTTTATGCCTACCTCGTTTGATATTGAAAACATGCTTGTGTAGGTTGTAGACTGTATAGATGTACGTCTATTGTGTTAATATGCAGAATTCAAGTTCGCAACTACACTCAAATGACTCTGTCGGGGGAAAGTGCCTAAGTGTGGGTATTTGTATCACAGCTCTCTAGTCCTGGAGGGGGTGGAGAAGCAGAGCACCTGTGAACTGGAGGCTGACGCCGTGGCAGCAGATATCCTCAACCGGCTGGAGATCGAGAGTAAGGAAATTGGCTTCTCTCCACAACCTCAAATTCAAATGCTAAAAGAAATGTGTGTTTTTAACTTGTTACAACAAACTATTGTCAGAGAGCTTCCCACTGTGCAACTCCCTTTGGTGAATGGCTCAAACTCCAGAGAACTGAAATCAGAGTAGTGGGATTGCGAGGAGTAATTCCCTCTTAACATGGGCTCAGAATGTGTCCTCTGAACATTTATACTGTGTAGGAGGCTGTACCGGAAGGCAGCCCTGTTTCTACTGACTGACTGCAGTCTTGAACATACATTTCTGTTCAACACCACTTATAGATTCTCTTTATAACTTATAACTTATAATAAATATGGAAAATAAGCCGCCGCCTCCCCCAAGTGACTCCCTGCATCGCTTGACTCTTTCAGTCTGGTAGTAGAGCTGTTTCAGCTGTTGGGACGGAGAAATTGCAGGAGCAGTACCAATATGACTTGAGCTCAAGGGCAACATTGTTAAAATGCTCTAGTGAGAGTATTTTCAGTTTGCTGATGAAACACTAGACTTGTACTTTATTTAAATATTGTGTATTCTGTATAACCATTTTTATCAAAGAATCCAATCTTCAGCACACTTTTACTGGATAGATGCAATCAGAATCAAAGCACTCTTAATAACTAACAAAATTATAATATTTTGATATCTAGCCAAAAACATCTTTACAAATTTACTTAAAACTAAAAGAAAGCAAAACACATTCTGTAATATGAGTAGACCTCTCTAGGATATTATTATTGTTCCCCCAATTTTTATTTTTTATTTTTTTTATTCTAATCATGCACCTGTAAAACAGTGTTGTTTCTTTCTTTCTGTGGGGCTGTTGCAGCTCAGATTGGGAGGAATCCTGGATTGCAGGCCATTTGGCAGGACGAGAAGCAGCGTCGCAGGGAGAAGAATGAGTCCTCTCAGATAGAGCCAGCCGATTCCCAAGGTTAGCCAAGGAAGGGGGTGTTGTCATGTGATGAATGCATAAGAGTATTCACTTGCTAGCTTCTGTAGAATATGAATGTGAAGACATCCGTATTCATGCATTAGGATGTATAGTGAATTATACATTTTTCATTAAATTTACCTTGTGTTTGATGTTCCAGATCGGGGCTTTGTTACTACTGCAGAAAGTGAGAGAGTCTTCCTGAAGAGACTGAGGGAGATCTTGAAGCAAAATGATTTTTCTCTGTAAGTACTTTTTGAATTAAATTATAATAAAACCATGGTCAATTCATTGTAAATATGGCAGAAGAAAGCCATGTAAATGTACATAATATTTTTATTTCTCAATATAGATATGAATGGTCTTTTACAGTAATTTTAAGTCAGTCTTTTCCATTTGTATAGAGTATGGAAACAGGCCTGTAGTCACCAAATGGCTGTGCATTTACTCTCAAACAGTGAATCTAATGTAAGCATGAACCAATTCCTATTATCTAGAAAGGATGTCCATAGGGGATTTCTAGAGGTTGCAAAAAGGGGCATAGCTTTATGCCAAGCTTTGTCTAAATTAACTTTTTTCTTTTCTTTCCCCTTGGCATTTCACCAATTCTTACTTTCTTAAACTGCTGTATTCCAGAAAAATGTATTACTATTCCTGTAAGCATTTTTAGCTATTATTTTATGGTCCATTGCTGCAGTATGGCAAAGAAGCCGTTATGTGACAGTGTGACTGTAATGCTAAACCTTAGCTACACACAATTCCTTAAAAGCTGAAAATAAAAATTGCTTGAAGTTGCTTATTTTTAATAAAATACTTTGCAATAAAATAACTGCAGCATATGACTATTACAAGTGCAGCTCATAAAAAAGTGAAATGTACTTTTGGAGTATAGTTTAGCCCTCTGAATAGCCTTCTTGTAAAACAACCTAAATAAAATGGGCATACTTTAATATTTAGGATGTAGAGCTGTTAATTTTCAGGTGAGGACTGAGATGTATTGAGATGTAGACACCTGCAGGTATGGCCCTGGCCCTTATCTTTCAACACACTGAAGTAATTTCAGCTTTCCTGTAAATGTTGGACTGCAGAAAATATGCTAATAGAGAAGCTAAACTGATCTGTAAATACATGCCCCTGGAAGCAGGATGTTGCATGTTACCAAGTGCAATGAAAAACCCTTATGGATGTTCAAAATCAGTGCTGAGGAAGGGACAGTATTATTGCAAGGATGTAATGATAAAAATGGAAAGTAAGTCATGAGGCAATTTGTCCCATTCATCTCTCCTCAGCACACACTGCAACTGTTTCCTTTCAGTTTAAAAAGTAGATTTTTTATAAAACGAGTAGCAAGGCCTGGAAAACTTTCTAGTTTAGATAACCTATGTAATTTAATGGCAAGAGCTTTTAATTTTTAATTGTTTGCTTTTACTTGACTAGTTCTTTATCGGGGTCTGGGGATGAAGCGGATGAGACCGACATGTTTCCAGTGGACCTCTCACTGCATTCAGACATTCTGACCCCTGAAGCCCTTCAGTGCACACCTGCCAACTTAGTGGAGGTTCATAAAGACAGCCAGCAAGGTGGGTTATGTTTCGGTTGCGCCTGTTTTTGTGATAAAACGTTCAAGCCTTAATGGACCCTTTGAGTTTTAAAGGGGAAAAGTAAATATGCATTTTATTTCCATTTCCTGCTATCTTGTTGGTAAGTTTACAATGTGAGGTTAGAATAGGTACCGTTCCATTTCCTTACCCCCACCCCCCCCTTCTCTTAACTAACTATAATCAAATCAAGTAACTGGATGATGTAGTGAGTTATCAAATCTTGTTATTCTGCATGAGCCTAAGGACTTATTTTAATTTATGTCATTGCTAGTTTTGTATATAGGGGATATGAAGACCCATAAAAAATAAACCAAAAACATCTCTTACCTTGCAGCTTTGTGTTTAATTATTATATAATAACAGCATGACCCAAACCATATTTATAATGCAACACCATTCTGACAATTCAGTGTATAGGTGCAGTCTGATTAGGATCCACCTCCTTGTCTTCGTGGTACTGACAAAATTGTGCTTTGTATGCTCATTTAAGGGCATCTGCCAAGAAATAATACAAAATGTACCAACGTAGGCTACGGACTACTGACACCCCCCGAAAGCAGAGTCATGTGCCCACTATTACTGTGCTTCGTCTGGATTCTGTATTTCCCCAGGCCCTTTCAGTTTTCCAGCAGTGTGCTATTCTAAATTGCTAATTACTGCAACTTAATTAATAAATAAACTGCTTAGTATTTCTAGGTGTGATTTTTGCTATCCAGTTTGATTTCTGTGTTTATTGTAATTTATGTAGCCCATACCCGATAAGACAAAGGAGGACATCAAAACAAATATATTTTCATTGCCGATAGTAAATCTACACCCTCACAATATGGTAAAATTACTATGTATCTCCTGTTAATAAATTGCAGTTCTAAAAGCTAAATGGTGAATTATCTCCCAATCAAATCAGTGGCGTTGCTCAGCGGCAAGAGTAGTGAACAGCTGATCAGTGTTACTGATCAGATGTCAGCTGCAATACTTAGCACCAATATTAATCTTATGTAAATGCCAGATTTTCATGTTAATTGCGTCCATCTTACTTGCAAATTTAAAATCCCATCCTGTATCAGAGTGTACTTCTAAATTTGAATTTGAATACTCATGATTAAAGAGAACAATTGATATGTTTTGTGCAATAACCACATCACTTAGCTAAACTAGAAAACTTCCATTTGGACAGCATAGTGGGTACACAGCATGGCTTTAGGGCACATGTCAATAACAATCAGGGCCTGATGACAGTGCATCTCTTGGTACACAGAAGATGTTAGACTGCTCTTAGAAAGCAGCCCCAGCAGGACGATTTGGTATATTGCATTGATATTATGAACATGTTTTTGAACACACTATTATTATATAATGATTAAATATAACCACAACAACGGGGTAGAGACATTTGTGTGTGCGTCTGTGTGTATGTGTAGGGGATGGACCATGGACTTAACTTTTCCTTTTTATAGGTTACAAGAAAATCCCTGCTATTGAAACTGAAGTCGCTATCGTGGATGAGGAAGCCATTCTGAGCCTGTTGGAGAGTAGTCAGACCTTCCAGTCTTCATCGCAGAGACTTCTACAGTCTCCTATACTAGGTACAAATTACAAAATCTGTTAAGATTGTTATAAGTTAAAGGTACAGGCTTATTTGTATTGCTACTATGTGCAGTTTGGTTTTACTCCTTATGTAATATCTATTGATTTGCCTCACTTTTGTGGTAATTGCTAGTAAATGAGCCGTGTTAAGCTCAGTGCAGAAAGGGGCACAGTATTCCTTACCTAACAGTTATTTGCTTTCCCACAAGGCTGGAGATGTAGTATATGAATAAAGTTCCCTATTTCTCCCCTAAATGCTTGTGCAGTATCTGACAGTTATAACGTTGCTTAACTTGCTATGTGCTGCTAAAATATATTAATTTAATTAATAGAGATGAAGCACTGTGATTTTGTGTCAACAGTGTGCAGAAAAATAGCATAGATTGCTCATGCCTAGATGTGTGTCCTTTGCTTTAGTTTCTGATAGATATGCATTGAAAGCTTGTTTTGTTCTTACAAAAGAAAGCAGGTGTTAAGAACAACTCTGTGTTAATTTATAATCTTAAAGCGAGAGATCATATTTGAATAAAAAGCACAGGGCCAGCACTGCCTTTCCTCCAGGTAAACTTGCTGTGTGTTTGCCTGCAGAGGGCAGTCAGGATCATGCCCTGATGAACCTGCTGGCTGGTCTGGAGGATGATGGCTACCAGGTTGAACGGCCCAGGAAGTCTTCCCAGCAACAACTTTCGGGAAATAGCGGCCATCATTACAACAGTGACGAGGAGGAGGCGGGCCCTGAACTTGAGAGGCAGGAAGCAGAGCTCAGTCTGATGATGTCACAGAGATGGGACAGTGACATTCCAGACCACTCTGCTAAACGCAGGTATTAAGTCTACACCACCTTGAACTTTTTTCATATTTTGTCAGTGCCTCAGAGTTCCATGCATTTAAATTAGGATTTGTTCCACTTCTCTACACACCATACTCCACACTGTTAAGGGGAAAATCTTTTTTTTATTAAAAATACAAAACTGAAATATCATAATTGGATAAATCTCCACCCCCCTGAGTTAATACTTTGTGGAAGCACCTTTGGCAGAAATTACAGCTGTGAGTCTGTTGGGACAGGTCTCTACCAACTTTGCATACATAGATTTGGCAATATGGGACCATTCTTCTTCAAGCTCAGTCAAGTTCCTTGGGGAGTGTTGATGGACAGCAATCTTTAAATAATTGTTTTTAGCTTCACTGTAACCTTTGCTATAAGTAAAATAATAATAAAAAATCCCACCTTCAACATGTTTTCAAACTATTTAATAGTTAACAGTTCATATTACTTAAACTGTGTATAACATAGTTGGCTGAGTGACAAAGTGGCCCATGCTCCTATTTGCTAAAATACCAAAATCCTCTTTTACACATCCTTACTTGTTCTCTCAAGTTCATCCTAATTGTTGTAATTAAAAGCATTTTTTGATATTTTATGCGTATGATTTATAAGAATTACATGCAGACCAAACAATATGGTGAAACTGAGCCCACATTGTTGCATTTAGCAGGATTTAATTAAGGTGTTGTTAATACACTATCTTTTAAAGGTAGGGTATGCAATCTTTTCCAGAAACATTTTTTGTTATACTGGTTGAAAGTCTCTTCACATCCTGATAGAAATCAATAATTTAAGTGGTCTAAATTAAAAAAAAAATAATAATAATAATAAAATATGTATAATCTTCTGTGGAAGGGACAGGACTAAAAAAGCATCGACCAATCATTGCATTCGTAATGATAGGATGTCCTTCCTGTCTGTCAATCTATATTTGCATACCGCCGCGCAACTTGTTCGCGCAGACGATCACACGTCATCAGCGCGGGAACCTTGACTGTGCAGAGCGAGCGCGAGCCGCAGCTACTATTTTTAAAAACATAATAACCGTAAATAAGATGTTTACGTTGGTTATTATTGTAATGTCTGACCTGGGAATGAGACGTGCGTTTCTCAAAGCGTTGCGATCGATTCCACCCACACGTCTCTCCTGCTGGCGCTGAGACTCCGCTCTGTGTGCGCATGTGTGGTGGAGGGGGCGTGGCTTTGGAGACGCTCTGAAGCGAGGGCGGCTCTGCTTTCAGAACAAGCTGCTACTGCCGCCTCTCAGGATTGCACACCCTAGCTTTAAGTAAGCTTATAAAATATTTTTTGTTATTAAAGAAAGGAGATACAATTTTACCATTGTGGAACAGATTTATTTACTGCATACACAGTGTTAGCTCTAACAAAAAATATTTGCTGACTATTAATAATGGAAAAGCTTTAAGACCACAGCAAGTATTATATAATGAGGTTTCACCTTTAACACGGTAAGATTTTTGGCGCCACAGGGTAGAGGTACACTGTCTAATTAGTGCACAGTGACGCACTATAAAACCTTGTGTTACAGAAAGACAAAAATGTGATGGAAAAGAACACTTTAAATGCTAATTTACATGGCTCCTTCTGAGGAATGCCAAATTGAAAATGACCTCACTTACTGTAAAATTGTCTATTGTGAAGGGATGTTTTCTTCATATTAATGCTATTCCTGAATTCTCAATTTAAGACCACTAAATAATTAACTTGCTTTAGAATCTATTTTCTTAGTATGTCAGTTTTGTATGGCATGCAGTACTAGGTTATATAGACATCTATGTAAATGTTATATGTGATCTCATTATTTACTTTCTCGGCCCTGTAATTTTCAGGCTGTCAGGGAAGAATTCAGCTGAAAGCTCAAGTGAGGAGGAGCAGGACTCCTCGGAGGAGGAGATGGACTGGAGTAGTAACAACGCTCTCTTCGCCAGCCTGTCTATTCCACAGCTGGATGGAGCTGCTGATGAAAACAGTGGTGAGAGAGCAGTCGAGCCACACAAAACACCGCAATTCGTAAATCTGTCCGGGCTTATGTTACAAATAGCCTGCTCAAGTTCATATAGATTACTGGTAAAGCTCAATATTGCCTTTTTACCACTGACTGACCGTGTCGACTGGAACTGGAATTTCACCAGTTCTCATTGTTGCACAAACATTTTGAGGTCCATTAAAATGTTTTTACAACCACAACGAAATAATGGATATTCACATTAATTTAAGAATGTATCTGTAAGAATAACAGTGGACTTCTGTTTATTCAGATGCTTTCTCATGCAAAATGTGGAAAGCTGGCACTTGACGATCCTCATATTTTGTAATTCGCTTTATCCAGCTCATGAAATTCATTCTAAAAGTGTGAAGTCGCCAGATCAAATTAAAGCCCTCTCTATTATTGTGTCATGTACCCCGCTACCTATAATGTAGTGCTGTTGTCAAGTAGAGCTAGCTGTATGTTTTGATAGGGCTGCAGTTGCCGCAAGGATTAATGTGTCAGGTTTAAGTGTGACAAATAGACACAGAGAGATTCAACACAGAGACTCAACAAATGAGGCGTACACTTCAGTTTTGTTTTTCAATAGTTTTTTGTTTTTTAGTTTTTACTAATTTAAAGAGATTCAGAATTAAGTTAATTATATATTTTCAATACCCAAATACATTATGGATCCCTTATATTTTGATTAGTGTATTAGTGAAAACTGAAAAGTTTACTGATGCCCCTGTATTGTAAAATGTATATCTTGATATTTCTGTTGAACAACAAATGAGTAAAACTTTTAATGTTAAGGTATTTTGAACTTCTTTGATTGTATTTTGAGGATTGTTTGATGATTGTGTTGTTTGGCCTAATTTCAATTGCTATTCCCTTTCCACGCTATTCCATTTATAAC